>NW_024582061.1:11297142-11664346 GCF_017639235.1 Corvus kubaryi | reverse complement strand
GGGGGGGGGCGGGAGAGCGTGAGGGAGAAAGGGAAAGGGGGGAGCCCTGCCCGCCCGCCGAGGGGTGTCCGAGATGGGGTGCGGGCCGGAGCGCTGCGGCGGCGGGCTGAGGGAGAGGCAGCGGGTGACTCCCGGCGGAGCCCCAGCGTGGGCAGGGCATTCTCTACTGGGGCCACCTCAGCGGCACCTGCCGGGGTTTGGAGGGGGGCAGAGCGGCGGTGCGGGATGCGTAGGCACGGGGGCGTCCCGCGGCGTGAACGGGCAGAGCGGTGCGCCCCCGTGGGAGAAGCGCCCTTGCCGTTGCGGGACGCGGCGCGTTCAGGGGCCGCCGGGAAGGGAAACTTCGTGTGCGGGACCTCGGCTTCCCGTTGTGCCTAGAGAGCACCGGGACGCCTGGTATCGTTCCCTTCGCTCACCGAGCGCTGCCAGGCTGAGCTCCGTGAGTGTCCCAGACCCACCGCCGGGGGCTGTCGTCCCCCCCCCCGCCCGCTTCCAGCGGCCGACGCCGCGTGTGCCCGGCCCCGCACACGCCCCGCGGACGGCCTGATGGCTCTATTAGCCAGCGACAACGGCGGGTGAGCCGGGCTGGGTGATAGGAGGAGGACGGCTGAGAGCAGGGCAGGGTAAAGATTTCTCGGGAGAAGTCACCTTGAATTACCCCTCTGGAATGCTGAGCACCATGGGGTGAGCCTGTCAGGAGAGGAAAAACAAACCAGTCTTGAGCACGTCCCACGCGGACGGTCCCTGTAAGGTCCAGCACAGGAAGAGAGGAGGTTTGTCTCATAAATTATGGGTGTGCTGGGCAGAGCCGGCAGGTGTGCAGCCAGCCCGCCCTTCGCTGCCAGATCCCATTTCCCAGGCCACACAGTCTGCTTGCTGGTCCCGGGGAACCCACTGATCCCCTGCTCGTCCCACTGCACCTCACAATGTGGAAGTAGGTCACCAGCTTTCCAAGCAGGCAATGGCATTGGCTTGTAACTGGGGAGTCAGGATGGACCCGGCCTATGCAGGGGAAATTATTGCTCCTCCCAGATGGAGTCTCACTTGTGGTTCAGGACCAAATGAGGAAAAGCAGCACTGAGGTGCTGAGAGTTTGAGGCTGGTGTGCCTTGGGGGTCACACTGACCCTTGGGGCTGCAGGGGTGTAGGCAGCCTGGGAGACATGACCAGGCTCAGCACCGGATAATGATGATCTTGGCATTCTCTCCCTGCCCTCCTGCCTTTCACATATCCGTGTTTTTCTGAAACCTTTAACACATTTTCTTCAGCTCTGTCTCATTTCCACTTCTCTCTGCACCTTTCTATTCTGCAAACTCATATGTGTGCTCTCTAACCCACTAAAAAGAGCAGAGCCATGGTATGACAGTCTTGCCATGGTCATATTACAGCTCTAGGAAGTCCCTGGCAGGTGGCTTTAATCCCTGGTTACTCACAGCAGCTCCAAAGCATGGAAGGAGGGGACCTGCAGGGTCCATGTTCAGGTTTCGGTGGAAATTACTGCAAAAGTAAGCCCTGTGCTGTTGTTGACCTCAATTACAGCAGCCTGGAGCTGCAGGAATCACTTCTCATCTGCCACTGGATCCCTGACCCTGGCTGTGTGTGTGAGTTTAAACAGTGATAACCAGAAACATAGCACAGGAGAACCTTAATGTGCACCTGCTAACTAGTGTTTTCGTAGTTTTTTAACATGTTGGCTTTTAATGCAGGTGTGATGAAAAATGTAAAGTAGTTCTGTGTGGTAATATTTATTTGGGGCCTCTTCACTGATCACAGACCAGTTTCTGACTTTTAGCCTACTGTCTCATCACATGTGAAATGTTTTAACTTATTTTATCTGCTCTTGGGCAGGCCAACCAGACCTTAGCAGGATAACGTATTTGCTTGTATTTCCTGTTTGGCCAGCTCTCCCTTTTCCAGGCAGTTCCAAGTCTTCTGGATGGTTTGTTCAACATCCCTTGTCTGATGTCAGAACTGACTGCACTGGAAGCAGTTGTTGCATCACCAGCTCCGCATTGTGACTTTGGGAAGTGCTAACAGAAATATCAAATTAATTGCAGCCCTGTAAACTATAAATATATTTAAACAGACTAATTCTTCTGGAGCAGCCCATTTCTAGAACTGGTGTAGAAACAGCACATAGGGACAGCCCTGCCCTTTTTCCTGGAAGTGGCAGTATGAGACTGGAATTTCCGGGTCCCTTCTTCTCCAGTCTCAGAGGGCTCTTAAAAAGGCAAAACCTATGAGTCCCAGAGGTCACCAAGTGTAACTCATGTAATTGTGCCTCCGTGGCCCTGTACCCATTTGGCTACCCTGGGTCAGGGTATGTGTGTGGGGGGGGGATGGATGAGGGGGGCCGAGCCTTTTCCTCCCTTGTCTCATCATGGTCCTTTTCCACTCACTGCCACCTGGGAACAAACTCACCCCTCATGTCTGAGATGATTCCAATCTCACCAGCTCCTCTGTGTGCTCACTGCGCAGGGTAAGGGCTCTGGGGCTCTGCTCACTGTGCAGAGTAAGGGACCAGATTCCTAAATAATAAATATTGTTCCAAGGTCCCCTGCCTCCATCCAGTCCTATGCACAGTCCTGCACCTGCACCTTAAAATTCTTAATTCTAATATAATGATAAATAGCCCTTGCCCTTTTCATGTGGCACTTTTATTTTGGTCTTATTTATTTATTTGTTTATTTATTTATTAAATCTTGAACTTTCCTTATGTTATAGTGACTTTCTTGTGTGCCTAAATTGTAGCCACACTCATAAGGTCTTTTGAAGTCCTTGCCTTTTTTAAAAAATACCTACTCTGGTATGCTTTTTTTTTTTTCTTCCCACTTCTTTTCTTTTTTAAAGGCCATTTACGTTATGATTAAATGCTGTCTTGGAAAAGCAGAACGAAAGTCGTTAATCTATATAGATCTTCAAAGAATCGATACATTAGGGACTTCTGTAGGATTTGTTACACTCCATTTTGTTACAGTAGGCAGCTCGTCTGGATTTGGGCACATGTGTTTCTCTCCCTCCCCTCGCCCTCCCCCTCTCCTTTCCAGCTTCCCCCCCAAGAGTGAAAATAAAGTAAAAGGTCTTTCATGGTAAACAAAACCAGCTTATTCTCCACATAGAACACATGAATAGCTGGAAAAAAACTTACAATAAATGGTGCATTTTTTTCTCTGCTGGGTATAGCATTCAAGATCAGTCCAGTATTCAAGAAGCAGTCCATTTTTTGCTCAGCAAGAGAGTTTAGAAAAGAAGCGTGGGGTCTATTCAAGGATCTTTTCCCCCTTCACAATTGCTGGGCTTTATGAAACCTATCTTCCATGCCTTGTCAGAGTATTTCTGGGGACCAATTAGTGCTTTGTTGCAAGGCTTCTTTGCTGAATCTTTGAGCAGCAAGAAAAAGCTCTCTTGAGTCTCCCCTTATTTTGACTATTTCAGTCATTACTCAGTGTAATAATTAATATGACAACTGGACGCTGAAGTTTGTATAGAAACACCTCGGCTGCAGGAGAGAGCGTGCAGTGGGTGGTAACAAGCTACAGATCAGACCGAGAAGCCACACACACAAGGAAGGGGGGAAAAAAGAGAGGGAGAGCAAATAATGAATGAAAAGAAAGAAAGAATAAAGATAAATAAATAGTTGGTGCTGCCCGAAGAAACATAATGCAGACTTGGAAGGAAAAAAAAAAGAGGCACTTAGAAGGGAGTGTGGGGGGGTCAACCCCAGAGAGGTAAACTTATTTTGAAACAGTTTCCACGTGAATATAATTTTCAAAATTTGCTACTTTTAGAAGTCAGGAAAGTGATTTTCTCCTGAAAAGGCGAGATGTTCCTTTGGGTAAGTAATTTTGAAGGACCGTTTTTTTGCACTTTTGTATACTTGATAAAATTTAATGCCTCTTCCTAAGCATCCCTTTATGGAAATAAGAACTTTAGCGTTAAACCTTATTCTTGAGTAATTGTTGCCCATCCTGCCCAGAGTGGAGGAGGCTGTTTATCGGGATAGCAAGTTCGAGTTTTCTTGGTGTTGCATCATCTACAAGAGCAATAAAGCCTGTGCCCCAATGAAGAACTAAAAATGACGTTTGACCAGGGGCACTGCTGAACTCTCCTCAAAAGGCGTCTTGGGATGAACACTCATCACTTCGCAGACATTTTTTGGGCTGCCAATTAGCGCATAATAAATAATTAGAGGTTTTAAGCATATTAGATACAGCTCATGCTAATGAGCTACATCAGGTCTTGCGCTAACCTGAAGTGACAGTTTGCATATAGGGCTGCAAAAAAAAACCCCAAAAAAACCAGAGAAAAACCCCCCCAAACCAAGCCAGCCGCCGAGGCAGCTTTTCCCCCCGCGGCCCCATCCCGCTCTCTCCTCCGCAGCTCCCGCGGGTCCCGCCGCTGCTCCCCTGCCTTCCGCGCCCGCGGAGCGGGGTCCTTCGCTGCCGGCTCTGCCGGGTGGCCCCATTGTGCGGCCACGAGTTGTACGTCCGTCACAGCCCCGGGGTATAAATCAAACCGGACTGCCCCCCCGCATACCCCCATCGCCCCTTTTTGGAGAGCTGAATTTTTTGGGTGGGGGGTAGTTTGTTCCCCTCTCGTCCGAAGCAGTGGTCCCCTGGCAGGAAGGGTAGGAGAGGGTTTGGGTGATGCCTGCGCAGGCTGGGAAGAGGATCCCCCCCTATTCCCGGGGAGGCCAGGCAGCGGGGACAGCCGGGGTCCCCCGCGCCCGCCAGCCGTCTCTGCCGCGAGGACACAGTGCCACCTCCCGGCCACCCGTGCCCCGGCGGCAAGGAGTCAGGGAAATCCACCGGGGACGGGATGGATGGGGTGCAGCCAAAAAAGCCTTGAGGTCTCGGGGAGCCCGGCTCTGCAGTGAGAGGGGATATGGCTGGGCGGCTTTGCCACCACGAAGCAGAGGGAGGTGTGAGGAAATCCTGCGTGTCTGGGGTGTAAAGGAGAGCTACAGCACCCTGAGACCTCTGGTAAATGCATTCACGATACTGATAAGCAGGATGGCCCCCTGCCGTGCACACACGCACACAAACCACCTGAAACATTCATGGAATCCTCATTTGGGAATTTTTCCCGCCAGCTTCTGTTTTCACTAGAAAATTCCTCTTCCACTGCTCACTGCTCCCTCACATTTACTGGGACATCCTGAACCAGGAGGGAAGGCAGGGAACTGCAGGCCAAGGATAGGCCCAGTGTCCTGGCACACGAAGGGACATCCTTGCCCAGACACAAAGACTCACAGCTCCAGGGAAGCTGCCAGTCTGCAAATACTGGCTAAAGGCAAGGGCGGCAAAGAGTAGTCTGAAAAGCAGCCAAAATCCGTGGCCCCTTGAACTCGCATCGTGCTGGCCAGGAGAGCCTGCCAACTTCAGCGCGAAGAGCCCTGTGAGCTGTGGCTGAGAGCACAGCCAGAAAGGGATGCATGTGACACGTGCGTGTGTGTGTGTACCCAAAGAAATTGTGTTTCTGAGGAAGAACGTATTTTTAGGCAAACGCAAGGTGGGACATCAGTGCATTTCTGCATATGGTTGAAAGGAGAGGGGCTGAACAGCGCTGCAGCAAAAGCCCAGAGCAGGACAAACAGACTTAAAGCTCAGGTGCTCACACGGGCTGGAGAATCAGGCACATGAGGAAACTTGAAACCCAAGTGGAAAAACCTGGTTGGCAGTGTCACTGCAGGGGGATGAACTGATGCTTGGTATGCTGAACTAGTACTTCAAAGAGGACAGGGAAGCTCCAGCAATTTGGACTCCGAAATGGCCCAAGGTAACAGACACTGACGCAACTGCATATTCCTAGAGTAACGTCACTGAGCACACACACACTCACACACCCCCACACACCACTTTGCTCCAAAACAGGAGAATTTTGGAATTCCTCCTGGCAAGATGGAGCTTTGCTTCCTCCAGCCAGTGCCTTTTGCTACCAGGCAACCTCTGACAGTGCAGACTGAGTGAACTGGTGGCAATACACCGGCAATATTATTATGCTTGTATAACAATGAGGGTAAGAGAGAAACTTGCAAAATAAATAAAAAAAAAAAAAAAGCAGGGGGTAGGAGGAGGCAAAATACATAATTACAGTGATTTGGCATGAGCATTATTTTGGGTATTTGATATTTTACTTTGTCTTGCCATTACCATTAGCTAGAGTGAACATACATAAGGGATGGAAAAAGAGAAAAACAAAGAGCATGTAAAAGCCACAAAGAAGTAAAAGAGAGAGATAAAAGTTTAGTGAAAAGAGAAGGGATAAGGAAAGAAAGAGGAAGGCACAAACAGATGAAAGAATAGTTTATCTCACTGGAAAATACAGCAGGTGGCAAGGCATGGTGGGTGGGGAAAGTAAACAAGACTAGTTGCTGGAGTCTGTCTTGTCCTGCACAGGGACTATAATCAGTGTTGTCACCATCCTCATCTCACTGTTATTTTTTTCCAAGGTGGCCTTCAGTGTCCCTATCGTGGATAGGGCTATGCCTTGTGCTGCACAAACACAGGATACAAAATACTGGCTACTTTAATGAAGTTACTGGCTGAGTAGTTAAACAGTAGTTTATATGCTGCTGGCAATTACCGGGGATATTTTCCCCTACCGCTCCATCTTTCCTTGCCCTGTGCTACTGCCATGTCAGCAGGGTCCAGTGTATTTAGTGTGCATCACATTTGGCTGTCTATCTTGACCTGCCAGCCCATACCACAGGCTTGCTGATCACTTCAGAAATTAACTTTCTATCCCTACATGCAGTTTCAGGATGCACAAAGAAGCAGCTCTTCTGAAAAATATATGTATTTGCACCCAAAACTCTGAGTTACTTCAGGTGCATGTTATATAGTTGATCATTTCAGTGGGATGGATGCTGGCTCCACAGTCATGGGGTTCAACATGGATTTGGACCGAGAACCATGAAAATGGCTCCACTCAGTTTCCCCACTGTAAGGCTACTGGATTTTACATGTATGAACAATTCACAGTAAGTCTTTGCTAGTGTTCACCAATCTGAGTTTCCACAGGTGTGTGTAGTAGAGCTTCCTTCAAGGATAAAAGAACTGTAAAGACAATTTGTCTTCATCAGGAAAATATAGCAAGATCACCTGCCTTGACATGATTTGTCTAAGACTTCATCTTCCCAAAGAGCAAGAGAGATACTTGCCTAGTTGCTTCATTTTTTCATCGCCCTCTGATATCAGGCTACAGCTTTCCAATTTCTCTTACCCCATTTCGTGACTCTTATTAAACCAAATCTGGGCTCTTTTGTATTAGTACTTTACTAACCTTCCCTGAAATCATTTATGTGCCCCACCCTCTTCCCCTTGTGCTTTCCATGGCTGACACTATATGCAGGCACACACACACCATCTGCAGTTCTACATCCTCCTGCCCTAGAGCTCTGACCTACTCTTGCCTGCTCCTTTCCTTCCTTTACCTTCTTCCCTTTCCCCATGTTCTGGCTCATATCCCAGTGTGTGAAACTCCTGTTTCATGCTTCCCTCGCACTGCGTGTCTCTCCAATGTCTGGTGAGTGGAGCGATGTCTCCTGCTCTCTGACCTCTTTGGAAGCAGACCCAGAGGCCCTGCTAAAGGACAAAACCCTCAGCTGTGCTTTGCTAGAGCCTCCCATGCCTGGCGTTTGACATCCAAAGAGCAGATCCTGGAGAACGTCTGATGTCTGTTCAAGGGGAGTGACCCCGAAGGGAATCCCACCTGAGGCTGAGCACGCAGCTGCAGCAGGAAGAAATGGGCAGGAGGCTGAACTGAAAACGATGTGTTGATGTGAAGAAATGAAAACAGCTGATGTTGATCAGGAGGAGGAACGCTGTTAATTCAGAGCATGCTGCTCATCCACGTTGAGTGCAGATAGAAACAATCTGCTGGAGAGTCTCTCCACGCAGGCGTGGGACTTGTAGGGGATGGCCGACGTGGAGCGGCTGGTTCGTGTGCCAGGGGTGGGTGTGGTGGGCATGCAGGGAGAACGCCCCCTTGGCATGCCGTCCAGGGGAGGGAGCTGGGGAAGGGGATGGCTTTGCCTTGCTTGCTCCACTTTAAATACCTTTGCACAGATCTCTGGCCACTGCAGTTAGGTCAGAAGGCTTTACCTGCTGTAGTGAAAGGGTCTCCCTGTGTGGGCATTGCTGCCTCTGCAACATGGACTCACAGCACTGCAAAATGAGTGGTGACCCTTTCCAGGTAAGCGATGGGATCTGTGCCTGCTTTTTGCAGAGGTGGAGGGGTGTCCTGCCTCACTCCTGCGCTCCTGTTCTTGTCCTCCACTCTCTGAGATGCAGTGTGACCCAAGAAGAGAAGAATCAAGGTGGCCTGTCTTGATGCTTTTCAGTACCTGAACACTTTTGGCAGCCCCTGTACTTGTCTGCTGTTAACTGTGCTCACAAGAGCGCAGTGAGAATGCAAAGAAACATTGCAACAGTATCCTTGCATACATGGCAAAGAGAAAGAATCAGAAGCTTATTAAAGGTCTTAAATGTATGTGATGAAAGAAATCTGTCTTCTTTTGTTAAAGGAAAACAGATGAAGTTATGTTCTTTTCTGGCGGGGCTTTTTGTTAAATTTTGGGACTCTGATGTCCTCTTTTTTAATGTTTACTGATTGACTTTGAGCTCTTTGCTTTGGGAAATACAGGAAAGTCTGAAGTTCGTGCCTTCTGAATACAGGCACTGATGTTACTGCAGGGGCAAGTGATGTAACCTAAGGCCAGCATGGTTAATTATTAGGACCGAATTCTGCACTTATGTGTCCTATGCAATGCTGCTGAAGCCAGAGACAAGCTGCATGAGATGTGCAAAAAAAGGGGCTTCTATTTTTTTAAGAGCAGAGATGCCAAGGAAGCCTCTATTCCTACTGCTTTGTGTGCTGTGGTTGAACTCCCACAACATTTCTCTAGGGTCTCACCTTGCTGCTTATCATACTTGTGTAATTGCTTGGTTCCAATGATAACTGTGGTGATCAGCATTTAAATGCCTTAAGAAATCTGCCTTGGAAGCTAGTTCTATTTTCACAAATAACTTAGAAATCTTCTAATTTGAAATACTTTTCCCCTTTTTTTCCCCTACTATTTTGCATATCTAGTAAGTTTGAACTTTACAATGCAGAGGTGAAAATTTTATGTCCCTGAAATTGCAAGGAAAACTTTCTCTGGCTTTAACAGTGTTGGAATTCACTCTGAAGGGCTTTAGCTAAATGTCTCAGCAACAGATTAGAAAGCTGACAGGATTATGTTATTGACTCCTAATCCTGTCACCTGTGTCAGGCAATATCAATGTATGTGCAAAGTGGTTAACTAAAAATGCAGATTTGTGCTCAGGTAAGCCTATTCTTGCATCTACATATGACTTTCTTTGAGATTGTATTAGGTCCAGGAATGGTTTTTCATGCTCATCAACTGGTTCTTATTTTACTTCCTAGAAAAAAACCAGAGCTGGAAGAAAAATAGAGCTGAATTCATTGCACAATATATTTATAAATCACATATACATATCATAGAGACAAAATTTCAACACACAATTTTATTTTCAATGAAATTATTTCTTCAACTCTGAATCATAATCACAATAGTAACACAAGAGTCAAACTACCCTAAAGCTGCAATTCCTTCATGTATATTGAGGAATGAGAAGTTAAAGTCCAAAATGAATGGGAAATTGGGAATGGGAAAGCTGTTTAACAGTTAAAAGTATGCATAAGTAGTAGAAAAAGCTCAACAATAATGTTGTGTTTGTGCTGCTGTGTATCACCTCCAGTGCATGTGTTGAGGTTTGCCTGCAGTGTACTGTATTGATGCACACTGCCCCCATATATACTGATAAGAACTGGGTATCAGGAAAGCAGTAATTTTAGTCTTCTCCCCCTTTGCAATTAAAGATGTCACCTCTCAGAGATGTGACATCACCTCTCAGGTGTGAACTGATGGTTGTTAAAAGACCTTCCAGTGAACTGAGTGCATATGCAGATGTGCAAGAAGTTAAGCAATTACGAGGCTGTTTATGGCATTAGTGCCTGCTCCCTACTGCAATGTGTCTTTCTCTTAAGCACCAGTATAAATCAATTTGCAAGAGTGGGAAAATGATTGTGGACAGATTTAAAGCAGCTGATCTCAACAAATCAAGGCTAGAGACCAATGAGTTTGGAAAAGTTTTTCATGTAATCTCGTTGTACAAAGGGATCAATAATTATTATCAGAATTACCTTGCAGGACTTCAACTTTGCATTATATCCCCTGCAAGTATCCAAACCACAAATTCTTCATTTGTCACACACATTCAAGTCAATCTGTCATATAAGTTGGTCCTCACGGCATGACTTGGCAAGAATATTTAAAAGATATAACTGTATGCCTTTTAGAGCAGTTTCATTGCAGACAGTGAAAACCAAAATCTCAATCCATTGGACAGATAGCGGTGGAGCCAGCTCTGTCCTTAAGATCAGTTTTGGCTGTGGTGGGTGAAAACAGAAGGAAAAAGCAATGCATGGACAGTATTTGAGATGACAGTTTTGGTCACACTATCATAAAATTTCAGTAGTACAGACATTTGTTTTGACTTTTGCCCGACTCCTGTCATTGTTTTCCCTTGTGGTTGCTGAGGTGTAAATGGGTTTCATTAGCCAGCTGACACATCACTTCCAGCTGCTTTTCCTCTTGGTCCTCCCCATGTAAGAGCTGGGCTGACTCCCTGGCTGGATGAGGACTCAGGAGACACAGAGATGCTGCAGGAAGTGTCACAAGTGAACAGGTGGCAATCTTCCTTCTGGTACATAAAGCCAGCACTTCTACTACAGCTCCCACTAGAGGTCCCTCATAAAGCTGGAAGTCATTTGGAAAACACCACAGCCTCTGGAAACAGAGCCAGATAGAAAAATGTGTGGCCAGTCTGTTAGCAGCAGCCTTGGAGACAACTCGAAGCATCAGCAATTATTTACTTTACAAAAGAAGGCAGCTCTTCATAGCTCTGCCTCAGGACATGTAGGCCCACCAAGAACTTTATGGCTTCAGGGCAGCTGGATTAGATCATTAATTTGTCTTCTACAAAGGCTGTCTTTACTGAGGACAATATTTGGGAACTGGGACTCTTTAAAATCTGATTTATATGTTCAATTGAGCAGTAGCCATAATGAGGACAGACTCTGAGTGAAAATACAGATGTTTATAAAGAATTTTTGAATGGGTATCTTGAACATAGCTTTAGCCCAGCACTTGTTACACCAGGACCCATCTGTGTTGCAGATGTCTGTGTGATCCTTGAAATACCAACCACAGGCAATTTGTCTGAGGCCAGTAGATGGTCAAAAAATAAAACAAACAAGCAAATATGACACTAATGTGACCTCCAAAAGTCTGTGATGGTTGTGCATCAAATTTACTCTGATATCAGAAAAATTAAGTGATTCTTGAAATTTCAGCAGCATTTACCTGCCATGCCAAGTACCCAGATTGCTTTTAAGATCTGCTTCCACTCCAGGGCTCAGTTTCCTGTTTCTGAAGTGGTGAAATAGTTCTTCCCTGCTTAACAGGGCTTTTGTGAAAAGAAACACATGTAGAGACATGCAAAGACATTCTAGTAATGAGAACCATGAAGATAATGAAAATAAACCTTTGAGAGTACTGGAATTTGCAGAGCAGAAAATCAATGAGAGAAAGGGAACAAACAAACAAAACCACATTTTGCCGTGAGTCTACTCATGGTGGGATTTAGGGAAGATCTAATGTTTGCTCCAACATTTTTCTTTTTTTTTTTTTTTCCGCCTTTTATTTTCTTTCCTTGATGTTGTTATTTTGTTTTAAAATCACCTTCCATATCCTTCCTGTGAATACTACTTTGCTCCTGGGGATGCCTGGAAGGTACAAGCAGAACTGAAGGGAAACATAGATCATGGTCTGCACCTCTGCACAGAGCTCATCTACATTGCTCTGCTTAACCCTGAGTGTTGATGAAAAGGAAGTCTGAGGGAAGGAATTTGCACTATAGCTGAAACCAAAGTGGGGTAATATTTCCGGTCATCCCTGAGAGGTGAAGCAAGGCAAAGATAATATTAGGCTATTTGCATGTCCTTTTTGACTACCTTGCTCTCACAAGGGCTCTAGTTTGAGGGAAGGGATTTGTATCTCTACCATCATAAATCAGAGCAACCTGAGATCTGCTCTGCTTCTGGCAGCAGTGGTTGCCCTGATTCCCACTTAGAGCTATTTTATACCCTCTTTGCATTGCTGGTGCTGTGCAAAAGGGGAATGGAGAAAGGCAAAACTCACTAGGGTGAATGTTAATAATTTTTATTTGTGTGTTTTTTCTTTCCTTTCAGGAATCTAGGTATATTGAAGACTCCCCCAATAAAAATGGTGTGATTTCTTTGATTTTCTCTCTGAAAGAAGAAGTTGGGGCATTGGCTAAAGTCCTGCGCACATTTGAGGTAAATATTTTCCTTCAGGTCTTTACAATTTTGTATTGCAGCAACATTTTCTTGGGGTCTTTGAGATTGTGTTTGTGGTTCTATTTCATTGCTGTTGCAGGAGAAAGCAGCCTGCATTTCTTTTCTGGGCTTAAAATCCCTTAAAGTCTTGGAGCAGAAGTAGCTTTTTAAAATGAAAACCTCTATCTTTAACTGACACAAGGGTGGGAAAAATGCGTTTTTCCAACTTACGAGGGAAATACTTCATCATAACTGCTTTAGTAACAGGTGGGAGTGAGTTGGGCTGTGACGTGAGATTGACTTTTAACCAAATAATTTGCCTTATAACTTGTAAGGCAAATATACCCTGCATGTGAGCCATGTGACTGACAGTGCATGTTGCATGAGGTATTTCTGCTGGGGGCACCTCTTAGCTCTTGTCCTCCTCAACAAATCTGATATAAAAAATTTTATCAGCTCCCACCTGCAGCACTTCTACAGTGGTGGTAGAGGGTACCTACAGAACAGCATAAAAATGACAGGACTTTTTTTTACACCAAAGGGACTCAGTAACTTATGCTGAGTGATTTGGAAAGCTTTTGGGGAAACAAGGAGCCATTTACCTTTCAGGACATTGTGTGCCTCTTTATTCTTGCAGAAATATTTCCCAGATGTCATGAATGTTGTTTGAAAAGCACAAAATCCTTGAAATGCAGGATGGTTGTGTTGCAACACACACAGCTGTGTTCTCTGTGCTCCCGAGCAAATATACTGTTATATTGGTTCTGTGGCTTTTTGTTTTCATGTAGTAGTTGTGCCTGAAAACAGTGATTTCTTTAGAACACTCTAAGAAGTTGTGGTCTGCATATTTTCCATTCATAAATTGAGTTTACTGGGAAATGAAAGGTTGTGTGTTATTGGTAAAGGAAAAATAATTATGAGTTACAGGACATATTTGATTCATTAGGATAAAAGGACACTCACACCAACAACAGCAGAGCAAGCCTAAATCTGTGAACTGACCACTGTGATACAGTCCTGGAAAATGTCCATATGTCAGTGATGTGCATGTCTGTAAGCGAATTAAGGAGGCTGTTGATATTATCTCATTAAATGCATTGCTGTCTACTAACTAAAGTACTATCAGCTCTAAAGAGAAAGTTTTGGGGGAACTAGTATAGGAAAGAGAGAAATATCCAGTTCTTTGGACGTGATTGTTCTTGCCCCAAAGCAGATACTGCAGCTAGACCATCTGAATCATGGTTTTACCCTGTGATCCTGAGGGCCTCTGAGGGGTTGGTTTGTTTCCCAAACTCACTTGGTTTTCCATCCCAACAAAGCCAATGCTTTCTGTGCTAATTTTCAGTCTCCTCCAGCACCAAGGCTTGACAAGAGACCTGGCATAGGTGCTCTTTTATCAGTTTTTACATCTGGCATTGTAGTGGGGAGGTGAATGGATGGGATTTAATAGTACAAGAACAGCTCCTCAGGGCTGTTAGTGAATTCCTGGTGTAAGCCAGAGCAGTCTGTGGGCTGTTCTAACTCCGTTCCAAGAGCTGCACAGAGGTGTAAGTCTTATGTACATGCACAGCTGAGATAACCTCCCCCCTTTTCCACTTGAGCCATAACCATGGTGCCCCAGAGACACAGACTTTGTGCTCATCCACAGCATAGACAGGGAAAATATGTGATATGCAGGTGAATAGGAACAAACAGGAAGAGCCTGAGAGAATTTTTTCATCTTGTACTCCTTCACTGCCTAATAACATCAACTGTGAGATGCTACAGGAGTTAGCTCAGACTCTCTGTGGGTGGGCTCCTTGGGCAGGGAGATACCCAGCCTTGTCCCCAGGTATGTGTCACCAACTTGTTGCTGGCCTGTGGAAATGCAGTGGGTTTGTCTCGGAGGGGCATCACAAGAGGAGATATGAGGATGGCTGCTCTGGCTGTTATGGCCTCATGCAACTGCATGAAGTAGGAAAAGAGAAAACTGACAAACCACAGAATGGGATCAGGCTGTTCCCAGGAGCAGATATGGTACTGCAATTGTTGACCTCATGGAGGGGGTCCACACCTTGTGCAGCTGCTGGTGCTGATGGCCATGTGTTGCATGTCTGTAAACTCTCTGCTCCTTGCTGAGGCTGGGAGCTGCCCAGACTCCTGGAATCTCTCTGGGGCACTCGTGAATGAAAATGCAGGCAGAGAGCACAGCTCAACCCTCTCCTCCCAGCTCGGATTTGGGAGTGGTTTAAGGGATGGTGCCTCCAGCACTGGCTTTGAGGATTTTGCCTCTTGTCTAGACAGTCTGTAAAACTACTCTGGGACATGAAGGGGAGAGGAAGAGGGCTGAGTGAGCTGCAAATATGAAAGAATTGAAAATAAACCCTTTCTACCAGGGAAGCAAGCATGGATGAAAGATCCAGAGTGAGACACAGGGAACTGAGCGGGTGCCTAAAGAAAGGAGAGATCTTGAGGTGCCATGAGCACACAGGATGCCTTTCTGTAGAGGAGGTGTCCATGTTGACCTGGGAAGGTTCATCCTCTCCTTGGTTTAAGAACTGAAAAAAAAATTTGTTACTCTGGCAGGATTGTTCAGCCACTCTTGAGACCCTCCCTGCTATGCGCTCCTAGGTTCACATCCTGCCCATGTCCTACTCCTGTGCTGGGGTGAAACTTGCCAGACTTTAGCCCCTATCACAGTTTGTTGTGCAAGAGCCCAAAGGGAGCTCTGGTGTGCTCTAGCCTGGGTCTGCACCTCTATATCATGAGGTCTAGGACTTCTGGCTCAACAAGCATCATGGCAGATGGAATCTGTACTCACCCACGGGGCACACCAACCAGGAAAGGAATTAGTGTCCAAACACAGCCCAGATGGAAGGGGTGAGCCCCCATTATGGGAGCCAGGATGGACTGAAGGTAGGGGAAGGCACAAGGCTAAGGGCTGTGAAGTGCTCATGGCACAGAATTCCATCCTCTGAGACACCAAGTTTAAGAGAATTCCAACATGTTTTGTGGAAACAGTAATGTTTGTCCTACTCAAGCATCCTTCAGGGCTGCTCATGCAGTTGACAGAGTACTGCACGCTCTCACATTTGGTTTTTTGCTCAAAGATCCAAACTCTAGTTTTCTGTTCAGGTCCCAGTGCATACAAGTATGTGGTTACAGTGACAGCTGTTGATTTTCCTATGTGGCTTGAAGGTTTTTTCCCTGAGGAATCTCCTCAATGTACTCAGCTCTTTATGTCTGCTGGCTTTATGCCCAAAACATACTTGATTGTTTCCACTTTTTTCTTATGTTTACTCAGGAAGATCCATCTGAACACCAGACCTCAGCAGGCTTCTAAGCTTTTCTGATCCCTGGCTCTTGTCTCTTCTCTCCTTGTGAATCCTCTCCTGACTGCATGAATCTGCTCCTCCTGGAGTGCTCTATGCCACTGCTGGCAGTACAGCTCCTGCAGTTCTTCTTCATCTGTCCTGTGGAGAGATGTGTCTGTAGGGCCAGACTCACACTCTGATGTGCTGTAAAGTGATAGCAGCTCAATCATCCTCACCAATAAGCAGATTGTTAAAACTGAATCCACTTTGCTTCCACCCTAGCTGCTCTGTTTGTATATTGGGATGTGGCAGACATTTACTTTTTGCTTGTCAAACCCAATTGTTTTGCACTTGAAAAGCCCATTTGCCACCTCTGTCCCTGTGGCAGGCTTGAGGGTGGCTGTAGAGACAGCACAAACCCACCAGCAGGGTCTTTACACCAACTTCATTTTAATGGGATCTGCTGTACACTGTGGTACTCCTTGGTGCAGCCATGTGCTGTTTATTTGTGTTGTAGAAGATGACAGCTAGGCAGCCAAAACTTGAATAAATACCTTCATCTGAAACAGAATAGCACACATGAGTAAAATATCATGCTTAAAATCAGGAAGACAGAACAGTCATCATGAAATTGTGTTTCTTTTTTGATTCACTGGACACATCAAAAATGTACTGAGCAGAAGTTGAGGCCAAGAAAAGAGAAATCTTCCAGGTTTCTAATCAAAACTGAAAAAGCAAAGCTGAGCACTTTGGGTTGACCCAGGTGTTACACTTGGTAGAAATACTTATTTGTCTGTAGTGATAAAAGCCTATTGAAATTGAGGTAACTTTTTTAAACAACAAAGTTCATTCTGAAAGGAAAAAAAAGTGAAGAAAAACCCCCACATTGTTCCCCCTCGAAGACTGGCTTTTCTGTAGTTAAATTCATCATTAAAAATACCAGAAATAAGAATTTCCATGTACAAAAAGGATTGCCTTCAGTTTCAATTGCCGATTTTCCACATGAATTTGTGAACACATTAATCTTCTCTGAAGTTCTTTTTCTGATGGATTTACAAGTAGCAGATCATCAGATATTTTAAGTGGCAAACATTGGAATACATTACAAATTTGCTCAACCCATTCTCAGAGAGGACCGTTCTATTTTTTTCTTCCCTGATGGGACTTTCTCAGATACAGAGCAGGACTTCAGTACAAGGTAAAGCCATCAGTGGGTGGGGGTCTAGCTCAAAAGCAAAAAAAAAAAAAAAAAAAGTTGATTTGCACTGAATACTCCTGCTCCCAGAGTAAGTTACTGCTCCATGGGGGTAGATTACTGCTCCATGGAAGGATGGGATGGGAGTAAGAGGCTGTACTAAATGAAACCTGGCACTTTCAGAGTCAGCAGAGGTAACTGGGCTCTGTTTCTGTTTAGGAACTTCATTCCACAGAAAGTCCTATGTGACTGTCCTCTCTTTGTCCCCCGGGAAGGTATTGGCTCCGCGGTGGTTTGGGTTGTTTCCAAATCAGGGGAATAAAACAGTCACTTTGGCCAGGGGGTGCATTGGAAGTGTCCACAGCAATAGGTGAACAGGCCAGGCTTGCCCCTACCAAGATTGTTTTTTCATTATACTGTACATCCGCACAGCTACTATCATTTCATTACAGTGCTCCAAATCTCCATCCTTGGTCTTATCCCTCCTCTTCCTAGGGCCACAAGAGCAGGACTTCTACTAAACCAATGTGGATTTAAAGAGAAGAATGGCCTCTTCACAGGTGCTTGTGCAATGCCACACGCTGTCACATGTTTTTGGTTTGTCTTGCTTCACGTTTTGTAGCCAGACTGTGCTGCAAGTGTCACACCAAATTTTAGGGTTGGAGGAGAAGTGTCGAATGATGGACACCAGGGGCTGCTCCAGGGCCAGCTGCCTTCTGGAGCTGTTTGCTGGCAGGGACCTGCTCTGGGACACTTTTCTTCCATGAGCTTGGAAGGAAGACCCTGACAGATGTGAAGGAGAAGATGGGGAAGCACTGTCTTTAGCTGAGAAGTAGACAGGCCCTTGGCCAGTAAAGCTGATGGTTGCCTTTGCTTTGGGAATCCGTGGCTGTAACTTCCTGTAACTTCCTAAGCCATCTCATCTATGAATATCAAGCACTGAGCTTATACTTGTGCTTTTGAAAGTGTCCTCCTTCAGGAAACCCTGAACTAGCTCATGGCAAGGGTTAAAAAACATCTCACCTTTTATTTTTGGTATCAGGAAGTACAACTAAAATCCTTATTCTTGGATATTTTACCCAGATTCTCACTAAATGTTGATTAGTGGCACCACAGTGTTGTCAAACGTTCTTCATCTGGTAACAGTGTGGGGTCTCCTGATGAAGCCAAACTTAATGACAACAGTCATGAAAACAAGCTGCAGCTGGATTTCACAGCTGTACTTAGTTTTAGAGCCATGCATAGGAGCATTTAGTAATAAGTAAACAGAAGGATGTGTGTGTGTCATGGGAAGTAGTAACCCATAACATTTCCAGAAAGTATCCATCCTTACTGAAAGCTTCCCTGTGTAGCTTTGAACACACAACTTTCCTTTCCCAGTGGCCAGGCCATTAAACAGAGGGTGGCACTAAGTTCTCTCGGCAGGGATCACTGCAAGACTGCTGGTGTAGTGTAACACCAGTCTGATTACTGATGTGGGGCAGCTGCAGCCTAAGTGGCGCTCAGTCAGGATGGGATAACTGGAATAACCTGGGCAAGGGGCTGGAGCTTCTTCACAGACTCTGAGAGGCAGCCAAGGCTGAGATCCAGCACTGTGAGGTAAGGCAGGGAGGAGCATGGGCAATCTCCTCCCTGTATCCACTATTGTCTGTGCTTTAAGTTGATATTTGTATTGCTACCCCCTTCTGACTTGGTTAGGACTAATTCTAGCTTGATTTTTGAGCTCCGAGAACATGTCTTGAGACTTCCTTCTCTAATGGGCAGTGATAGAGGTACTGTTAAATTGAGTATTAAAATAATGAAAGTTGAGTTCTTCTACCCCTAGGAGTGCGGGTTTTAAGAAAAAAGGCAAGAAATTGGGAGTGACTAACTTCAAGGGATCTGTCAGTACTATACTCCTGTAATTTCTATTAGTTGTTATGCCTAATGCTACCCTCAATCCTCAGTGCAAAATCTGTTCAGAATTGCTAACACTTGCAAAATTTATGTTAGAAATGGCCTAGTAGACTGCTTTGAAACAGAGCAAGGTGAACAGCTACCCCTCCTCTCTACTGACACAGAATCACTGCAGCAGACACGTGGTTGTATGACAGGATGTGTCCACAGAGGAGAGACTCTACCTCTCTATTGGTCATAAACCTGAAGAGAAGGAGCAAAGTACCAGTCTGCTCTCAAAGCTCTTTGCAGCTGCAATGGATGATGGGGTGAATTCAGCAAAGACACATCTAATCTCAATCTATGGGCTCATCTGATTCCTACGAGCTCTGAAATGGGAAGGGCAGAAGAGATCAATATTAATAGTTCAAGTGTGAATCCAGCCACAAACATATGACAGTTGAGATCTTCCCAAGGTGTTAGGCTGGGATTTAGGTTCCATAAACAAAAAATAGCTCATAAAACTGAAATAACTTTTATTAGCTGACTTTTGAAGGCATCCATTGTCAAGATTTCAAACTCTACTAAAAAAACAGATAGAGATTGATAACTGTTCCAAATGTACAACTAAACCAAAAAAATGCCCCCATTCTCCTTTGTTAGATAACTGTCTGTCTCCAGAAGTTGGAGTTTTAAATAAAACATCAACTATTGTGAGAAAATGGATGTAATTCCAAGCTTTGGCAACATCAAGGCTACAGAAAAGTGAACAATGTGAAACTATGAAGATTAAACACTAGATGGAGTAGTTGGCCTAGAATGAAATTGTGATTTGTAAAACAACTCTAGTAACAGAGCCACTGTAAATATTTTGAAATCAAGGGCTTAGTAGCAAGGCACAGCACACAAGAACATATTCTTCCAGGAGCGTCAGTTCAGGGAGCTGGACATATGCTGCTGGATTCTTGCTCTAAAAACAGTCACCAGAAGGGTTCTCCCTTCAGCTTCTCTGTTGTGAGGTCCTGAAGCCATGGCACAAAGAAGTAACAGGTTGGCTCTGCACGTTGCTGAGTGGCAGATATCCCTCAAATAAACAGCAAAGCAGCTTGATGCTCTGTGGGCAGCTGTTCTGCTGTTTCTCTCAGGTGTAAGAAAGGAGGTTACTCTCTCCATGAGCTCCTTCCTCCATCTTCTTTTTTTCCCCCATTTTTCTCACTGTCCTAGGTTGTGATAGTTTGAGAGGTACTGATACTCCTGCTGCCTTAAGCATGCCTCACGCCCACCCTGCAGCTTATTTCTTCATTCCCAACCCCTCCATCATTCCATTCATTTTGGGGACACTGCCATCTGTGCAGCTGCTCACTGAGCCTGACTGGAGAGCTGGTACAGCAGAAAGGTCACCTGATCAAAAAACAAAGGGATGAAGTTAAGGAGCCTTCTCTTCCCGAGAAGATAAGGTGCTGGGGTGATCTTATTGTGGCCCTCCAGTACTCAGAGAGGTCCTACAAGAAAGAAAGATGGGGACAGGGTTTTTAGCAAGGCCTTTTGTGATGGTGCATGGGGTAATGGTTTTAAACTAAAAGAGTGTAGATGCAGACAAGGCATAAGGATGAAAACTTTTATGATGAGGATGATGAGACACAGCAAAGGCACAGCAGCTCCCTTGCCTGCTCTCTGTCAGGAGCTCCCAGTGCCTCACCATGCAGAGGATACAATGTGCAGTCTGTTTGGGAAACAGGCTTTGCAGGCCTAAAACAAACTGTCCCCAGCGCCAAGGACAGTGGTGGCCATTCTCTCCCGCAGACGGCTCTGCGAGGACGGCATCTCTCGAGAGCAGCAGTTGGTGAATGTGCTTTTGACCTTTTCAACTCATTGTATTGGTATCTAGCCAAACAATTTGAGTTCATCTGCAGTGTGCAGTGCTCAGGAAACAGAGGAATGACATATACATTTCCTACCAAGGAATGAACTGCCTTTTGTGGAGGAGTAAATTAGGCCTTTGCCTAATGGCAGATGCCCTCCTGCACTGTGCAAGAACTGAGAGGAGCAAAGAAAACCCTAAAGAGGCTCAGAAAGAGGGATTTACAGATAAAAAAATCTTCCCTTTTTCTTCCTTGTAGGTCAAAAGTAGATCCTCACAGTGTTACTTCATGGATGAAATCCTGACCCCACTGTAGCAGGGGGTTTGACATTGACACCAGCAGGGCCAATACTTCACCCCATGTAGTTTGGGGTCTTCTTTAGCTTGAAAGAAGAAAAACAAAAGTTTCTCTAGGGTTGCTGAGCACCATGTGTCAACCCCTCTAACTCTTCTGTGGGTAATGATTCTGTGATCTTCAGGCCCAGATGTCCTCCAGGGATTTGTATATTCCTCCCAGGTGACAAAAGCCCAGACCTGGCCGTGGCATGCAGTGTCCACTGAAACCTGTTTATAAGGTTTTTCTCAAAAAGGAAAAAAAACCCAAACAAACCAAGCAGCATTTTTATATTCAAATTATAGTGCTCAAGAAAATATTTGAGTTCAGTTAACTGGGGAAGATGTTGCTGGACTTTTCTTTTGGACTTTCTGTTTTGTTTTTTTCCTGGTCTTTTTTGTTTTCCTGGACTTTTTTTGTGTTACAGTGGGGAATACTGCAACACGTGTATCAGACAACGAGGCCCATGAAAAGAAATACCTATGGACTGATTCTTGGTAGATGTTTCAGAGATGTTTATTTCTCCAGCTGCATGGCCGGGGCTCTGCTGGGGAACTGCTCAATCATGGGACCCGAGGGTCCTTGCCCGCGCCGGGAAACACAAAACAACCCATGGGGAACGAGGCTGAGCAGGCGCAGGGAAACCCCGTGCCTCCCCCCAGGGCCCCTCTCCCAGGACCACATGGCAGGAGGGGGAGACCCCAACATTTTTGTTTACTTTTTTGTTGGAAAAATAGGATTTTTAGCTACTTGTTGCTTACACATCAACACAACAGCATGTCTGAGGTCGAGTTCCCACTGGCTGTAGTTGTGAGTGCTATAGTTGCCAATGATCTCTTTCTTCAGAGCTAAGAGACTGCTGATGGTCAGCAGAGATATTTGGCGAGACAGAACTTGAATTTCTGCACTAAAGAAAATAATTCTTCTCTGTGAGGGTGATTAAACTTGTGAGCTGTTGCCCAGAGAGACTGAGGAGTCTCAAAACTTGACTGGACATAGCCCTGGCCAATCTGCTCAGGCAACCTGAGCAGATTATTGTACTTGCTGCTCTACAGAGGTCCTGTTCAACCTCAGCAACTCTGTGGTTTGAATCACCCATCTTTTTATTTGCACAAACCTGGGCTGCCTTTTTTGGTGCAGATCCATGTTTCCCATTGGATCTCTGCCCAACAGCTGCTCACAGCCCTGGAAACTGTGCAGGTGGCTTTGCAGAAGCTTATCTCACAGGGTGCCCAGCTGCTTGCTCGTCCAATCTTCTTTCAAGATGCCCATCAATACAGCATTCAGTTTCCCATGAGAGGGTACTCTACAGGTGGAATGCCTACTTCCTGTGTTGATCCTGGGGAAAAGTCTTTGTCAACACAGACAAGCTCTCATTATGTACTTGAGGAACTGGAGTTGCTGTTTACAATACAAAGCCTGTTTACAATTTGTATCCTGCTTCCACCTTTCTCTAAGCCTTAACTAGTGCATATTCTTTGTGATAGTGCTCTGGACAAGGGTGAATCCCACATATTTCTCATTCTTCCTTTCTGGTTCTCTCTCTGCTGTGAAGGTCCTCAAGTCCAGTGGCCACAAGAGGCGAGTGTGTACTTTTATTTGGATTGTACAGTATGGTTTGTTGACTGATACATGTATTTATCCAGTCTTTATGTCATATTCCTTCCCCCAAAAACCATGGGACCAAATTTTCTCTTTCTCGTAGGAAAAAGGCATAAACTTGACCCACATTGAGTCCCGACCTTCCCGTCTCAACAAAGATGAGTATGAATTCTTCATTAACTTGGAAGGCAAGAATGTCCCAGCACTGGACGCGATCATCAAGTCCTTGAGAAGTGATATTGGAGCAACAGTCCATGAGCTTTCACGGACAAAGAAGAAGGACACTGGTAAGGATGCGCTGACAAGGTTAACATTGATGTGGACTATTCATGTCACATACTGAAATTACTTATTTTTCCTGTAGTGATGGAGATCCTCTTGGATCTTTAGGGCTACATTTCCCTCTCTGTGCCTAATTTTCCTATACTGTAAACTTTTTCATTTGGAGATTTTCTGTCAGTGTAAACTTTTTGCCATGCTTCTGACTAGGTCTTCTGGGAAGCTAGAGGATGCTCTGCCATCCAGTTTGGTGGGAACAGGACTAACTCTCCATTACTGTAAGAAATCCCAGGGAGGTCAGTTGCAGTTCTGCCTTTGGAGGGAAAAAAGGAAAGATTTTGTGGGTTGTTCATGCTTCTAATTCTCAGAGATTTACTGGAGTTGAGGCTGCTTGGTGCAGTGGTGGCTGCCCAGCAGATAGTCTGAGACTTACTTAAATGCCTCTTCAGATAACAGATGTGATTTTAATAGGATTTCAGACTTTAAATACTTTTGGTCTGGATCTTCCTCTTCCTTCCTAGGAACAACATGAAAGGACATTAATACCTTCTTGAGATCAATGCTGGTAATCCTTTTACTGTTTCCTTTGTGTTCTACCCATGACATTACATTTGAAAATGAAAAAGAAGAAGGCAGATTCTCTTTGGAGTCAGTTTTCTCTGTTCGTGAGACAAGGGGACAAAAGGTTGATTAGGTGATTTATGATCGTGTCAGATTGAAGAGGTTCACTTTTGGGGGCTTTTTTATCTCCAGAAGAAAGCTACAGCACCTACCAGGGCTTAACATTAATTTTTCCAGTTACTATGAAGAAGTTCATATTAAATTTTATTAAATAATAAAGTTTTCTATAAACATATGCGAGAGTCAGAGATACAGCTCTAAATATCATCCAAGAAAGTCTTGCATGTGAAATTCTGACCTCACAGAAGTCAAAACTTCTGTGGTCAGCTGTAGGATTAGGATTTCACTGCATGTTACTGTGTTGATCAAAGGAGTTTTTGAGCTAGATTATCCTGTCAGTGCTTCAAAAAGGGACTTGATCCCCTTCTGTTTGAGAGGATAACTTGTATTTGTTTGTTAGTTTCAGTAATTCAGAAATAGTACGAAACGGGAACAATTTATTGCTGAGGAGAGAGAGGAAGAGTGATACTTCTTTTTGCCCTTTCTCTCTTTTTTTTTTTTTTTTGATTTCAGCTCCTCTCATGAGTAATAAGGGTCCAGTCAAACTGAAATCCCCAAAGGACCATATTTTGAAAGGTCAAACAAGCCCTGCTTAGGGGATGAACTGTGGGTGGCAAATCCTGGGCAGAGGCAGCTACAAGGGCAGAGTGAGATGGGGACAGCCCGAGCTGTAGGAAGTGTGGTAAGATGCTCTCCTTTATCAGTGATGGCATTACAAATAACAGGCCTTGTGGTGCATTTTAGGCCAGCTTGTCTTTCAAACGTATCCTTCTGGCAAATCTGGTCCTAGTCCACAGATGTGCCTGTGGGAAATCGTATTCCCAAAACACAGAACAAGAGCACTGTGCCTGCAGGGAGCAAAATCTCAGACATATGGTTTGTGGGGCTATTGCCACACTTGTCTCAGTGGGCAGGTAAAGGCTGGGAAGGTTTTCTTCCAGAGGAAGTCTGGGATCCCGTGGGACTGATTCTTTTACCACTGCCTAAGATGCTCTTATTTCTTCCCTGCTAAGGATTCATTTTGCTCATGCTCTTGATTTGAGAAAGAAAAACCTTATTTTTCTGTTTCCTGTGGGAAGCACACAGTCCCATTCTTGGGGCACTGCTTTGTGGGCACTCAGAGGAAATTTCTGTATTCTGTCCCTTCTGTATAGCTCAGTGTTAAACACTGTGTATATGTACTTTATTGGGCAAGGGATAAATGAATGGCTTTTTCTTTTTTCTTTCTCTTTTTTTTTTTTTTTGGGTCCCTGTAACTGCTTTTAATATCTTTCCGTAACTAAATGCAAAATTTAACTGACACATTTAAATAGTTACAAATATCAGATTTGGATCAACAGTGTAATTTTAGGTGAGAGCAGGCCAGCATAATGCTCTAAATCCAAATGTAGCTTTAGAGCTTCAGATGAGAAGGGCTGGCAGTTGCTGGGCCCAAAGCTCTTTGTGTAGATGGAAAGATGTGTTGTAAAAACACAGTGCATCTCTTAATGGCTCTTTTGGAAACAAGATGGGTATCTTGTTTCCAAAAACTTGGAGCCCATAAATAAAAATAATTAAATATTATTCTGTTGCAGCATTAGGGAAATGCAGACAATTTATTGCATTTCTGAAACAAGCTGGGAGTTGAGGATCTGTAGGGGCCTTGTTTGCTAGACCCTGAGGCTGGCCCGGAGCATTTGAGACAGTTTAAAAAAGGGCTAAACCTGGGCCTTGAACTGCTATAAATTGCATAGACCTGTCTTTGACCCTCCTCACTATGGTCCAAATGGAGGATTCTGCAGAAGTCCTCGTTGCCCCTGCTTCGCTGCCTCTCATATAAATGGCTTATTAGCATTCTGCTCAGCATTTGACCCCACGGTAATTTGGTCACCACTTGGGTGTCCAGCACCATCCCATAAATGCTGCTGTTTCACTTACAGACAAATCAATATTTATTACTGATCAGCCCACGTTTGCTCCTCAGACCTTCACAGAGGCCCACTGTTGCAAGAGCTCGCCCTGGCAATTCATTAATGGCTGTGCAGACAGACAGCGAGTCTGGTGAATGGGCTGGAGGAGGATGTTGCAAACAAAATATGGGATAGATTCAGCCGGGGGGTAATCTGATTTGGTCTTTTCAATAGTTTCTGGGAGGCCTGGGGACAACATCCTGGCACATCATATCTAGGCAGAAGACCCACCAGTAGCCTTTATTCACCCTGGCCCTCGATGTGAAGGCTCTATGGACTTAGCGCAGTGTTTGCCCCAGGACTCTGCTCAGAATCTTTGGTTCTTGTTTCCATGAGAGCTGAGAAGGCTCTTTCCAGCACTTTCCAGGACCCAACTTAACACCAGTTATGCCGGTGCAAACAGCATGAAGTATCCTTGGGATTTCCCTTTCACAGCCTGCCACTTTCACCCAACTCTGCAAGCTCAGAGCTGCTCTCATTTAGCTGCTGCTGGTGTTTGGGTAGGCAGGATCAGTACTACATGCCAGGAAGACAAATTGCTGTGCCTGTGTAGGGAAAAAGGAAGTCAGCTATCTCCACAGCCAGGACCGACACCATATCAGCCTAGAGTCAGTTTTTCCTCGAGTTTATCATGAGCTCTGCACCAAGTACTAAGGCAATCTTGAGAATAAAACGTTTAATGAAAGTAAGTCAGCGTGGAAACTAAGTCAGCAATGATTCAAACCCTGCCCAGTGAGACCTTCCAGATTCAGGCCAGCAAAGCCCTACAGACATCACTGCTGAAATGCAGTGCAGACTTCAGCCCCCACCAGCAATTTTTCTGCACAGCCTCGACCCTTCAGGTCATGGTGCATCCTTGAGAAGAGTGGTTATTCTCTCTCACACTGACAAATCCTTTGCTGTGGGACTGCCAGGCAGCTTTCTTTCCTAGCGCCTAATACAAAACCATTCACCAGTGTGCCTCACCTCAGGTTGGTAGTGGGGAGTCTGAAGCACAGACCAGTGAAGCAATTCCCCACCATCACAGAAAACTCAGTGATACAGCCAGGAGATAAAGCCATATAGAAAATGGGCAGGATGGCTGCGTGTGCTCACCTTACACTTGGTCTAAGTAGTGACCCCTCCCTATGGATCAAACACACCTTTTTCTACTCCCCCCTATGGCCAGTTTACGTGAAGGAGTTGGAGGTGCCGGAAAGTTTCTAACAACGAGGGGGGAGAGTGTTTCTGGAGCAACTAGAAGAACCAGCGGTACATCCAGCAGCGAAGAAACCCATTTGGGGACTTTCCTGGGTCTGCTGCTGCCATCTAGTGACTTGCTCAAGTCTGGTTTTCATGGCAAAGAGAAGCGTGCGCATCCTGGAGAGGGGCGGAGCAAATCACACTTCTGCTAGGCGGGAGAAGGGGAGGCACGGCCGGGGGTACCGCTGAGCGCCGCGGCGCGTCTCTGCATCCTGGGAAGCCCGGGCAGCCCAGGATCTTCCTGGCCGGCAGCCGCCAGCTGCCTGCTCCTCCTGGCCTGTCGGAAACTGATGTGAAGGCTCCCAGCGGGAGCGCTGCACGGAGCCAGGCTGGCGGTGGGACAGCAGTCAGGGGAGCGGGCGCTCTCTCTGCGGCCAAAGTGTGCCCTGAAAGGCTGCTGCAGCGCCTCTGCGCAGGTGCCTCGCAGAAACCCAGTGCTACCAGTGCCTTCCGTGCTGTGAGGCTCAGCACAAAGCACGGCTGAATAGTCCCGGAGACAGAGAGATCCTCCGATCCCGTAGGTGGTCCATCAGGTGTGGTATGAGCCCCATCACCAAGGCACTGCAGGGAACTCGTTCAGCAGCTGCTGGCCGAGGATCGGGTTCACTTGGCACAACCCCCCCACGTAAGATGGGGAGGTATGGCCGAGCAGCAGGGCTCCCAGCTGAGCAGAGAGCCCACAGAGGGGGATCAGATGTTTTCCAAGCACTGGCTGAGCAAGCAACACCCATTTGTGCAAGAAAGTGTCTCAATGAATTGCAAACTTTTACTGATACAGGCTGCCCCTGTTCAGTCTTTGTACTGAATTGCCATGAACACACTTGACTTACTCTTTTTTCTATCTCAACACATCACATCTGGATGTCCCTGTGCTTCTCCTTTGTCCTTCACCTTATGTCCTTCGGTAAAGAGAGGGTCGCATGGGCATTACACGCTGTGTAGTCAACATGGTCCTTCTCTCCTGCTGGCTGGGCCATAGACAGCGTGTATAGAATATGAGTTACAAGGCAATAGAGAACCAGGCCAGGAAAGTTAATCAAGTTAATGCATTATTGCGTAACGACTGCACTGATCCAATGCTAGTCAGGTATTAGAATTGATATCAATTGCCATTGATAGTTTTGTTTCAGAATCCTAGCTCCAGTGGGGCCACCGAGTAGGTCTTAGAAAGAGAGTTTCAGAGAGCACAAAAATTCTGTATCCTTGTTGTGGGGTTTCTTGTTGTTCCTTTGAAAGGGGTGATTCTGGCTTATTGTGAAAATTTTCTACATTTTGACAAGCCAAGAGAACAGAAGTAATAAACAGAAAATCACAAACGTTACAAGCAGTCTCTGCACCAAGGGTCAGACACTCTTGATGCTCTGTATTCTTCCAACAGTGCAAAACAACTACAAATTCAAGGCAACTTGCTTGGTTTGTTCTTGTCTCCTACTACAGGGAAAAGGATTGAAAGAATTTAGCACATGTTTCTTTATATTTATGATGAAAAGATGAAAATATCAGAAGAAGGCCCAAAACCACGTAACAAAGAAATACACCAGTCTCTATTTCTTTTCTGTTTTGCAGTGCCGTGGTTCCCGAGAAGTATCCAGGAGCTGGACAGGTTTGCCAATCAGATCCTAAGCTATGGAGCAGAATTGGATGCTGATCATCCTGTAAGAATTTTTTTTAGCATTTTTTCTATTTATTGGCACAGATGTTTCTCTCATTTACATTTGCTCTGCTTTAGTACAGATCTAGTAGACTAAATCTCACATGGTACAGGACAAGAAGGTTACCACATTTCTAGGGTTAGAATCAGCCCAATCCCTGATTATGGAGTAAATCAAACCAAAGGTTGCTATCATTGAGCAAATGCCAGGCGATCTTAAAAGTCGTAGTGGTTTTCAGAGCACAGGGCCACCACAAGGACACCTGTAGTTTTCCCAAGAGGCTCTGATATAGTGATTTCAGGCTCACTTTGTGTGTCACTAACAAGAAAAAGAAGCAACATATTATAGCCCAGAGATAGAAAGTTTTTCATCCTTGATTACATACACATGATATAGCTCAGTGTATTGTTATGTGCTTGTTAACTCTGACATGGTACTTTTGTGGTGAGACATGACAAAAGAAGAGGTTCTTGGTTCAAAAAGTGTGTGGTTTAAATGGCAGCATCAGAAAGTTTTGTTCATTGACTTAGCGATAAAAAAATTTGTTTTGCAGTTTTTCAGTTTTGTTCACATACAAGAATATTTTCTGCCTCTATTCCCTCTCCAAGCAAACAACAACTCACTTTCATTTGTCAAAACACACTGAGTTCCATGCAATGCACCAGAAATTGCTGCTATTAGTTTAATTGAGACAGGATGATTATAAATAAATTACATGCAGTGCAACAAAAATTGCTGCTATTAGTTTAATTGAGATGGGGTGATTAGTCATTCACTACCTATTGCTTAATTTGAGACGTGTTATGTACCATGTACAATGATTCGTGATGTTCACTGTGGTCACATGAAAGGCAGAATGAAAGGAGGTACACTGAGCCAATGGCCCCCTTGTGTGTCACGCAGGAATAGACCAAGATTGTATTTGAAAAAAAGAATCCAAAAAAAGAAAAGAAAAATATATAAAAAGAAAAATATGTATAAAGGAATGAAGCGTCTCTCCTCCAGTTCCTAGAATTAGTTAGTGAGCACTTGTGCCTTGAAAAAGAAATCTAGCTGCTGGGGTAAATAGGTGTGACAGTCCACAGAGTGCAGAACAAGAGACATTAAAGGAGCCTGTGTTTTTGTAGTTAAGTGATGCACGGAATTTAATCACAACGACCTCCATGAAAGGTTAATCTTGGACAGTGCATTTTTTTGGCCATTGGCTACATCTTTTTGATCCACACTCTTGAATTTACACTCTACTTCAGCTACCTCCTGTTCTTGGTTGTGTTTTGTGGCCTCTCAGTCCAGTTGTGCTATTCACCACTAAGGGATGCAGTGCCCAGGGAGCTGTTCCTATTTGCTTTGCAGAAAGGCATCCTAGCTTGGAAGGAGGATGTTTCTACACTCCAGGTCATGAAGGCACTCCTGGTCCTGGGGATCTTTTAGTCTAAACAGCAGGCACACTGGGGTAGAAGAATGATTATCCCAGATGAAGATTTAGAGGTTTTATTTCTTATCCTTGGTTTTATTGGTAATTAGCTGCAAAGGTCAAGCTCCCAACCACAAGGTCTATTAGACATTCTTTGTAGTCATTAATTCCCTTCAAATGGTTGAATTTGTACTACAAATAGGGGGTTTTTGGCCTGCTAAATGGCTACTGATCCTCTAGCAGTTTGCAAATGAGCGCTTTTAAGTGTGGTTCATGCTGAAAATCTGCCTAAGAAGTCTGACTGAGTTGATGAATGTGTTTCTAATGTGTTTTGATTCTGCTCCTCTAGAGCAGCCCAGCTGTGCCAGGGACAGCAGAAAGCTTCAAGGGAAACAAGAAGGGCAGGGTTATCCAAGTACTGATAATTCTGTGCTGCTCTTGCCAGGAGCACCTTGTTGTTGCTGTAAAGGAGCAAGTTTCTCTATGTTATAGGAAGGGGAAATGGGAAAACAAAAGGACTTGGGTGGCGAGGGGTGGTGAGGGACTGTGGCTGAGTGGCTGCTCCGGGGGCTCTGCAGCCCGAGAAGGAGCGGTGCCCTGTGTGAGTGGAGCCGGGCAGAACAGAGGCAGCTTTCCCACTGATCTTGCTGCACTTCTTGGACTGCACCAGCCATACCTGAGGGTGCTCACTGGGAGGAAGGCTCTTCACCTTTTCCCTTATGCATGCAGTGACCGTGGCTGTTTCTCTTCAGGGGTTCAAAGATCCTGTGTACCGGGCCCGGAGGAAGGAGTTCGCGGATATCGCCTACAACTACAGACAGTGAGTACCCACTGCATGGGCAGAAAGCAAGCCCTCATCTCTTGCCCTCTCCTAGGGTGCTTATCCTGCTGGCAGTCCCTGCTTTTCCACAAGCATCTGTTGGCTTTTCTCTGCCATGTGTTTAGATCTTCCTGTTCGTGCATTTATCCCCAAATCGCAGCAAAACAAAAGTAAATTGTTCCAGGCACATGTTCAGAAGAGACATCATCTCCCTTCCCTCCCCACAACACCCCTCTCTCCAAGCTTTGTTGTCTAATTGAGCAGCAGACTGTTGCTACTACAAAGACCTGAGCATTGAATAAATCTGGTGTTCCCCATTAAACCAGGGCTGGGGGAGGAGTGCCTATCATTAACATTAAAGCAGGATCTGCATAGACTATTAAAATAATGAATAACTTATGGTTCTGATGCTAATTCAGTGTCTGATACTCTACTTTTATCATGTCTAATCCAGCTGCAATCAGCAATTTGTGCTTTCATTTCCCAAGAAAAATAAATTAATAGAGATGATAAATTCAGTTAGAACAGGCTTGATTGATTGCTTTCAATGATCAGATCTGGAGGAGAAAAAATTCTGTTCTCAGAGACACTTGTGTATAGATCAGTACTACTGGGCCTGATTCTTGCTGGGACTGATAAAAACTGTGATTGCAAAGAGAAAATTAACATATATTGTAAATTTTGTGCTACACTTTGCACAGGATGAAAAGATAGCCCCTGAGCCAAAGAGCTAATAATGTAATCACAAAATGAGAGACAAAATTGGACTGGTTGATGAAAAGTACAGAATGTCAGGTGAAAAAAGGCAGAAGCCCAGTTTGTAGCTAGAAAATTTGGATAAGATTTTCTGTCCAGGTGTGAACAGATCTAGTGTCTGTTCATAGATATCCCACAGAAGATTTACCTTTCCTGCGTAATGGATCACAAATTCTAGTTTCTAGTTTGCAGAGTTTCACCAAGTCCTACAAAAAATTAAAAATATTAACTACCCCTTCCCCCTGAGATTCAAACTGAAACCAGTATATTCCAAGATGTGACTTATTAATATTCAGTCTGTTATCTAGATCCTCAGACACATTGGAAACAGTCTGTACAGACCTGGACTGAAGTCCCAAATGCACCTTTAATGTGAAGTTCTTGTACTTCCTTTGCTTTTAGCTTGCCTTTTTCCTCTGCCTTCCTTTGCTTCTGGCCCCATTGATCCCCAGATTTTTTTTTTTTACTTGAAATTTGAAAGGTTTTTAAGCCATAGCTTCCCCCTGTAGCCCTGGAAGGTGGTTGAGGATTATTTAGGAGTGCTATAGGAACAAAAATCCCCCTGCAATCCTCATAATTCAACCTGATGTTTAAAGCTCCACAGATCAAGGAGAGCTAATACAGAGAGGCAGAAAATGATCATTCTCCAGAGGAGCTGCCCTGAGGCTCAAGAAAAAAATGAGGGAGTGGGAGATGGTGGGGTGTCATCAAGAGTTTCACAGTGGGTCTTTGGGGCTTGGAAAACTCTAGCATTATTCCAGCAGTGATGTTAACCCTATTAAGTTACTTAAAACCCTTTGATTTTTCAAAGCTGCTGGATTCACCTATGGCCCTAACACTATTGCAAAGGAATTGGTTATTCACAGGAGGCCGAACTGCATTGCTTGGGATTGTATAACTCCTGTTAGCTTCAGCATGAGCTAAGCATGTGGAGGCCTGAGGGTGGGATTTAACTCATAATTACTCCTTACAATTACAAAAAGTCAAACTGGCTGGAGTCTGAGTCTTTTATGGCACAGTTTTATGGAGCTGATGGTTTCCCTGTTTTTTTTTTGAAAAAATATAATGCTCTTTAGAGCAAGAAATAAAATGGCTCCTTCATATCTAGAAGGAAAAATAAGTTGAAACCAACAGCCAGCAAGTATTTTTAGAAGAACACCTTTAGAAGACAAATAAACACTGATTTATTTTTAGCACAATAATGCAAGGAGCTGTCTGAAGGCCATTGCCTCAGCCAAGGTCAGTAGATTCCTTTCCAGCCAGTGCCTAGGGACAAGTGAGGCTCCTTTTGCACCTGTATGTCTGCCCAAAAGCATCTCCCCTCCTGCACCAGCAGCTCCTGGCCAGTCCTAGTAAAGCTGCAATATGAAGCACAATGCAATATGCTTCAAAAATGGCAGATGGGAAAGGACAAAGAGCATGATGTTGGTGGCATAGGACATTTTCAGTTGTTGCTATTGAGGGTATCACTTTTCTGTCTAGCGGCCAACCTATTCCTCGTGTCACCTATACGGAAGAGGAAAAGAAAACCTGGGGCACTGTCTTCAGGGAGCTGAAGACTCTGTATCCAACTCATGCTTGCTATGAACACAACCACGTGTTCCCACTTCTGGAGAAGTACTGTGGCTACCGGGAGGACAATATTCCCCAGCTTGAAGATATTTCAAATTTCTTGCAGAGTAAGTTTGAAGCACCTTAAAGAACCAAATGAAATGAAAGGCCTCAGCTATCAGTGGGGGTGGTGCTTCCAGAGAAGGAAAAACAATCCCCGATTTATCAAAGGCTTCCTATAATATTTGGGCACATCACTTATCCTGTGTCCCAGGTCCTTCTCTAATGCTTCCAGGGGTATAATGAGACAGATGCTCAGATGCTGTGCTGGTGGCATACATGGGCAGAAAATTGCCTGCCGTGACACAATTAAACTCTATTTAACATAAGGAGATTCAAAACAACCAACCAACCAACAGACTTTTCCCACTGTGAGGAGTCTGGATAAAGATAAGTCAAACACATCAGCTGTTTTTAAGACGCCGTCTTTTTGTCTCCCTTCAGGCTGCACTGGGTTCCGCCTGCGTCCTGTTGCAGGCTTGCTCTCCTCTCGGGATTTCCTGGCCGGGCTGGCGTTTCGGGTGTTCCACTCGACGCAGTACATCCGCCACGCATCCAAGCCCATGTACACCCCAGAGCCGTAAGTACTCTGGCATGAGAAGTGTGTAAAGCTGCAGCACTCCAACAGCAGGTCCAACTCGGAATAACCATGTGGGACTCTGGAGCACTCCTGGGAACAGAGCTAATGGAGAGCAGCCAAGGGACTGCTCTCTTCTGAAAACATTTACAGAGCATTTCTACTCTGTTTAGCAATCTGCATCCATTTCTGCAAGTTCTCCTGGGGCAGATGAGACAGTTTTGCTACTGAAGGCCTCTTCGTGTGGTGGCTGGGATGCAAGAGAGCAGTGTACAATGGCATTTAGCTAAGCTATTAGCACCCAAATAGTGGTATGAAATCTAGCACAGGGAGGACTCGATATATTGCAAGCAATACTTACTTCTGGCAGTAAGATAGGAGAAACCCAGACCATTGAACCCATCCCTTTTTCATTTCAGTTTCTCTCTGTCCCCATCCATTGCCCTTTTCCACTTGCCATTTTTAAAAGAGATTTCTTATTCTGCTTCATATAGTTGCAATTCTTCCTTGATTTTTTGCTTTCTACTTTCCACAAAATCTTTTCCCTTTCTTTTTTCTATTTTTGATTCTTGTGATTTTCCTTCCTGCTTTTCTTTACCCTATTGTCATCATGCACAAAGCCAGCCTGTAATGTCTTCCATAGACTTTGCCTTTTTTGGATGTCTTATCCCTTTCCCCTTTCCATCTCACCAAATCACTTCTCTGTATTTGAAAAATCCAACAGTCCATGCTGAGTGATGTATGATGCAAAAACACAGAAAACCCTGGGGTTTGCAAGCACTTCCATCACAAGAATAATTTTAGAGCAAAATGTTTTCCTGTGAATGATAGCTGCTGGTAGGAGCAAATTCACTGGGCTCTTGACTATGTGCTGGCTCTAGGGCATTATTCCAGCATTGCTGGACTTTTCCTGAATCACAGTTATTCACATGTAATGTTTTCCTGCAGTGATATTTGTCATGAGCTGCTAGGACACGTTCCTCTTTTTGCTGATCCCAGTTTTGCTCAGTTTTCCCAGGTAAGTTACTCAGTGGTTATATTATTTATATAATTAAACACACAGTAATTTAGAGGATGATCCAAGACCGGTGAAGTTTGGTGCAGATTCATCTTAAACATACTGTTTAAGAGTTGCTGAGATGATTTATTTATTGCTTGAAATCTGGACACAATTCACATAGGTGAAATCATGAAGTCCAACTCCAAACATGATCTTGTGTGAGTTGCCTGTGACAGGCCCTGTGAAGCCATCATCTTAAAACCTTTCTGCAGATGTTGATCCTTCTGAGTGAAGTCACATAGCTCATGAATCAGATGGGTTATTACCTCACCATGATGTTCAAATGTTAGGGGAAGTGGAGATTTTGTTTTGTTTTCTATTGGAGCAACATTGGAGGCTGAGTAAAGTGAGGAACTGTCCCAGCTCTAAGCATGGGAGAAGCCTGGAGAGGAGCTTTCGTTTTGGTAGTGCTAATGTCTCTGGAAAAGAAGCCAAACCTCGGTGAAGCAGTAAAATTTTGGCTGCATTGTACCAGAAAACAGGAAAATACATGAAGAGAGAAAGGCATAAAGACAGAAAGACTGAAAGAGAGAAAAAAAAAGAGACAAGGAGAGAGAAAGAAAGAAAGAGAAAAAGAGAAAGTAAGAGAGAGAAAAAAAAAATGAAAAAGGAAAAGAAAGAGAGAAAAATGAAAAAGGAAAAGAAAGAGAGAGAAAAAAAGAAGGAAAGAAAAAGAGAAAGAAAAGCGAAAAAAAGAGAAAGAAAAATAGAGAAAAAGAAAGTGAGAAAGAAAAAAGAGAGCAAGAAAAGAGAAAAAGAGAAAGATGAAAAGAGAAAAAGAGATGAAAAGAGAAAAGAGAGGAAAAGAAAGGGAGAAAGAAAAAAGAGAAAAAAGACAAGAAAGAAAGAGGGAAAAAGAACAAAAAAGAGAAAAGAAAGAGAGAAAGAAAAGAGAGAAAACAAGAACAAAAAGAGTGAAGGGAAAGGGAGAAGGGAAAGAGAAAGAGAAAAGAATGAGAGAAGGGAAAGGGGGAAGAAGGGAACGAGAGAGCAGCGAATGAGAGGTGGGGAACGGGGGAAGAAGGGAATAAAAAAAGAAAAGAAAGAAAGAAAAGAGAGAAAAGGAGAACAAAAAGAAAGAAAGATTGAAAAAGGGAACGAAAAAGAGAGAGAAAAGAGAGAAAGGAAAGAGAAAAAAGGGAACAAAAAAGAGAAAAGAAAGAGGGAAAGGAAAGAGTGAGAAAAGAACGAAAAAAGAGAAAAAGAGGAATGAGGAAGAGGGAATGAGGAAAACAAGGAAGGCAGGAAGGCTGGCTTGATGTAACATCTCAAAATTTTAAAGTCAGTTTGATCTTAGTAAGGTCTCAGTATCATATTCAGGCTTTGTCCTTTCCCAGAACTGGTTTTTCCTTCTAGACAACTTGCTACTGTACCTTGGCTTAGTAGGATTTGACATGGTGACAGCTGCTCCAATGTCTTTTCCGTGTGTGGGGGGAGCCCTCTGATTTTTGCACTATGCAGTCCTCCCTAGAGCAAATCAAGAAAGGAACCTGGTTATACGTAGTCTCACGTGTCTGTCTTTTGAATCCAGCTAGTGCATGCCTCCCAGAAAAATCTCCTTTATCTTCCAAGGTATGAATAAACTCTTTCAAATCATGCCCTGTCATTCAGAAAAAATAGCTCATTCAAGGCTCCAGGAAAACTCCTTTAATCAGGACCCATCAAAACAAAGAGAAATATATAGGTATGTAGGTGTGATTGATTTGCCTCCTTTTACCCCTATCATTCTCTCAGATGTTCATTGTAGACTTGATCAAAAGCCTGTCAATGCAAGAGGAAAATTTTATTTGACTTCAATGGGCTTTGTACCAGGCACAAAGGATCATGCCTTGTAAATGACATTTGGACAAGACCCTTTGTTCATTTTTGGCGAGATTTCTGGTTTAAAATTGATCTTGCATGATAGGAACGTGTCCTGTAAACATTTGTGTGTGGTAGTAAGCAATGGTAACATTTAAAATGTGAGCAATGACATAAGAGGGGGCAGGAAGAATGTTTGCAATAAACAGCTTGAAGAATAGTGGTTTATTGTTACAGGAAATTGGACTGGCATCTCTGGGAGCTCCAGATGATTTCATCGAGAAACTTGCTACGGTAATTTAATAAATGAGGGCTCAATTTTCCAATGCACCCTGTGTTGCCTTAATTCTGCTGCCACTGAAGTCACTGATAGAACTCCCATAGAGCTGAATGGGATCAGAGGGAAGAGCACAATTGGAAAACCCCACCCTGAAACAGTTGCATTAAAGGAAAATAGCTTTGGCACCCCTTATTCAAAGTGACAGTTGTGATTAAACACAGAAGCCCAAACTAGATTTCCTCCAGCACAAACATATTGGGCAAGAAAAGATTGTATGTTACTACATCCCCACAGGAAATTTCAAGAGACAGCTTCTGTAGTTGTTTTACCTTCAAGCATCTCTTGCACTTTGCCAGGCAGATCATGTCCTCTGCAGTCAACATAGCTCACCTGGATGCTACCTCTGAGACTACTGAGACCCAGAACTGCAAACTTCGAATAAAAACGAGGGTGTTCCTCTGAGATTAGCGCCCCAATGCCAACTGGGGGCCACCTGGACAAAGAATTTCACCAGCTTTGACGTGTCTGATAGATGGGGTAGTTTTCCTGAACCAGGGCAGGTATCTCTCCAAAAGGACAGACCCAGGAGTCAAATTGGGCCACACACCATCTTCCTTCCCTATTGCACCAACAGCCTGTTAAGCCCCTGCTGCAGTCAGATGTCCCGTATGAAGCAGGACTCAAACTTTTCTAAACTAATGTTCAAACTTCCCCTGGGTTGGCCAGCCAAAGTAAAGCTTTATTACTATAGTTTCATTGCCCCTGCTGACAAAGATAAGCACAGTAAAACACAGCTTTGTTTGTCAGGGAACTGAACTGATTCCCAGGCACACAGAATCTAGTGCTGTGCTTGTCCCAGGAAAATTTCAATCTGAAGGAACATTTATTGCATTTATACACTTGGATTTGACACGACAACATTTTATATAGAAATGTAAACTCCAAATGTCTTCAAATAAATGGTGTACACATATTACTTTTGACCAAGGAATTGTAAGTCTCTGTCTCATTTTCTTTCCAGGTTTATTGGTTTACAGTTGAGTTTGGACTGTGTAAGGAAGGAGATTCCCTCAAGGCATATGGTGCGGGGCTGCTGTCTTCATTTGGGGAGCTGCAGGTGTGTTCTAGAAAATATTTCAAATATCTTTAGAATTATTCAAATTTATTTTCTGAATGTCTTCAGATCTTTGGTGTCGCTTCATACTTTGTGCATAGAAGTAGCATGAAATGTGGTGCTTCATTGTAGAGCTCTGATAAATGTGTAAGTGTATGGATACACAGGGAACTCACACCTGCTTCTTTCCCAATAAATCACATTATCATTTTATACCACAGGAGCAACTCTTCCCTGTCTGAAATGGGGTGGCTCTTTATTTCTTTCACAGCACATTCAAACCCTCTTAAACTGAAATAAATTTCTTACCTTTTTGTTCATAGTATTGTTTATCAAGTAAGCCTGAGATTCAGCCTCTAATCCTGGAGAAGACTTCCGTGCAGAAATACCCCGTAACTGAGTTCCAGCCTATCTACTATGTTGCTGAAAGTTTTAAAGATGCAAAAGAAAAGCTGAGGTAATCCAGTCATTCCAGAGAAGAACCCATTCTTATCTGTTGCAAATACATTGGATCCCATTGCCATAAGGGGTCTTGGGTTTACAATCATGTTTTGAGAGGCATTAGAAAAAATTCTGCAATGCCTAAAGATGATAAACATTTTACATTTTCAGAATCTTGGGCAAAAATGAGCAATAACAGGAATATACCTTACGTATGAAGCCAAGAATTGTGCTTAGTGTAACTAAGAGTTTCATCTCTCTAACCAAAATGCAACAAAAAAATTATCAGTTCAATTGCAATTACACCAACATTTAAGGTTAAATCTGTCTAATTAATGCAAACCAAGTAAATTTACCATTACTAGAATTATCAGTTCTTGTAAAAAATTCTCGTGGCATCCACTCCTTTTCCTCTGAACTTATGTCCAGGTTCAGTTCTGGTTCTTGTAACAGGGATATCTCAGCCCGTGTTTGGGCTTCAGCTTGGTTTTCACCTTGACAGAATTTCTATTCCTGTTGAAACACAACACACCACACCATATTTCTGGATGTTAGCCAAGCCACTGGGAGTTAGCCTTGGTTCACACTCAACAGATTTTTCACTTGGAGATGCCACACAGGGACTTGTCCCAGACCTGCAGTCCCTTATCTTTGTACCATTCACAGATAAACTATGTTGCATCCCAAGATATTCTGCTACCTCAGGCTCCCCAGCTCTGAGGCCTTCCTAGCTCTCTCCCCTGCTGCTTCCTTAGTTGTCATAAGCCTGCAGCTTCTCCTTGTGCCCTTTTCTCTGGGGAAATACCTCGGAAAAATGGCCTTCTCTTCTGGTCTGTACTATTAATATCCTGCACACAGCTTCTATCTTCTCTGTATACATCTCCAACTGAGTAGCAAATTCCTTGAGGAAGATGCTGCCTTACTTAGCAGCAACAGAATATCTTGGAGCTTTTTTTACTTGTTTCAGTGGCCAAATTACAAAAGTGGTTAAATTGAGATAGAGGTTTTGGGGCTTGGCCCAATGCCTGTGTTAGTGGCTTGCATCTGGACATGTGTGTTTGTGTGTAACAGAATACCTTTCTGAAGAATTATTCTTATACTGACCTAAAAGATCTCAGCTTAAGGCATTCATCTTCTAACAGGCATCTTACCTTCAGCTGAGATTTAGGAAAGCTATCTTCTAATGTGATCTCTCCTCTTAGAAAAACTATACCAATGCTGCTAAATTCATCATAGTCAACGTAATACTTTTTCACTGTCACACCTTGTGGCCTTTTCGCACTGAATTCTGCTGGAGACAATGTCCTTAGCTGATAATAATTAGGTTTAAACTGAAGAAGCATTATGGGGGTGGTATCCAGCATATTCCACTGTTCTGGGTGTAGGGGATTTACCCTGCTGAGTGACAGTCTGTGTAGTGGGGCTCCATAATCAGCTCCTGCGTGCTTCCCTTCCTCTTTCAGCAATAACTTCAGTAATACAAAGCAGATATATAAGCCAGTATCCTGCTGGGGTCTACAAGGAGCCTGGAACAATAGCTCTGACCATCTCATCTCATCTCATCTCATCTCATTCAGAGTCCTTCTTTCCACAGTTCTGTGATTATGCAAATTAATATTTTTCCAAGATACCAAAATCTTAATGCTTCTGACATGGAATTAACTATTTTGCAACAGAGAATGCTGCTTCACTCCATTAACCATCTTCTAGCTCTTAAATTACCTGGAAGCTATTACAAACCATGCCTGAAGGTAGGTCTCTGCTTGCACCTTGGCACACCAGGATGGCATAGAGACTTGACCTTATTTTCCCAGAAACTCAGACTTGGATTAGAACTCCTACATTTTGCACTACTGAAAGGAAAATAGGTTTTCAAGCTTGGCAGATCCTGGTTGCTACATAGTTGGCCTATACCAGGAGTGGTGTTGCCACGTCAATGGCTTAATTAGTGCTGTTCAGGAAAAACAGAGGTGATAAGGACAAATGCAGTTTCAAGTGTGTTGCAGAACGTTACAGGTCTCAGATCACTCAGCAGGAATTTCAGTTATTTCCTCCCATAGATTTTCTTATCCCCACAATCAACAAATGCACACACCGAGAAAAGAGTTAGTGGAAAAAAAAATTCAACTGTACATTTGTTTATGGCTTTTTTCATCAGGAAATTTGCTCAAACAATCCCTCGTCCTTTCTCTGTTCGGTATAATCCCTACACCCAGAGGATTGAAGTCTTGGACAATGCAAAGCAGCTGAAGAACTTAGCTGACACCATCAATAGTAAGAAATTACAGATTTTTTACCTTGAATTCCTCAAAACTTGGGTCAGAAATAGGAACCACAAGGCAGATTCCATCTGGTTGCATTTAATGCTCTGAGCCTATCGAAGATAAGGCAGCACACATCTCCTTTCTCATGAAAAAATAACTTCCCAATTCTAACCAAGCTTCAACAAGCATTTTCACTTGACTGTAGCTTCTTAAATCTGAAAGACCCAGTTTTGAGGGAGATGCTAGAGAAGGTCAGATGGCCTTGAGGTGGATCCTGATGTGTGGGTCTAGCTGGTTTTGGTAAGGAAGAGAGGGAGAAACGTGGGTTTAATCACATTTTCCCCCTCACATTGGCTAGCCTGCAGAGAGCCAGCTCCTCTGATCCTGTGAGCCAACCTTGTATGGCTGATGAAGCCAAAAGGCTGACTCTGCAGACCTGACTCCAGTAATACCCTAATAAATATGTCCAATTCAGCACTTCTCTGCCCACCCTATTCTTTAAGAGAATGGAGATAAAGGGTAAAAAATATACAGGAGTGTTAGAGATGGGCTAGCTATGGAATTAACTGCTCTGATTATTTCCTTTGCAGGTGAGATTGGGATCCTTTGCAACGCCCTCCAGAAGATAAAATGAAGATTTGCTGTAACTTGCTAGTGACTAGAAGCTACCATGTGCAAGTGCCAGTATTTGTCTAGCCTCAATCTTTTATCTTGCAGGGTAGTGCAGGAATGCTTATGCTATATATCTTAATTATTAGAGATTATCACTGAAACAGACATCTGCAGGTGACCCTCAACTCTTCTGGCCTTCAGCCACTAATCCATTTTTTTCTCACTAATGTATAAAAATTACCTTATTTCTGGGAATCTGGGGGAAGCCTATATATGTTTTGTGCCAAAGGTTAGCAGAAGGAGGAGATCTTCACCATGCAGAGCAATAATCTGCTGCACCTGTGAGGTCTGGGACCAGGAATGGGATGTCAATGATGAACAGAGTAATCCCCTTTGCCTTCTGTCACAGTCACTCTCCCCTCAGTCCCTCCCAGTTGTCCAAGGTTTCCACGGAGTCTGAAACTCTTCACTTTTCATCTTATATCCTGAAAGGGAGATCTTTCAGGGTATAGTGGGAGATTTCTCTTAATAGACATACTCAGCTACTCACTGTGGAAGGCTGATGTGTGAAGGCTACATTTTTTTGTGCGTGTCCTTCCCTGAGAGTGCCTTATTCAATACTGCTGCGAGGTGTCTCCTAACTTTCTGCTCTCACAACCTAGAAGGTAGAAACCAGCACCTTTGAAATGGAGAGGAAGTGCTTGTTGCAACGCAGCTGAAGACATCAGAGCCTTCCAACCCCTAACTCACCCACTATCTGTGGCTAGAGGCCCCACCAAAGCTGTGGAAGACCTGGGTTCAGCTATGTCCCATCTAACTGCATTCAAATCCAAACATGTTATCTTTCAAGACAGGCCCTAAGTGATGACACCTTTTTGAATCTCCACTGCCCATTTGAGTTTTAATCTCCCTTTTTTTGGTGAAAGCAGTTTTATTTTTCCTGGAGTATATCTCAGCTGAGTCAGCAAATGGAACCAAAGGTGATTCCAGCTTAACTCAATGGCTGAGCATGGAGAGAGAAGAGTTTTGCCGTTCAGGAAGCTGTTTCTGTGTTTATCCAATAAATTTCACTCAAATCAGCTAAATGCCCTCTAAGACTGGTCTGCATTGTATAATACCTCCTGGCTGAAGGAGGGAATCAGCACTTGAACATTGGAGCAGAAGGGAGGAAAGCAAAGCTGAACAGTATTTCCAGCCTGAAACAATTTTGCATCATGACACTAACATGACTCAGGGGTCACATTTCTGTTAGGACAGTCAGAGAGGCATTTGAAAGTCCATGAGTCTCATACCTGCTGTAGTATTGATTTCGTATTTATAGTTTGAAAATCAATACTGCTTTAATGTAAGCATCATCTTTTAGGAAGATAGAAAGTGCATCTGTTTTCATTATATATATGGTAGGTAATAACATTAATCTAAGGATACCAGCTGGAACTCTTTTTAATACACATATGCAAAATGGTATCATTTTGATGCTTTGAAGTAATCCTTTTTATCTCTATCTTTTTTATTCCTTTTTTTCTCATCACAATGTCCCTCTAGATCTTTCAATCCCACTTGACATGTATTTTCAGTGAGAAAGTAGCCCATCTTTTTCTCTCTTAATATAATAGGACCCATGCGGTAACTGTATGCTACAAAGAGACCATTTCATCCCAAGGGTAAAGTCTTTCAAACTAATCCTCAGACAGCTTTCCAAGCTCCTCTGCTTCTGGTTGTTGCTATGAATGACAGTAGTTACATGGTGATATTGAGAACCCAGGATTCATGATTTTCTTTTATGTGCAAGTGGAATAGTTAGAGAATATTGATGCCACATGTCTCATTCTCTGTCCCTTAATGCAGGTTTAAATGAGCAATAGCTCCAGCCAAAGCAGCATAGCATGGCTGCTCTGCAAGACAGAGATGAGAAAAAGTTAAATGTTCAGCATTTTAAAAGCAGAGGAAATGTATGGAAAGTAGATTTTCTTGCAGAACAAATAGCTTGTACATAAGTACTCCAAATACTGCAAATAAATCACATTTTAAATAGTACTCCTTAATGGGTGACTTCTTATTTCCATGCTTAAAGAAAGCTACAGCTGTGTAGGAAAATGCTTTTTGCGTTATCTGAACAGTGTAATTCCTCCTGTATGGTAATCACACGTGTCAACCAGAACTAGATACCCAGGTAGGAGGGCATGCCCGTCTGAGGTGTTCCCCAACACAAAAAAAGGCTCTCTTGCACTAGCTGATTGTCACTCATCCAGCCAAGATTATGAGACTGATACATGTGGAGATACAGCTAGAAAGCAGAAGTGAGAGCACTGCTAAACTCATGTCAGAAGCAGACGCGCTAACGCTGCTGGGCCGCAAACCATGGCAGGCACTAAGGCCTATAATGAAACAGTCAGCATAAAAGGCATGCTGGGTATGGACCTGTGATAGTTAGTGCTAGCTTCTGGTTTTGCAATGTTATTAAGAAACACAGATATGGTTGTTATAGTGTTTGCTGCTTATATAACTGCTTATATAACTGCAAAAAAGGTATAAATGCTCAGCTCTGTATCAATAAAATCGGCTTATTGCATCCAAGCAATCTGCCCCATCTCTTTCATCGCCGACCGTCTCACAACAGATACAAACAAAAAACCTTCTTAATGTGTATCATTACCTAGAAATGCACAACAAAGCCCAGCTTTCTCTGCATTTGCACACTCCATAAATCTTTGAGTGCTAGACTAAGCTATCCCAAGCTAATCTTTTGAGTAGCCTTCATCTCTTCTATCCCACAATAATTTCTTGGTGTCCTCACCTCCAACTCAGTTTCAGGTGATCGAAGAAGCCCTTTAATAAAGCTCTTTCCTTTACAGTGACCTTGGCCCGGGTCAATGATTGTAATGGAGGGAGGGCTTGTCAACACTAGTGGACTCCTGTGGGTGTCTTAAGATGCCTAGATCTGACACCAGCCTTGGAGAGGGGACATTTTATTCCCCAAAGAATGCAGAAATTGTTGAAAAAGGGATTAAACACAGGAGCAGTCCACAGGAGTGCATTCTTTTTGAACGTCCCTCTGCTGCTTCAAGCCACGCCAGCAGCTGTCAGAGAATTTTGATGTTCAGATGTAACCATCTAAATTAACCTAAATAAACTAAAAATATTAATGCTGCATCCATCTCAAATGAGTGGCACTCTGCTCATACAGGGTGGAGATATCTGCAGTGGTAGCACAGTAAAAAAGGGCAGGTTGGTTACGGTGCTCAGACATGGCCTTCTTCTCCTGTGCCCAGCCTTGCCACCACTGCTGGGGAATGTGGGAGTAGGAAGAGCCTTTTCCCCTTTTAAAGCCCACTTCTCCACCCAATTAATTCAGTTGCAGCTGCCATTCACCACCTCTCGGATGCCCCCTTGCCATCCTGGAGTCACCTGAGACACAAGCCAGGCCTGGAGGGTGCTGCAGTGGGCAACAGGGCTGCGTTCTGCATGGCAGACTGTAGCCTGTCTCATGAGCCCTGGGCCCAGGCTGGGCATGGCTGGGAGATGCCTCTTCCTAGGCTGGCACTCACCACACCCTGCAAAGCCCACTGTGCCTGAGGTCTGGTGGAGCCAACATTCCTCAGGATGCTGAGACCTGCCTCCTGGGCATGGTGCTGTGAAATTCACCATGGGTTTGTCTGTCAGCAATGTAGATGAGGAAATTGAGACCTTCCCAGTACTCTGTCTTGGCCCAAGGGAACCCATGGTGCTGTCACGATCCTTATAGAACAAAATTTTGTTTCTCTTCCCTGGCCAGGGAAGAGGCAAGAGCACTATAGCACTTGGGGGTGTGATCGAGCCAGGATAAGCTAAGGGGGACATAAAAAATGGCTCTATCTCCAAAGGGAGGCCAGAGGGGTGGTCTTATCTCTGGACCTGCAGGATGACCTTCACAGGGTGTCTGGCCCACTGTAACTTGGGGTATGAAGATATAGATGCTCATATCCAAAACCAGGTTTGTTGATGTCAAGTAAAAGGGAAGGGAAGATGTGCCTGCCCTGTCAGGAGCAGAGCTGAATTCCGCTGGACCTTGTCCTGCCACCTGTGAAAAAGGTGCGACCCTGTTTTTTTTAAGAGCCTATTTCGCTGGAGATAAAATCATGAAACAAGTTCCAACTGAGGAATGTAGCCTGGAGGAAGCACTCGTCTCTTGGAGGGGTAGGGTAGAAAAGGTTCAGGTCCTGTGAGCAGGAAAAGCTCAGAAGTAGGCAATGAGTTCTGACTCTGGCTGAGATGTCTCTGGCACTCCCAGAATTGTGTCTGTGCAGGGAAGACAATACTTGGATTGGGCTGTGATTTGGGAGAAGACCCCATTGGTTCACTGGGGCTGTAGACAATACCGAGAGGGCCCCAGTGAGGTGAGAGAGTGGGGAGGCAGGACAGTCTCAGACACTGTGCAGGTCAGTCCAGACTGGGAGATGTAAATGAAGTTCAGGCTAATTGATTGCCTCTCCACAAAGGAATCCCCATCCAGGGCTGAACAGCTTGCAGACACCTTCAAACAGAGCAGAAGGATAGCACTTTGAAGGCACCAAGGGGAGGAGGGCCATCTTTGGGCCTTGCGCACATCCCATACAGGCGGCTTCCCTTGATGCGTCTGGCACGACCAACATAAACATCCCTACGCCTGACACACAGCAACAGACTTGTCTCCCTGCTTCTGGCAGCTCTGAGCTCACCGCCCACACAGACACCCTGCATCTCCAGTCCCACCAATTCCCTGGGCCATTTCTCCCTCACCCTCAGGCAGTTTCCACTCAACACCTGGCTATTGCAATCCCCTCCCCTATCTCCCAATGAAGATGGATTTGGTGGGGATCTCAGGCCCAAAAGAAGAGGCCAACAAGGAGAAGATGTGTGGCTTACAGTCATTGAACAGCCAAGGCAGCCTGGACTCCAACAGGGAAGATGACAGAGGTTCTCTCATTCTGACCCTCACCCTCTACAACGTGAGGAAGATTGAGCTCTCTAAGGCAGCTGAAGTCTTTGAGGTACAGACCTCAATATTCCCTTCCTTTGCTGAGCCCTCTCTTCTGCCCCTACTGCCTTCATGTCTCCCAGTCTGCATCTCTCCCTCTCTCACCCTTCTCCTGCTCCCTGCCTGACTTGCACCTTGTGCTGCCTTCCCCCTTTCTCACTGTCCTGGTTTTGCTCCAGCTGCTCAGAGAGGCGGACTGGTCTCAGGGCAAAGAGGGAGAGTGCTCTGGGGGAAGGGAGCATCTAGGCACAGTCTCTTAGAAGAATCAACATTTTATGCAAGGGTTGTTTAGAGCAGATACCAATCTGTTGTTTCTTTCTAGCAGTTGTGGTGGCCAGCATTTCAAGCACTCAGACTGTGGAGATGTTAGAAGCCAGTGAATTTTCTCTGCATATTTGGCAGGAGATACAAAGACTATAAGAGCTGTGAACCACACAGGCATTATGTAGTCTGGGCACTTGAAGTACCCCCACCAGGTGCTCACTCTCATCTGGGAAAATGAATAACTCTAAAGAAAAGCATTGTACTTGTTATTTATTTTCCCAATTTTTTGACGATTATGGTGCTATTAGACATCAATAGATCTGCTTTCATTCTGGCAGGGTTTTAAGTTACCCGGCCATTCGTTTACTATTTCTGCACAGATGAAATTCTACAGTCAACAGTATTCATCATTCATCTCATTCTCTCTCTAGCCATTTCTACAGTGTTTAATCTTTAGCTCTGTCTGTATTTTAGCTCTTTCTAAACCAGACATTATTGGTCTTCATTGCTTAGCATGCACTTCTAATTAATACTTCTTTTAGTCACCTTTTAAAGACACTGTGGAAGTGTATCTAGACTTACCTGGATTTTCAGTCTTCGGAGAAGCTTCATCATATGAACACTTGGCTCTTGCAGATGTTTGAAACTCAAATCTATCACTTTGAAACCCGTCGAACCAAAAAGCCCAAGAACTCTGCTGATGATCTTGACATTTTTGTTGAATGTGAAGTTCACAGTGCTGATGTTGGTATCCTCATCACCACCTTAAAGAGAGTAGCAAAGGATCTGAAAGCCAGCAGAGAAGACAAAGGTAAGCAATGTATGCATCTATTAGTGCTGTTCTTTCGGAGTAACTTTTTTAGTTTTAGCTTCAGCTTCATGATAGTAATTTAATTTGTCTGGAAAGCCAGTGACTGTGCATTCATTATTTGTCTCTGCATGGCTGCTTTCCATTGCCATTAGTTCAGAAAGAGAAGCACTTCATCATAGCCAGCAGAACTGAGGTGAGAAAAGTGTTCCAGCAAAGAGGGAGATGAGAAAGAGCAGCAGAACAAAAAGCTGAGGAGAAACTAGAAACTCCTCAATGACAGGAAGATTGTGTGCTGAGAGCTGTGCAGAGAACTGGTTGCTTCAAGAAAAACACAGGGCCAGACAGGTATTTTTCCTGTTTGCAGGCAGGAATGGGTGAATACAGCCGTTAGAGACTAATACAATCCTGAGGATGACAGAAGAGAAGACTGAGGGTCCAGCTCACAGGCTGAGTTCTCTGAATACAGAATTGCCATGGGGTTTCCCTCCCTTGACAAGGCCAGACAGACATTCCCAGAGCACTTTTAACTAATACAGACCCATTTGGGCACCTTTGGGTATTGTTTGAAATTCACTGTCAGGCTAACTACAAGATGCAGTCCACGCCAAGCTGTTCTCAGGAACCGTGGGGATATCAAGAGGGCATCACTATTATCAGGGAAACTGGAGAGCCAAAGAGGGTTTAGGAGCTGGAGAAGCATTTCTTTAGGATTTCCTTGGGACTTGGGAGGTTTCAGATGTGCCAGGATGTGGAACTACAATAAAAACAAGGCACTGTCGAAAGAGGGTGTGTTTACATTCAATTCTGCAAGGAACAGGCAAGATGTGTGTGGGGACATACCCGGGGGCAGCTGTGATCAGGTACAGGTTTTGAGGGGATATGGTAATAGATGGCTGGAAAGGTACCTTGCATGCAGAACCACTGGTACAGCCAGAGACAAAGGCTCAGAAAGAAGTTCTGGGTGCACATAAGACATCTGTCAAACAGGTATTTCTTCTGTTGTATCACAGAATTGGTTGTAAGACATGAAAAAAATGGAGTTTCCCCAATATCTGAGTATTTTTAGGTTTGTACTTTTCTAAACTTGATGTGCCTGGATATAATATAATACAGCAAAAGTTATATTTAACATTCAGTACAGAGATGTCTGATGTCTTGTCCAGTATGAGATTAAGGGTGACCCCAAATGGACCTGAGTTGTACCACAGAAAGTTTGATTACAGCATCAGTCTGACCTCCGAAAGCAAAATCAATTTTGTGTTTTTCCAACACTTCTTTTTAAATTAATTTCTCATAAATACTGACATTTAAATTAAAATGTTCACACTTTATTTTAATTTTAGTCACTGGAAAAGCTTCCCACTTCATGAGAAGGAAGCTGTTTGGAAGTTTAGCTAAAGAATAATGTTGCTGGAAAAAAAAATGAGCCAGAAGGAAAAAACTTGAAGATGCTTCTTGACCTGTTCAGTTTCTAGAAATTTTAGAAATTTCACGTTTTCCTTTTAAAATATTGTTTCACTTTTAAAGGTATGAAAATGTAAGACTGCTTTTTAGACAAGATCAAAATATACTCTTAAATCCAGAATGTTGAAATAAATTTGCTGTCCTGTGTCAAACAGAACAGCACATTTGATCTAAAAGATATTTTTGCCTTTAAAAATTGTTTCTACTAATTAAAACTGAGAGATTATCACAGCAAGTTAATTTCAGATAATTTTTCATCCAATCTGTCAGTTTGGCCAGGAAACAAGTCAACTTGGCATGTACGATGACAATTATGGTAACATGTAGATATGAATATTCTTAGATATTGATAAAAAGAAAGCTTTTAATCTTTATCACAGCTTTTATTTACTCTGTCTTCTAAAATTTATTTGATACTCTTTTGTTTAACTCTCTGCTTTCTCTCCAGTGCCCTGGTTCCCTAGAAAAATCCAAGATCTGGACAAGTGCCACCATCTGATCACGAAGTATGATCCCAGTTTGGACCATGGCCAGCCTGTAAGTTTAACATTACTGTTATTTCATCTTTAAAAGAGAAACTCTCTGTAGGGAGATGTTGTAAGGGAAACTTCAAGAGTAAAGAAATACTCTAGAACGAAGAGCAAAAACAAAGGGGCAGATAAAAACTCATCTTCAGTGGAATTAAGGACTGCATGAGTCCCTGCAGGAGTGGACCACAAAAAGGGTTTTACTGTAAGAGCTTTATATGTGTATTCTTAGCCATGCCCTAAGCACAAACTCTAAGAGAGGGAAGGGGAAAATGCACTGTGGAGTCCTGCTCTAGTGATAATATTAAGGCAAAGTACTGGGAACAAACAAACAAACACTCATTTCTCATCAAAGTTTCCCAGCTTTAGTACAGATGAGGTGTGAGTTAGACACAGACACAAAAGGGACTCCAAAGGGCCGTTTGCCAATCAACAAGGCAGGTCACAGCAGCATTGTGTCCTGTCAAGCATCACACAGAAGGGATGCATGGAAAGGAAAGAAAAAGGACATACTTTGCACTGAGAAATGCAGTGCAGGTATAGATATGTGTCAACAGAATCTACAAGAAAGTTTTTGTCATTCCCTTCTCTACATGTCTGAATTCTATTTAGTCCCTTTCATTAACCTTAAACCATATTTTGTTGTGAGCTATGTACAGTCCTGTGTAATATGAAATAGGCCTTTCCAAGTCTATAAGTCTGTCTTCTGTTTTGAGGATCACTTATTCAACTATAATGCTCTAGGAGAGCTTCATATCTTCAATAATCAGGGCATATTTAATTCTTCCTCATTTCTTTCTGATGCAAACAGTCCAAGTATTTGTAATTTTCCTGAGCTCTTAGGCTGTTTCTCATTAGACAAATTAACATGTATTGGGAATTCTTTGAACTGGACCAAGTTCCCCTCATCTTTGCCAAATAGAAGGTGTGAGCACTGAAGAAGTTGAGAGAAAGCAGCAGTGGTGCAGAGTAACCAAAGTATTGAGTGGGGATAAATTTAAATTGCAGAATGTAGTGCAATTTAGAAATCCCTAACAAGTTGAAAACAAGTTACCTCAGGCACTGAACATCGCTTGTCTGTGGCAGGAGAGAGCACAGCATGGGCTTGTTTATCATGCTTCTGAGCAGGGCTCAAAAAATGGAGAGGCTGGGGGAAGGCACAGAAGAAGCTGATGTACAGGTAGCTCAAGGTAGCTCAGGAAAGATTTTGCATAAACATTTCCTACCAAGTAGACAGTTTGGGTTGTTTATCTCCACACCTTCAGTTTGTTCTTTACTTTCTCTTTACTGGCTGAAACCAATCAAACTGATGTCATTGTGACACCAGTTTCTGGGCCACCCTGTCACTGGCTGCAGGTCCCCCAGGGAGGCTCCTGCTGCTCAGAGGGTGGGTGCAGAGCCCTCAGAACAGCAGGGGCAAAGCTGAGAGGTCACAGCATCTATGTAAACCTGGCCCAACAGTTCTTCGTGTTTTTTCATGTAAATGGACTTGTTACAGCCACTGACAAGCAAGGGTGGCATCTGAATGAACATATTATCCACAGCACATGACAAAATAAACATGTTCCCAGGATCCAGCCCTTTCCTCAGATTCACGCACACAACATTCATTAACTGCAGGCTTACTGGTATTATTGCTACACTAAAAATTGTGCGAATAAACCTAAGGGACAAATTTGGCTTGTAGTATACCAAGTGGTTCCAGTAAGTTCTGAATATTTTAGAATAATAAATATTTGAACAGTGATGCTGATCAACTCTGTTTTATGAGTTATATTAGCACACAGTTTCAGATTTCAGTTTTAATTCCTATTATGAATGATGTAAAATTAAAAGGAATGTGATTCCATGTCAGTATGCATATGCAATAGCTGGCAAAGCCTGCTTGAAGTTTAAATTCTAGTAAACACAGAAGGAGCAGAAGGAAAATTCTGGTATTCAGTAGGTAAACTTCCCCTTTAAACAGATACCGCTGAGTCTGTTTTTCACAACATAGTAATAAATGCACAGGGGAGATTGGGTGGGGAGCCCGTACTTCCTACAGATCCAGTGCTGGTTCTGTTGATTTCTACTTATGCCCACAGATCTCTCATAATGTAAGGCTTTTTTTTCCCCCAAATTGTTTTCTAACCCAGGGATACGCTGACCTGGAGTATAACAAACGGAGGGCGTTCTTTGCTGACCTGGCCTTTAATTACAGAGTGTAAGTACAAGGCTGCTGAAGGGAGAGTTCAGTGCTCCTCATGTACTTTCAGACTTCATGTGCAAGAAATGTCAGAGATGTAATATTTTGTTAATGTATCAGTGGGGCCACTTTTGAGAGAACAAAATTCAGGCACAAAAGCTTTCACGCCATACAAAATTGGCGTTTGTGACAACACAGCAAATACATTTTAAGGCAAAAATCTTAAGATTGCGTTCACATATCCCAGCTCAGTGCCGGATTTTGTTTTAACAGAATTGATTTCAATATGCCTCTTTATTTCAATTTTCTAGTTCCTTTTAGGACTCGGTCCTGAGCTGAGGCTAATCTTTTTCAGGGAAATTTAAGGAACACTATTTACTAACATATATATATTTAACAGTGGAAAGCAATTTATTATTTTTGTTATTTCCTTTTTTAAATGTCTCCATCTATGCACATTAACTACCTAAAAATATACAAAGCTATTCTCTTGTGTATATACATATAAAATATACAAAGCTATTTTATTCTCTTGTGTAAGAGAATAAAAATGTTTCCACCTTTATGTGCAAGCCTTCACCAGAATTACCCTGCTTTCTGATAAGGTAAATCAAAGGTATAGGTAAAACTGATCGTGGATTATCAGCCTCATGGCATCCAGGAACTGGTGGGGTCTCCAAAGTCTTGTGAGACTTCTGAGTACAGTTTTCTCTCTGCCATCAAATACCAGAGTCAGACCAGCTCAGAACAGCCCAAGAGCAGAACTGAACTGACTCAGAGCTACAAAAGAAGCAACAGTGAGGAAGAGGAGAAAAAAACACCCATCAGAGAAGTCAGTGCTAACCATGCAGTGAATGCCTGGGCAGCTCTCTGCTCACGGCTTTATGAAAGTTCTCTGTGACAGTACTGTGCTGATCACATCCTCCGGGGGGGACTCTCCAGGCACACACTGTGTTTTGCTTGCTAGATTGCCTTCAGCAGAGGTGATGGCAAGCCTGAAGGTCTCTTATTCCATCTGTAAACCTTCTGAACACAGATCTCTTTCTTACATATCCCTCTGTTTCCTCCCCACATTGTAACAGAGCAGAGAATGCCAACATCAGAGCTGACCAAGACAAAAAAATAGTTCCTTATTTACTATTTTACTGTTTCTATTTTCATTCCAGCAAATATTCATGGTGCAGGCAAAACAAAAATATAGTACTTGGAAACTGAACTTGAAACTTTCTTGAGACACATGTCATATTTCTTCTCTTCGCTACAGAGGAGACCCTTTACCTCACATCGAGTACACAGCACAGGAAACAGCAACTTGGTGAGTTTGGTACTTTTGCTCCAATTCCTGTGCCATTCCACAACGGTCCCAGGAAAGACTGGCAGTGTGAGACAGCTATAACCTTTTTAAAACTGTATTCATCCACCCCACATTTTACTCTTTGGTTAAATGTCATCTTCTGGACATTTGTTTTGCAGAATGCCATTCTCTGGGCTGGTCTTAACTATTCACATCCTAGAGCAAAAGGCATTTTCCTGACCATCTCCCTTCCTGCTGATCCCCAGAAAACACCTGGAGCCTACAGAATAACTTCTAACTGACCTCTAATTTACCATAGCCATGGTGCTGGCAAAAATACCACCTTTTCAAACCTGTTCCCAGGAGAAAAATGCTCACTCATGGGATGGAAATTCACTCAGAGGATATGGCTAACTCAATATTCACAGAATAGCTTGCTCTCCTACAAGTATTCATTGCTTTTAATGTGAATACATATCATTTTCTCAAACTGAAAGTAGAGGAAATTTTGAAATACCCTTCCAGGGTACATTATTTAAACTGTAAAAGGGCCTTAGATATCATATGAAATGATGGTAAGTTACTTTTACAAGGGTACAGCATTTCTTCACTGGGGCTTTGTTTTTCCTGAAGGTTTGCCACTCAAAAAAAACCAAACCAAACCAAACCAACAACAACAACAACAAAAAAAAACAAAAACAAAACCAAAAAAAAACCAAAAAAAAACCAAAAAAAACCCAGAAAAACCCAAAAAAACCCCAACACAACAAAAAAATCAACCAATGAATTAAACAAAATTAAAATTCAAAGTATATTTTTAAACATTATGTGAAGTATGTGGCAGATTTGAAATAGAGCAGATTTGAAATACCTCTCTTTCCACTTTCTCCCACTGACTTTAAAATATATCAGTAAGCAGCAGGAATTACACATTTGCATGTTACTACAAAGCATTAATATGTCCAAATGCCTCAAGTAAGAGCAGAGTCCTGGGATTGTGCAAGGTGCCACATATGCACATAGGAGAGTCTTTGTTCTCAAAAGTTTACAGTATAAATGGAAAGAAGGCCTTAGGTGGGAGAAAGGAAGAATGAAGACCACATTTTCTAACTGCGCAACTGAAAACTTGAGAACTTCAGTAATTTGCCCTAAATCACATGCAAAGTTTATTCCAATGCCAGAATTTAAATCCATAGACTAGCTGTGTCATGCCAGAACCTCAACCACACTGCTGTCCCATCTCTTTCAATACTTACTTTATTTAAAATAAAATCTACTGTGCCACAGAAAGCCATGACCACATAAAAACCTTGCATCCAACTCATCCAGGAGGACACATTTTTATTAAGCTCAAATAGGTTTTTATAGCATCTTTCAATAGTCAAAGATTGATGGTCAGTGTCATGCTCATGATTACTACCACCAGCCAACAATCTTGGCATGGGATGGCGTGTGGGAATGTCACATTTAAGAAAATTTAATTTTGTGTTCTTTCCTGTTTTTCTCTTTTGTTGCCAACCTTCGTCATTCCAGCTCTTCTCCACCTAGAATTAGACCCATTGTGGCAACAGAATAGACTTTTAAAGGAGTATCTGCCCATTTCCCTAAACAGCCAACCCCAGCAACCCAGGTTGCCTTGTTAAGTAAAGCTGTTTCCAAAATTAGCCTTCCCAATTGTTATCTCAGCCCCCTGAGGCCGTACCCTGAGGTCAGCTGCATTACAGCACAACTTAATCGAGCACTGTGCAATTGCAGGCAAAATTTGTCGCACAGACTAAATTCCCTTGGTGTCACTCTGAAGAGTTGCTGAATGCCTTCAGTTTGAAGCAACATGGTTATAAAAATGAAAACCAAGCCAGTGAAGAAATATGACTTTCAGAAAACAGAGGGTACAGATGATCTGAGCTTTTGTTTTCAAAACAACTTCTTGGAAGGCCCTGAATCTAAGCAGTCAGAGATGCCATATGGGTAAAAGCTGTGTAAGAAAAACAGAGAATTCAGGACAAAATTATGGGGATGCACCTGTCACATCTTCATAATGAAGTTGAATAGTGCCACTTTTTTTTTTCCTGAACAATAAGGAAATTATGTAAAATAAGGTTATTGCCTTCAAAGTCTTTCAAGCATCTGGCTCCATCTTTTGTTAGGAGTCTCCTTTCTAGAGTGTTCCATAGACTCTGCTTCCAGCAGTTCTTTCATACCTGCTATTCCCTTGACTTTGGAGAATACTCAGATGATTGTCTTAGAGGTACATTTAGCTTTGGATAGTTCATCACTGGTCTCTGGGACCGCCTGCATTTCTGTGGTAGCCAATGTTTGGACACACAGCAGAATGACACTTTGATAAAAGAGACCATATGTGCAGAAGTGTAAACAAGCCTGCTCTCTCTAGACTCCAGTCTGGGCATGAACCATGCGCTGGTTCAAATCCCATGCAACCCCACTGAAGTCAGTGGTATTCTATGAGGAAATAAGCCAGGGCAACACTTGAACTCTAGTCCTCCTCATTTTTTCCTAATTCTTCCATGGAAATGGCCCAGTCTCCTGTGGCTTTTGCAATAGTGACAGCAGCCACTGTTTCCCTCTGTTCTTTTAACTTTTTTTCCTCCTAAGGTTTTCCTCCCCGCTTCATTCTGGTTCATTACTCCCATGCTGCGCAAGACATTCGTAAAAATAAAGAGCCTTTACCAAGGACTGGCTATCACCTCCATAGCAACAATAGCATCACAAAAAAAGAGAGTAATAATAATAATAGTAAAAAAAAAGAAAAATTACAAAACCAACCAAAGGTCATTTCCCGTACCCAGCATTTCCAAGAATGATCTCAATTTTCATAAAACAATGTTTATAAAGTTGTTAACACCCTAGGGCCACGTCTGAACAAAAATAACCATTTCTATAAGGTTCTTTGCCATCCTATTATTACTTGCTTATTTTGCAACAGCTAAATATATTCCAAACCACAACTCTAAATCCAAGCACCACCAAGTTTGTGAGAAGCTTAAAACCTGTGCCCAAATCAGGTTACATATATTATTTTCAGCTGGTCTCTTTCTGTTTAATGGGATAAATATTTCAAGAAGCTGGCATATCTTTCAAACACATAGCCCGTGCCAGGCATTTCGAACTACAAAAATACAAACCTCTTCACCTGTCCAGATATTACTCTTCAGTATCAGAAAAGGTGCTTTTTCTGAGGTTTTTAAGAGGCAAATCTAGGCTAGGCTTCAGCATGGAAAAGGAAGGACCAGCATTCCAAGTTCTACCCCAGTATTGAAAGGGAAGAATACCCGATTCATTCCGTTCCTAAACTGAACAACAGAGTATCCCAGATTCAGCTCTCTCCCTGGGATTTCCCTGATGCCTCCAACACCGTAAGGAAGAAGGTGCCTAATCAAGAAACACTTCTGTATGGGTATTAGAGTCCTTAAAGGTGTCCTTAAAGGACACCTTCTGAAGGAAAAGTGAAGCAAAAAGCCCTTCTGGTTTGCTACACCCAACCAGCACCAGCTTTCAAGCACCAGGTGTCCTGAGCTCCTATTTTCAGACCACGATGTCTGCTGGGGGTTTACATCTCTCTGTGGATCTGTAGATAGGACAGATAAGGACTCATTTGTTAAGGGGTCTCATGCTGTACAGTTTTTGATTTTCAGGGGAGAAGTCTACAGGAAGCTGAGGAGCCTTTACCCTACTCACGCCTGTACACAGTACCTGGATGCTTTCCAGCAGCTTGAGAAACACTGTGGCTACCGAGAGGATAACATACCTCAACTTCAGGATGTCTCCAGATTTTTAAAAGGTCAGGTCACTAAAAACCGTGGCTTATTCTAGGGTTTCCTGCACAAATTTGTGCACCACAAACCATTTCCTAGGAAACAGGCTGGTGAGCAGAGCTGATGAGCTATAGCGTTCCCTCAGGCACAGGGAGCCGTAGCACAGGACATTCACACCAGGCACACTGAGGGACCAGGCTGTAAGTTTGTGCCTGTTCTGTGAGTGGCAGCAGTTGTGTGGCACTAACCAGCTAATCCCAGGGCTAGCAGCACCACAGTCACAGCAGACACTGCTCAGCATGACTTCCTCACAGCCTTTTTGCTGTTTTGTGCTTCTATAGCCATGCTGACAGTAAGACCCAAACACAAGTACAGGTACATACCTCTCAAGTACACTTTGTTCCTGGTGCATGAGGCAGGATGGGAATGTGTGCTGGAGAAAAATATTTCCAGGAGATTCTTCTAGTCAATCAGCAGCTGCTTTGAAACAACTCTGCTTCTCCGTAGCACCATTTGCCACACTAAACTTGTTGGTGCCTACCATGTGGCTGACAGGAGAGCACAAAGGCTGTGGTGCTAGTCCATAAAGGCATGAAGATGCGACCTTGGAAAAAGAACACACAAGTTTGCTAGGCTGACCTGTTAGCTGGGGGCTGACTAGCAAAGAGCAGGAGAGCAAGGGAGCCTGCATTATCTTTATGAGGCCACAGGCTGCACCCAAGGCCAGGTGCTTTTGTGTAAACCACCTGATTATCAAGAATTAGTAAAGAAAGGTGAACTTTAAAGCTGCCTTCTTCCTCCTCAGTGAAAAGATGTGCCAGAGAGAAGACAGCTTATCACTATGATGAAATAAACAATAAAAAATACGGCTTAACTTTAAATAAATTATATTTAAATACAATACTCAGAAAAGCAAGAGACCTGCTCTGTATAAGAGTAGGGGATACAAGTTAGCTTGAATAAGCTTTCTGTTGCTGAAGAGTTTTTAAGACATTAGCATTTCTAATGAAGACTAAGCTGTTTGATGACAAGGCTTTTATTGCATGTTTAGTGTAAGGGAAGGGAGGGTTGCTATGTGAAAAGCATCTTCCACGAACACCATTGCACCCAGCTGTGGGAATTTTTCTGTGTAGGCATTATGTACTTTCTCATGTATTCTCCCTTCTATTCAACTACCCACCTTACTTTCCTCTTACAATAATTGGGCTGATAAATATTCTTCTCTTGAAGTATTGATCTCATTTAATTTACACAGTAACTGACAGGAGGGAGCTCCAGGAATTGTGATTCTGACTTGATTACCACAGATATTCATACCCTTGAAGTGTATCAGGTGATATCAAAGTGGGAGAATTTAGAATACTGTGAGACTGTCCTGTCATAAACCTATTTGTATTGTTCATGTTGGTTGACAGGATTTGATTGCATGGAGTCTGCTCACTTCTTGTACAGGCTCTGGTTCTAAATTTTCTCTGTGTCATAAACAAAAAAAACCCAAAAAACCAAACAGCAATGCTGAAAAATCTGCCAATAATATTTGGAAAGGTGTTCTCAGTGAGTTTCAACTCATTTACTATAAACACAAGGTGTCTACTGTAAGCTAATTGTGTGAACTAACTGGGAGTGAGAATCAAGCATTTCAGAGGCATTTTATTCCATTCTGGAATGGATGGCTAAGGATAATGGAAAGAATGGTTCTTGGAACCACTGGTCCTACCCTCATTAAACTGTAGATTAAAACTGGATTACTTTAGCCTACGGGTTATGCACGAATGAAACAAAATATTTTCAGAAGAGCTGTGTTAACAGCTGGACAATTAGGAGACAAAAGAGAGGAAACTATTTTTGTCCCATTATAGGAGGCTTTGAATGGATGTCCTACCTTGCTTTCCTCTAACTATGTCATTTCACTAGGCAGAATACTTTCTAGAATAGCATGAAGATTGACATCATTGGACAGCTAACACAGTGTTAGGGTGCTCGAGGCACAGACTCTGGCATGCCCCAGGTCAGAGACAGTCCAGCTGCGCTACTTCTGTGTGTCGCTGAAGCAACTTCGGCATCAGGAAAAGAGCTGCTGGCTGGGCTGGTGAGCTAGCTGGCTTCTGTGCAGAGGGAACACGGCAGGAGCCGATGGCATCAGCTCACGTTAGCTCAGAGACAAAGGAAGAGAGAGGCTGTTCGGGTCTGGCTTCCAACAGGTTTAATTCGATGGGATGGGATGGCTCCGCCCGAGCTCGTCCTCAGTTTTATAGGGAATTTGAAAACCCCGGTGAAAGGAGAAAACAACCAATGAGTTACAAGCCAGGGGGAGGATACAATTTAACAAGAACCACTGGGGGAAACTGAGAAGCGGGAGTGACAACAGAGAACCAGTGAACAACCGAGTAACCGAGAATTTTCCCGAACCGGGGGAGGTGGCTTGGACCCGGGCACGGCCCAGGGGATGCGGCTTAGGCTTCTGAGCTGCCCCTCGACCTCTGAGTCTGCCTCTTGGGGAACTCCATCCAGGGGATGGGCTGGGATTGATTGGCATCTCGCTGCCCCAGCCCCGCAGGGGGCTGGGTCACACCAACACACGGCCGAGACTTAGTCTGAGTCAGAAGCAACTGCAAGGTCTAAAATCTGACCAAAAGTTAAAGCATGTTGTTAAGGGCATTGTCCAAACTCCTCTTAAATGCTGTCAGGCTTGGGGCATTGACCAGTTCGCTAGGGAGCCTATTCCAGTGTTCGACCACCCTCTCAGTAAAGAAAAGCTTCTGAATGTCCATTCTGAACCTCCCCTTGGACAGCTTTGAAAACAATAAACTATAGGAGGCAGAGAGAGAGAGAGGGGGATAACCTGGAAAGAAAGTGATCGTGTTAAAACCAGCCCATACAGCCAGATAAACTTCCATCTTCTCTTTAACTTAGCAATATCTGTAACCTTAAGAAATCAATTCCTTTTGATTCAGCACGAGAGCTGTCTGTTATTACCTATTAGTGAGGCTGGTTTGAAGAGAAATGAACTGTACTTCACAAATATTTCATAATTACTTAAAGGGAATTAAGTGGTTAACAGTGTGATTATTTACACATGGCAAGTGTTTTTCCAAAGGGTTAACTAGATGAACCTAGGCACATCTTTCTTTCTAGGAAAGATGTTTGGATGTAGGCAGTCATTGTGCTCCACAGCTGGAAGAAATTACAGCCAGTGAACTCAAGCAACCTCACACTACAATGCACAGGCCGCCTGTATACACCAGTTTTTAGGCCAAGAATTAAGCCTTGCAGATCACTTTAGGTCAACTGCTCCAGACCTTCTCTTCAATGCATTTTGATTTCCCAGATCTTCGGGCAGCAGGTCCAACCAGCCACACCCCCAATTCTCTACTGATTGCTGGTTTTATTGTGCAGTCATGAACTAGAAGTTCAGATTTTGCAGATATTACCTTCAGCAGATAACTTTTTCCTGGGGCTTTTCAAGGCAGCTGGCCAAGTCTCTTCCATCAGCAGACTGTCTGATTCACTGGCCTATATTTAAAAGGACATCTCAGGGAGCACAAGCCGTAATTTTCATTTTCTCTCCTTCTCCTCCAACATGGATGCTAAAGCTGTATAAATTTCCCATGACTCTTTCATAGTCCTTCCAAAATTGAGTTACTAAGGTCTTGGTTTTCATACAATATATTTTTCAGCCAGTGCAATTTTCACTTCACTCAGAATTCAGCCCAAAGATTACCAGATTCTGAAATTTTCACATTCCTCTGGATTGGACTAGCATATAGACAAAGATAGATACATAATCTCCATAGGGTTTTCTTTATATTGCTCACTTCTGAGGTAGTTCTGTACTGATTACCTTTGAATTGAGTGGAGCAGTAGAAGATAACTTTGACAAATGCCCACCGCCTAGTCCATCTCAATGTCAGGTAGAAGCACTCCTTGCTGTCCTCTCATTCCTATATTTCTTCATATATTTTGTCACTTCTTTGGTTTTTTCCCTTTTTTTTTTTTTTTTCTCTGTGTGCTTTTTTTGCTTTGTTTTGTTGTTTCTTTTTTTTTTAATGGGAAAAGTACTAATAGCCTGACAGAGTAAGACAAGAAATTCTGGAAGAAACATGAAAAAACAAACGAAAACAAATCTTGAAAATGGCTTGGTTTCTGGGTGGGATTTTTTTTCTTTGTTTACACACACACACACAAAAAAAAAAAGGTTACAGGATTCCTGACACATTAGAATATGGATAAAGAATTGAGAATAAAGCCATTTCTAATTTTTTTAAAATGTAGTTTTATGCTTTAAAGAAGATGACATGTCATTTATGGGAGCTGAGAATGCAGCACAGATTTTGAATATAGGACTTCAGAAGGATTATTGTTGGCTCACTTTGAAAGCAGTGATTTTCAATTTTCTTAGCTTTGCAGACCACCAACATGTTTCCCATGGAGATGTAGATTGTGTGTTCTATTGACCACCAGACTGGTTATTTTTTCTAGCTGTCTCTCACAGTCCTTTCATGGTAATGCAGGGTGCTCTGGGGTAACACTGGACGTACAAGCTGAAATCACAGTGCAGAAATGTTGCATTCCTCTGTCCTGTTCTGTAGACACGTGCAAAGCAAAACACCTATGATCACATCACTGGGAGGCTGTGTAGTGACTGCTAGGCAAACATAATGGCAAAAAAAAGAAAAAAAAAGAAAAAAAAATCCAGATGCAGATTCTGTTCCCTGCTTGACTGTAGGGACCATGTGTGATCTCAGACACACCACTGTCATGTGGAACATAGGTAAATGTGTGTAAATGTGCAAAAAATGTGAACTGGGGTGGGCAGTACTGCCACACCTCATCTCATTGCTGTGTGAATACACACAGGCTGGATGGGTAGGTGATTCCATGCTGCAGGAGCTGGCCCCATAATAGTACAAGGGCACATTAATGATAAGCCAGGGTGTGCCTGCTATGCTTGGTGGAGGGAACTATTGCAACAGAGCAGGAAGGATCCCTGAATCTATAGCTAAAGTAAATGTGCTGTGTAGTTAACCCTAGAAACAGCTAAATTTGGTGTCCCTTTGCAGAGAGAACAGGTTTCCAGCTGACACCAGCTGCAGGACTGCTGTCTGCTCGTGACTTCCTTGCCAGCCTGGCATTTCGTGTCTTCCAGTGCACACAGTATATTAGGCATTTCTCTTCTCCCATGTATTCCCCAGAACCGTAAGTTTGATGCCCTGGCATAATTCCATCCTTCTGAATGTGTTTGGGATCATTCTCTTGGGACTGGCTCTGGAGTTCTATCCAGTAGTCCACAGAATGAAACAATTTGAGAAACTGGTAGCCGGAGAGTTAGAAGGGGAAGTCATGCATGAGAGGGTGTGGTTCTCTGTCTCTCTTGCAAAGTTGTCTGGGGAAGGAAAAGACTGAAGAATATGTGGTTTAATCTTTTCATCCTGCCTTCAGTTACCATCTGTTGGGGTTTGATTTCCTGCTGTGAAACTCTCCCAGTAAGTGCTGGCCAGACAACAGGAATTACATTTCATGAAAAATTACAAGTTCACACAGATGCTTTTGTTGTATGCTGGGACAAAACAGGGACCTTTCAAAGATGTTGTGACATAGAAGGTTAGTGCCCATGCCATCCCAAGCAGACAATAGACAAGGTGGCAGGGGGCAGCTGGCTGCCTGTGGCAGGAGGGAATGCTCTGATCCTTGCAGAATCAGGCCAGGTATGGAGGCAGCCACTAACATCAGCTCCCTTTGGGGTCTGTTGGCTAAAGTCCTTCACGGGGAATTCATGAAGGGCAGAAAAAGGAAGCCTTTAATAAACAAGAAGGTCACTTATTTTCCAGAGACTGCTGCCATGAGTTGTTGGGTCATGTTCCCATGCTGGCTGACAAGGAGTTTGCCCAGTTCTCACAGGTAAGAACATTTTCTGCTGGCTTTTTAACCAACTGCTCTGGATAGCAGGCCAGAGGTGCCTTAAATACATGCAGCTCACCACGAAATGCAATTTTAAGACTGGATTCTGCCTGAGTCATGGCCTCCAGGCGTGGTGGGCTAGCAGTGCCCTGGGAGACATTTACTCCAAGGGAGTGGTAGCACTGCTCCCTACAGACGCGGTGTGGAAGGAAAGGCAGAGCAGGCAGAGCTTGTGGGATTTCTCTGTGGGAGGGCTGTGTCAGTCTGGAGAAGGCTGTCTCTGTAGGGCTGGAGTCTGAGCTCTACTGACTGAGCTGCTCCCCTGGCTTCCTGTCCTACACCACATGAACCTACACAGCAACAGCTGCCAAGCCTCCAAGCTGGTTCTGTCTCTGGATGTACATTCTTGTCTCACATGAGACTTTAATTGTGTCCATCACTATGTCATTCATCAGAATTGTTTTTCCCTTTACAGCTCACCAGATTCTCACAGCATTGCTCACACTGGTGAGGAGGCTCCAAAAAGCAAACAGAGCTTCTTTGTACAATAAGGGGCTATTTAGTATGAGCAGTCAGTGTCAGACCCGAGTGAACTCAATAACTTCTCATAATTAAAGACTTCAGAACTATGAGTGTTCCTCAAAACCACGGCAGAGGGAAGAAGATATCTCATTGTCCAGGCTTATCAATCAGTGGCCAGTGTGGAAACTGGCAATAAGATCAGAGGGGTAACATGATGTAGGTCCCAACATGATCTCTGAAGATCTCTGAAGAAATATCTGTAAAAGAAAAGCAGTTCACCTCATATGATGTGATTTCCGGTCATATCAACTTGAATACATGCCAGTTGCCATTTTGATCGTAAATATTGGTTATTATCAGAATCAGAAGAGTAGTACTTTAAGTATCCTAGTCATCTTTAATTTCTTCTGGAAGAAACCTCTTCAGTTCAATACTGCAACTTAAGACACATTAGAAATAAGAGATTATAGCAATTTCAAAGCTTTCAGTTTTCTTCTTTTCCTATCAATAACTCAGACTATACAACATGGGATAACATTCATTGAATTTTCACATTTCACTTTTTTTTTCCCCCTCAAAGTATTGTCATAGTTGAAATTCACCCCATGAAAGCTCTTTTTTGTTCCATTCAATATGAGACGATGAATGGTGAGAATGCCCTAATTTTGTTTGTTTGTTGCATGATATGGCTCCTGGGATAGCAAAAAAGAGACATCTACAGATTCCTATTGTGAAAATAACATTTAACAGGGAGCACAGATGAAAGTAAACAGCATCATCGCTCCACAGATCTGACCCACTCATAAGGGCTGTCAGAAAGAGTGAGGGATAGAAAGGTAATGGCAAAGATAAAACCCTTCTCATGCCTCCCTGTAAATTTTTGCCCGCGGTAGATAGTCCAGCATTAAGACAAGAGGTGGTTAATTTTACACAAAGAACACTGAGGATTAAACACTCATCTAATGCGACTCCCAGTGGTATGTAGCTGGGGGCCAGGGAGAGGTAGGCATCCTGGAAGCCATGGAAGGTCATTTTGGGTGACAAAAACAATGAATAGTTCATGCTATTCATGCTAGAAATTATGTGGCCCTCCCTTCCCCTCTTTCTCTCCCTTGGGCTGAATAATCACACTAGTGTAACACTGTCTGCTCGCTTACTTGCTTTAGGATATTGGACTGGCTTCTCTTGGATCATCTGAAGAGGAGATTGAGAAACTGGCCACAGTAAGTACAGATGGCAGTTTAATATTGGAGGCAAACCCCAAATGATTCACTGGATATCCCTTACTGTGCAGGGAAGGCTCTTTTTGTGTCTCAGATTAACTACAAAAATGGGAGCATCAGCAGGATTGTCTCTTCTCCTCCACAGGTTAGTAAAGTGCTGGAGTAGGGACTGGTGTCCCTCTGGGGGAGCCCAGAATCATGTGATTCCATCTGAGGAAATGCTTACTCTTCTTGATTTTATAAGAAATAAAATTTCTTCTTACAAGTTTTAACAATTTCAGCCATATGATGGTCCCAACTCACTTTCCAGATTCATCTAAAAGACTGAATACCCAGTGTGATACCTATATCTTCTCCTACACAAGGTGCAGAAAACCATCAGAATTTGGTTCACCCCCTATTCATTAACCTCACCAAACAGGTGAGCACTTAAAAACAATTTGAGAGCAGGTTCTGCCATTCAGTTCTGAGTCACTAGGCTGTCTACAACTGTCAAAACGATTTGTACAGCCCCTTACTGCCATCTAAACTTATTATGAAAGTCATCTGGAGGCCAGGTGACTTTTTTTTTTCTGATAATTGAAGCCATTTACCAGTCCTGATGATTTTTTCAGGGGAAGAGAAGAGTCTTACCCTTACCCAGCTGTGTGAGACTCATTTAGTACAGGTAGTGAATGACAGGAGAATGTCACTCCTGAAATTCCTTACCCAGTCCACAGTCCCACTCAGGAAGGAGATTGTGGCTCACCTAAAATCCATCTGCAGATATCCATCCTTGGGTTAGGATTAAGTAACGCTACCATTATTTTTGAAGTTTGGAGGGCAAAAGGTACGAGTGCTGAATTCTTTGTAACATTATCCAGATCCTGGGCTAGTGATGGGAGGAGACTATGACAGTGGCAGTCCACATTTCCTCTTCCACTGTCTGGGTCTAGAGAGGTTAGAGTGAGATTAAGATCCATGCCTTTGCTAGGGTGAAAAAATTCTAAGTCCTAGAGAGCCATTTTGCATCATTCCCCAGGTCCTGGTGAAATTGGGTTAAGGCCCATGGCTTATAAAGCATTCCTCTGCAAGCACCTCTTCCTGATTCTGAACTGAGTAGGACTAGAAAAGAGATAGGGTTAAGATTAGAAGAATAATGGGTCTCGTGTCTGAAACTTTCATAGTGTCATCCAGGGTTTGGCCATGTAGAATAAGGGCACCTTTTTGAAAGGGCTACCTGCGGTTCAGGGTCTGTGAGAATAAAATTTTATAAGTGCCATCAAGTATTCTGAACAGTAAACCTATTCTGGATTAACATCTCAGTATTAAAATGTTTAAAATTTATATACCTAATCAAGACTTACTGTTTGAGTTCCTTTTCTAGAAAGTGAAGATAGAGAGGAACTTGAAGTGTATATATTATCCTGACATGAAAGTCTAACGTGAATTCCATCATTATCTCTGGAAGTTCCTGTCATTCCCTGTTCTTTATAAAGAGAATGTTAGCAATTAGTTTAGAAGTTTCTTTAAAGAATCTCAAAATTGTTTGTTGCTATGGTCTACAACATTTGTAAGACAAATTTTGAAATGCCATTATTTCATTCAGGCCCGTGACTTCTCTAAGCAGGTGGATCCATGCACCAGAGATGGGAAAATGCCAGTGTCCTTGTCATCCAGAGTGCCACTAATACATTTTTTGTACTCTGTTAAAACAGTGAGAGCTTGAAGGAACCTCACTAACCAAAAGCCAAATACAGGATATCTTAAGAAGCACTAAAAAAATTCCTCCTCCTCCCATGTCTCATTATGCGGCCAAAAAAGCCTCCTGCACAATGAGGAGATACTCAAAAGACTTTTCACTGTGAAATAATAAGAATCAAGATCATTAACAGAATATAAATGCTGAATTATTTGCTGAACTGTAGAGAAAGCAACTCAGGATCCTGCAAAAAGAAAGATCCTGGCCTGTTGTTTCTTCAGTGATAAATTTGAAGGCTAAAACCAAGTCATCAGAATGAAAAGGTGTATGAGAGAGGGTGGGAGAAAGAAAGAGAATGTATGAAAGAGGCAGAATAGACAGAATAATACAGAGCTTCACACTGTTTTACAAATTGTCTGCAGTTCTTTAAGCAGGGTCCTGAAACACCATACTTGTGAAGCCAAGCTCTCCTGCTGTGTCTGAGGCAGCAAAGTGCTCTCTGTCTCTAAAGGAACCTTGAAGAGTTGTGGCATGTAACCATATTCTGGAAATGCTTCATTTACCATGTTTTCCCTTTGCACAATGCCTATCCAGCTTCTCAGGGCATCAGGCTGCGTCCAGAACTGGTTCTCCAATGTCCATTTCCTTGGAGTTTTTGATAAGGGAAGGACTAAAAGTTTGGCAGAGCCAAGAGTTGCTTTCATCCCACTACTGTCCAGCAGGCAAAGGAATTATGGTGTTAAGTATGCTTTATCACAAGAAAAGCCCAGAGAAATGTATCAATATTTTCTTCTGGAGCATGACTAAGATATAATTGGCACAATATGGAAAAAGACATTCTTCAATTCTTCTGAATGAGATCACATGGACAAAGAAGGAGGGAAACTCTCCTTTCAAGTACCTTTCCAAAGGTCTTAAACCCTCTGTCAGGATCTACCTGTCCTTCTGGGGACTGTGGGTGGAAATCTGTCAGCTTCCACTGGCTATGAAGAGGCTCAGGGCTAAGAGGTTGCAGGGTAACTTGTAACATCTTCCAAAGAAAGAAAAGGATATGACTTTATCTACCCATGTATTGTCATTCAAAATTTTTAACTTTCTTTTTTTGAGTGGGACAGCAAGTTTTTAAAAAATACATGTTATATTTAGTGTGTGTTGTATGTTGAGGGGAAAAAAAAATTTTTCTTAAAATATGCAACTATAAAATTTGAAGATACAAAGATATTAAGGAATGAAGATAAAAGAAAATTAAAGGAAAGATGAGAAGCTTAAAAGCCTTTTCAGACTGTTTTTCACAAGTTGTTCTTATTCCCAGCTTTATTGGTTCACTGTGGAGTTTGGCCTCTGCAAGCAAAATGGATTGATCAAAGCTTACGGGGCAGGACTGCTTTCATCCTATGGGGAGCTGATGGTATGTGTCAAATACATAGTATAGAAAGATTTCTATAATCCAGTTTCCTGAACTCTGGTAAAAGCAAACTATGTTTTTCACCAAAAAATCAATATGATTTGAAATTCAGGTTTTTCTTTCACAAAGAAATTAATTCTCCCTTCCCAGAAGTTACTGAGTAGGGAAAAATACTGTGGTATTCTACCTGTCTTCCATCTAAAGAGATGAAATGCAATGAAAGTAACCATCCTATAAAATATTAGATTTGTTTCTTCCTGCTCCTGCCAGTAGTAATGCAGCTGACTTTGACATAAAACTCACGTTCCCTTCTGAATTACTCACTAGAGGGCAATATTATGCCTATTATGAGCTTGGCTTTTTTGTCCATGCCATTGACATTCACACACATATGAACTGGAAATGCACTGACTGATTGGACCAAATGAAGTGCAAAGAAACTGGAGATAGCATGGACACTGACAAAAAGAAAATGCTTTAGTATTTTTCATTCCTAAACAAATTTCAAAATTAATTTCAGCTCTAGTTTTACATAGATCAAAGTCTGTGTGCACAGGTTTCATACTGCCTTGCTCAGTTAAATTAACTGTAGAAAGAGGACTTGTATACATTTTTTCAGAAAGCTTATGGGTTTCCCCTCCTTTGACCAAACAGCTGATTGATAGGAGAGATATTAATTTCTCCTTAGTTTTGAAGAAGCAGTTGATCACTTTTTAATTGCAAAAACCCTAAGCTGTTATCAGTAGGGCTCAAAGGCTTCAAGCTGTGCAGATACTGGATGATTTTTTTTAGTTGGTAAGAGCCAAAGGAAAATAAATACCACTCTTTTCAAGCATTTTTATGAACCAGAAACCTTTTTCTCTTTTTTCATGGGAGATATATTTTAAGCTTAATACATAAATTCAGCAGCCTAACAGCCAGATACATGATACATTCGCATGAAATTGTGGCTGAATTAGCATAGCTTAGACTCCCAGAACTGGAGATGGTTGGGTTGTTATGACAGTAAACATTTTACAAAACTCTCCCAATGGTGTACAGGTCAACCCACTTCCCAGTCAATTGACAGGAGGAAAAAACAACATTTTGATGTATCTCAAGACATTTCAAGTAGGAGTCCCCACAGAAGAGCAGCTGAAATTAACACAAAGAAAGGGAAACCGTCCCAGACATCAACCTTAATTCTACCACTTGCTGAGTTCAGCACTGTTTTTCCTCATGACACTTGCAATTTGAAGATTTTTGTGAGGAAAATCTGTGGAGAGCTTTCTCTCTTGATAAGCTGAAAGATCTGCTTGTTCATTAGCCCTCTAGAGGAACAGACGTGACTTCCTTTCTACATAGAAGCCTGAGCTTGGCCTGACTGCTCATCAACTTCAGCAGAAGTGTGCTTACACTATGTACTGCTGAAGCTCCTGTTTATCTGGTAATCCTTCAGTACTTGCTATATTCACAGACAACAAACAGAAAATAGAAACTTGCTTTTATTTACCCAGTAAAATCAGAAATGCCCAATAAAAGCACAATTCAAGGCAATGTTTATTCTACTCTGCCTGGCTTAATACTTTATGGTTTTAAATCAAAGTCATGTACATGTTAAACAGGGTACTAAAGAGCAGAGGTAATGATATTGATGGCATTTATGTAGCTTTCATAGCAATATGCATGACAAAATCTATCTGCATGTGGTTACCTCCTTTTTCTGTTTAAGTTTGACTCAAAAGAAGGTAAAGATCTCATCAGAAATGCTCCGCTTTGGTGTCTGGAGTCAAATGCACCAGCCTTGTGCTCTCTCTCCTCTATTTCCACCCTTTTCTTCCCCAGACACCAATAAGCTCTTCTGCTTTTGCTTAAAACTACAGGCGAGGACTGCTTGTGCACAAAACCGTGTGATATAGAACATGAAATCACAACTGCATCTCAAACTCCCTACCTCTGAAGCTGACAATGGAAGTCCTAACTGTCCTTGAGCTGATAAATGGCAGTTTTTTGTTGCTTTTATCACTGGTAGTTGTTGGGTAAAGCTACTGGATAAACTTTTGATAGAGATGGGTCTACCTGTGTCTTCATCCATCATATTACTGAAAATGCATGCAGGGATGATAGCATTTGTATTTAACAGGTAATGAATAAGGATTATCCCCCTTGCAACATGTCCCTCTCATAAATAACACCTAAATCTGAAGATGGGCAAGCAGTTAACCAGCAATGTCTCTAATGCACCCTGCACAATCCCTTTGTGAGCTCTGCAAGTTCCTCACTGTGCACCTTCTGGGACAATGGCTTAGTGGTTCTGTGAGTTCCACCTCGAGCTCCTGAAACTTGTTGTACACAAGATAATAATACACATGAACTTAAGTGCTGAAATTTCCTTCTTTAGCTGATTTCATCTCGTAGATTTTTATTATATAGAAATATTTCCATTTATTCATTCTAGTCTGCCTGAGCATCTGATTCTAAGTCCAGTACAGACACTGGCAGTGGGAGTAAAGCAGTGAGGTCCAATGCCTAAGCACCTGCTAGCAAATTGCAAACGTGTACCAACTGCTTCTTTTACAGCTGAAGAGAGAAGATATGTGTAGTGCAGTACCTATTTCACAGGAGGGATTTTTTTAGAAGTAAAGCAGTGTCTAGACAGATCTGTTAGAGAAGATGAAGATTGGAAGATAGTGAGGCTCGTGATAGACTTCATTTTATTGCTCTAGATAAGTTTAGTTGCTGCTTGTCAGAAAGCCATAATCCAACCTAATAATTATCTGCCAGTCTTCTCAGTGGGCCCAGACACAGACTTCTGCATGGAGGTCCCAGACTTGATTCCCTATCATTTAGCTGATCAACTTATTTGGCAGAGGCAATGAAGTTTTGGCACTTTGTTGGCAGTGAATATAGCAAGTACTGTAGGATTCGCACTGCAGTTCGTGTGTTGAAGGAGACACACTGCAGCAGTCTGTGCAAGGGAGGGGTTTCCTTGTCCCTGAAGGCTTCTAGGCCAGGAATAGCAGAATGATTCAGTCACCAAGGAGGGAATAAGGGCATGAGTTACTACGGTTAGATGGTTGGCTACAAGAAGATAACAACTAACCAGCGGGAGAGGGCAAGCAGCAGTCATCCAGCTCATGTTATATGAGAGCTTAGCATCAGCAAGAAGCCTGGGAACATCCCTGAACTGCAGCCTGGACTGACTCTCTGTGGGTGTGTGACTGTAACCAAGGGAACCACATCCTGACTGTGAAATCTTCAAAACATTTCCCTTTCCTCCACAGCACCCACTCTTACCAGTTCGAACTCAGCTTCAGGTAGATACTTTCTCTGGGTGAGTTGATCCTGCCCAAACTCAGGGCCTCCTAATTTGGGGGAAAGGCAGAAGATGAGAGGTAGAGCTAGACACTCTCTGCATGAGTCTTGCACTTGAATCCCTGTTATCTAACGAAGCATTTAGTAACAGCAGCTAGGTATCAGAAGGATAACCATCCCTGAGTCTAAACGGAGCAGTTGTAATGGGTCTGACTGCTGGCCAAACTTGCCTCCTCTGAACTGTAAGAATTCCTCCCCAACAGCTCTCAGCATTGCACTATTTATTTCACTATATTCTGTCAGCTGTTCTACATTATCCAAAATGCTTCTTCTGTTAACACTCACATGGACTCTGTCCTACATACTGTAAAATCTTATGGCTCATACCACACTTCTGGCAACACTCAGTGCTACATATGCTTTTCTTGCAGCACAACCAGTACTTAACTTGTAGAGGCCTTTAAGGCCATCCGGTTTCAAGCTGAACTTCCACTGAAATCAATGGGATTTCAGTTCTGCTTCAACACTGACAGTACAGTGGGACCCCTGTCAGGTTTTGAGTTACTGAAATCTTTTCCCTTTAGTTCCCCAGAGCTTCTAAGATTCTAAGAGCAGCCTCATGTTTGTGTATACCAACCATCTTAGATTGTATGAGTGCTATCCAAGGTTTATTCTTCAATTACACACTGCAAATTAAGAGCAAGAAAAACACCATCTTTTATTTATTCTTGGGGGTTTTTTGGGCTTTGTGTTTTTTTAGGGTTTTTTTTTTTTAAAGCCTGGTATTTATTTCTGCACCAGTTCAGTGAAATGTCTAAATATGTGCTTAGGAGTACTGTCTGAATTTTTCCAGCTAGCAGATTGAACTAAAAGTCTTGTGCAGCATCTTACCAGTTATTTACAAGTAGTACCCTGGGAGTTGAAATTTGGATTATAAAATGGTGAAGGGAGCCTTCTGAAGACTGGGGAAGAAGAGAGAAAGGCAAAGAGGCAGATGTCAGAGAAGGGTGGGTACTAAAAGACTGTCCCCAGGTGGGTGGGACCCACTGTCCAGTCGGAAGGTGGAAAAAAAGGTCTCAGCATTGATGGGATGAGTTGCCTTTTTCCTTTTGGTTTGTACCCAGGACACTTCACCAACCTGGCCAGCTGGAGGCCAGTCAGCTTTTAGGCACATCTGTGGTGCAGCTCAAATTCACTGGGGCTGAGCTAGGTTTAAAGTTCATCACTTGGGTTTCACGGGCAGACAAGGTGTTTGGGAACTCACTTTAAGCCTAAGCAGAGCTGCCTTCCCAGGACTCTGTGCAGGTGGCTGGTTTAAAAGGCATTTCCAGTAAATATAAACAAACGGTACAGAGATACCTATGGACTGCACTGTGGACAGAAGTGGCTTCCATAAGCCTCCTGTTGGCTTGGGGAGACAATGTACAAGAACTTGAGAAGAACATGTAGAAGAACCTCTGTGGGTCCAAAAATATATCTTGGATTTCGGGGAAGATTTTAGGCTTCTATACTGGCCTGGAAGCTGTGCATTAAATACCAGACACATTCTGTCATCTGTTCTTCAGTGCACCAGGAACTGTGAAATTTGTGACACGGGCTAGGGGACTTTAAAGTAATGCTGGATAGGACTGCAAATATTCTACAATGCTATTCGAAAAGTAGCAGCATGATATTATTTTTTTCTTCTAGATATTTGTATTTTGGGGGGGTGCCATAGACCTTCCCCTCCCTGTCTGAGAACATGGCTATGCTATCCAATTTTACATCATGCTAAACATATATTTCTTTTTTTTCTTTTTTTTTTCCCCTCTTAAAAAATATTTATTATTTGGTTTATTAACTGCTAATTATGAAAACCAGCTTTGACCTATGAAAGTACAGGACTTTATATTGCCCCTAACTATTCCCTAGAGAGAATTTCACAGACCAGCAGGGACTAATTCTTTCTCTATTCATTCACCTGCTCTAACCTGTGTTGCTGCTGCTACAAAGTATGCCTTGTCAAACGAGCCAGAGTACAAGCCTTTTGATCCAGAAGTGACTGCAGTTCACCCCTATCAGGATCAAGCCTTCCAGCCTGTCTATTTCATAGCAGAAAATTTGGAAGATGCCAAAGTCAAGCTTCAGTAAGTAAAGTGTTTGTGGGTGTTTTCATTGAGGGGGGCACACTGGGTTGATTCTTAATCTCAAATACATCTACTACTTTTGCAACAACCATGTCAGGCTATCTCATTGCATCTGCATAGTGGCTTTTGTACAACAAAGTTGAGCATGAACTTGTTTATCTCAGAAAAGGTTCATAGGAATTCAGAATTATATTCTGCTATGCTGTGCTCCATGCTTCATCTTAACAATGCTTCATTTTAGCAGCTTCTGAAGTAAATTCTGTAACTGAACTGCGAGAGTGCAATCCCACCCTATGTGCTAGTCCATACAAACAGGAGGTCGTGAAGAGCTGATTTACCCACGGTCACATGGAAATTTTATAGCAGTCTCTGGAATTAACATGGATCAGCAGGGGGCTTAAAAACAAGATTGCCTTTCTCCTCTGATTATATCTGCACAAGAATGCAGAATCAGCATTCACAGGCAATCTAATTTCAACAAAGTAGCTGTCTGCAACCTAGATAACATTATTTCAAATTAGCTTGAGGTGTTTCTAAACACATTTCCTTAACTGTGATGTTGTGCAGTAAGGATGGATGGTTTTTTCTTTTTCTTTGTGTTTTTAAGTAAGCAGGGTTTAAATTCTGGCCTTCATCTCCAACAGTTAGAACAACAGGACCAATTCTGGCTGGAGGCAGTATGTTGGTTGTGGAGCTACTGGGGAGCATGTAGGAGCTGAAATGAGGAATTTATTAGAGGAAGAGAACCTGAGCCAGACTTCTTCCCTACTCTCTCTCCCTCTTCCCCAGAAGCACTGTTTGCTGGGGCTATAGACACGGCTAATTAGGCTCCTCATCTTAAATCTGAATGTTCACATTAAATTTTAAGTATGTGTAAAAACGTGGGTGAGTACTCACTGGTAGAAGAGAGAGGACTTGCAGAGTATTTGACTCAGGCAAACCTGAAAAGAACGTATGAGGACAAGGAATACACCACTCTCAGACATGAAGCTTTTTCATACATTTTTTTCAAGGCAGTTGCACAGCCAAGGCTGCTCAAAATGACTGAAGGCACAAGAATCTGTCAGCACAGAAAACATAAGGCAACATCAGCACAGGGGGTTCCTACCAGCATGTACTTAATGGAAATATTGTCAAAAAATGGCAAGCAATTATGGTTTTTTCTTTTAATAGAGACAGAAAAATAGCCCAGGATGCCTAGTATCAACAGGTTTTTAGAAAATTACACAGAAAGGGCTGCTCCAGGTTATTTCTTGGAAGTGAAGGCGGCAGACATGCTGTGCTCCTGCATTCCTCAGCTTGTGGTTGTAATAACTCTGAATTGTGTGAACGCGGAGCTGTGAGAGCGCAGATGGGTTTAAGCCAGCCAGGCTGAGATGAGGCACTGCAGATCTTTGGGGCTGCATGTGGCTGTGGGCAGGATGTACTGCACCAGGCAAAGCTCAGGAGATGCAGTGAGGAGGTGTCACAGCAGCCTCGGCTCCCCAGTAAGGCCATGACTACAAACTGAGAAATTAGGTCCTGCAGGTTTTGCACTTAAAGAAATGCCTCTTGCGCTAGAAGCTCTGTCCTGTCTCCCCACAGGAACTACACGATGAAGATCAAGAAGCCTTTTGCTCTGCACTATGACCCCTTCACCAGCCGCATAGAGGTTCTGAACACACCACAGAAAGTCAAGAGGGCACTCCACCAGATAAAAGAGGAACTGAAAAACCTCTGCGTGTCCCTTGAAAACCTCTCTTAAAACCGCAGCAATACATCTCACCTGTCACTGAGATACTTGGAGGTGGTGCTAGCTCTTGAAGGCTTAGTGATGAAGAGGTACTCACAGGCAGAAATCTTAAATGCACAAACCAGCTCAGTTCAGATAATCTTTTCACTATATTTTAGGCTGCTGACTTAGACAAAATAATGGGCTCCTGCTTAGAATGTTTCAACAACAAACAAGATCAGCTTACTCCAATTTTTGGTAGGTGATATGAGCTACATCTGTTTGTAGTGTTACGGGACTCTTACAGGTTTTTTCCTTCCCCTGCCACCTTTTCAAGTTATCTGTCACAAAATAGCAGGGTAACTTTCCATCCCCACAGTGTTTTACTTGCTGCCTTAATGACATGATCACAACCTCTTAGGCTGGCTAGCTGCCTACAGTTAGCAGTCCTTGCAGCTAACTCCTTTCTGCTAGCAATTAGCATCAGCTATTGCCCACACACTATGAACGGTCCCCTTAAAATATGCAAATAGAAGAGCTTGTAAGAGCAGCACTTCTGCTCACTATTTAAGTACTCATCTCATTCAGTAGCCTGCAAATATGACAAGATAATTTCTTGTCACACTTAAGATCACAGAATAGTTGTATCTTGATTAAAAAGAAGGCAGAAAATAAAAGGCTCAAGATGCTCTGGCTCTGTCACATACAAGGATGCTTACTTTAAATGGGAAATTTAAATTTTGGGAAGGAAATTCTTGTGTAAGGAAAGATTTGCAAAGAGGCCTTTAGCAAATAGGCTTGCATTGCTTTTTTCATGGCATTCAGATTCTCCTGGATACCTTTAGAAATCTTTGCTTCTTATTAGTATCATGATGACTGTAGTAATAATCAAAAGGCCAAATCTATGGAACACCTAGTGGAAAACCTAAGATCAGCCACTAGCAGCTGTATAGCGTTGCTATGGAAAAAATATCTGATATGTTCTCCAACCCATCTTGTCTCCCCCTCCAACCCCTCTCTGAGATGTGCCTGAAATTTGTTTATACTCCACAGGTCTTGTTTCCCAGAATCAGTCTCCTCTTCCAGACTTCCATGCTGTTCATATCCCCTTCCTTCCTCTACTGTGCACAAATAGAGGGTAGTTCAGGAAAAGAAGATGATGCCCAAGACCAGAAGGGGTCCCTCTGCTCTTAGCAGCAGTGCGAGCCCATGGGGTCAATGCAGGTTACAGGCATGGCATAAGCAGGGAAAATGTGGATCTCATGGCCCAGGCTGGGTGATAGTTATCCACAAATGTAAGGTAGATTTATCCCGTGCCGCTTGGAAGCTCTATTTATTTATTCAAAATTGTGTTTAGCATGTGGCTGCCTTGTCCACTGCTACCCACTAGCTGCCAGTGTACAGGGTCTGAGCTCTGAGGAAAGTGTGAGGTGGTTTGGCTCTTGATGGAAAAGGAGTTATGGGAAAAGGACTCACCAACTCTGCCTGAGCTGCTCACTGTGGGATAGGAAAATGTACACAGTCACCACAGAGAAAGCCACAGGCTGTTATTTCATACAGCCCTTATCTCACTGTAATTTTTCCACTTGTCAGGCTCTATAGAAACTGTCTTATTGAAAGTCAAAAGAATGCTGTCTCTTAAACCTTCATGTCTACAGCACTTTAGAAAATTTTCCCATGGGCAGTAATATTCAGGATCTGGGGACCTGCTGCAACTGCTCCATTTTATTAAAATGTGGTGATGCCTGAAAAATTTGGAAGTATCTTGGCAAAAGTGGCTGTGAGACCCCCTTCCTCTCAACAGCAGGAACATTCCAAGCTCCTTTTTTATTTTAATTTTTTAAAAAGTTCTACTCCAGGAGAACACTTGCATATCATAAGCCCTGTTTTGCTAGAAATTCAGCCAGAGACAGAGCTGAAGTGAGTTCCTTTGCTTCCAGTATATTTCTGCTGTGATGGAAGATGATCTCTCAGCATGCTTTTATGGGTTTAATTCTACTTATCCTGCTCATAAACACACACACACAAATACCATTCCTCCTCAGAGCAATTTGTTTCCTTACATATTGTAATAATTTATCTGTCTGCTTCCTGCCAATTGGTGCATAGGCAAAAATATTTGATAGCTCACAACAGATTGTTTTCAGAAGTATTATTTTCATCAATCAGTTCTTTTACAGTGCAAATTGAATCATGTGCTCCAATTCTGTGTGTTTTCCTTTTCTTTCTTTTTAAGTGGAAGATAACACCAGAGCGGAAGAGCTATCAAAATATTTTCTATAGACGGACTCTCTGGGCCATAGGGTCTTTTTCAAGTATTCCCTCTGAAATGGTTGAATGTGGAATTTAGACTTGAGTTTGGCTATTACTCAGAACAGACCTATATTTGGAAGAAATCAGAGACCTGATGGATTTGTTTTGCCCAAGGCCTCACACTTTCTTTGGAGGGACTCCAGGCCCGCCCACACACCCTTGTCTTTTCCAGTTCCTGTAGCAAGGAGAGAAAAAGAAACCATTTTGGAGCCAGATTCTCCCACCCTTACACATGCTGAGTAGTACCCAGCTTCTCAAGCAATCTCAAGCAACAGCTCTGAGCCTGTTTAAGGTGCTGCACATAGGCAATAAGAGCAAGATTATCAAAACCACAGTGGGTGTACTTTCTTTTTCCTTGTCTTAGTGATAGTCAGCTGGCATACATGGCTAGGGTAGGCTGCAGTGAAACTTGGTGAAGCTACAAAAGTAATGGATTTGGCTACCTGAACTTTTAAGGTGTGTAGATATTTTTCCAAAGGAGGTAAATCTTCCCTCCTTACTCAGGCAGAACCTACCCCAGGCTAGCCATGTTTGACGCTCCCCTCTGAAAAGGTCCACATTCTTTTCTTTTGATTCAGTGTAGTGACAAAACAAAAGCCTTCAGGGTTACATCCTTATGAGTTACACTGGTCATTCTGCTCTTCCAATAGTCATTCTTTCATTTCCTCACAGAAGCCAACAAATACCTCATCCTCCTGTCAGTCTAAGGCAGCAGTGATGGGAAAGGCAGCAATGGGGCCTCCCAATTAAAATAATGGCACAGAGGAAAAAGCACCAACCAGTAAAAATATGCCTTTTTGTCAGTTTGCATTTCAGCAGTTTCATATTAATCTTGCACAAGAAGGTTCCAAAGCCAAGTAAAACACATCTTGTGACTTGAAACTGAACTGATGAACTCCCCATGGGCCCTTTGCTTATCCCGATAAACTTATTTTTCCTAGATGGAGTGCATTTAGAACAAAATAGTGTATGTTATTAAATCTGTATTGTGCTGTTCTGTTATAGATGGGAGAGTTAGTAAATTCAGTTTGTGGGTTTGGGTTTGTTTTGTTTTTTGGCTAACCAAGTCTGTCCTCTACCAATTTTGGTCCACCTTCAAGCCTCCAGCTGCTTCACTGCTTCCCTGCAGATTTGCTAGGGATGCCAAGGGTACCACTGTGTAAGGAGAATACACAGTTATGCAATTTGGGGAATTTGGCAGGACAGGAAGAGGAAATTTAGGCTGGCCTCCCACCCACTCCCATGAGAAATAGTATTGTATTACAAGGCAGAGCTGTCATCCTCAGAAAGACCTTCTCCATCACTTCCCTCTGGTTCCCTTAACATTTTGATCTTTGTACTACCTGGTGAATATAAACCTTTCTTAACCCCTTCAAGAAAGGCTGGGGTGGGGGTGAGGGGAAGGAGAGGTGAGCAGAGAAAGAAAAAAAAAAAAAAAGAAAAAAGAAAATGACCTTCCAAGAAGGGAAACTTCATTACCCTCAGTCTTCTTTATCTCTGCTGATCCATGAAGAAAGAAGAAAGCATATCAAGCTTCCATGGAATAGATAGTGTATTCCCAAAGAAACCTGCATTGTATTCTTCCAGTGTGTACAATCCACACATGAAGATCTCCTTATGCCCATGACTGAAATGCCATCATTCCCCAAGTAAATCACGACCACTAATTAACCGTGCACAGAAGTGTTACACGACTTCTTGAGTCAGGAAGTGAAGCTACCAGGAAAAACCCTGCAGCAGCTTTGCCTTCCGCACCTACTGCAAAAACAGAAGGTTCTCTGGAGTCTGCTTCCGTACATATCCTACAGTATGGAGAAATTCCAGTTGGCATAGAAGCAGAGGGGTATATACACACATCCTCAGTAATCTCACCCACCCCTAATCAGGAGTTTATACGTGGGCTTTGAGATTTAGTCAGAACACATTACTTCGCAGCATTCTTCAGCTGGCACATGATCAGAAGCTGGCAGAAAGGGTTATTGGCTGTATCATATTAAATATACATTAGGTTTGGGTAAAGCTGGTGGCTGAGGCCCAAAGTGAAAGCAAATCTCTGGCACCCTCTGCCACCACACATATTCCCCAGGGGAAAGAAAGACAGACTGGAAAAGAAGCAGAAAGGCTGACAACTGGTGGAGCAAAGGGATGAGGAACAGAAAGGACCAGTAGATATGCCTGAAACATGCTTGCTTTGCATATGCTGCTTCATTATATTAGAGAAACATTTCTGTCTGAACGGGAGCTTTTTAGCATAAACAAGGAAATTTTGTACCTGTGAGAGTGTGGAGGAGTCAAGGTCACTTAAGACTTTTTAACCGTGCCTGAGGAGTGTTAGCTTTATCTAAGGCATTTACTTTCGACATGGGATACAAAAGCTGGAAAGCAGAAAGAGGTCTTTAGAAAAGAGTTGTGGTGTGTAGAAACAACACACCAGAGAAGGGCAAAAAGTCTTTTGAAGGGTTTAGAAAATGTCTTATGAGTAACAGCTGAGGGAGATGGGTTTGTTTAGTCTCAAGAATAAGAGTTTTGGGGGACCTTGTCACTCTCTACAACTCCCTGGAAGGAGGGTGTAGGGAGGGAGGGTCAGTCTCTTCTGCTGTACCTGCAGTGAGAGCACAAGAGGAAGTGGCCTTCAGCTGAGACAGGGGAGATTCAGGTGAGATATCTGAAAAATTTGTTCCCTGCTAGGGTGGTCAGGCATTGGAATAGGTTGCCCAGGAAGGTGATGGAGTTACCATTCCTGGAGGTGGTCAAGAGGTATCTGGATCTGGCACTAGGGGACGTGGTTTAATCATTCAGGAGTTACAATGGTAGTTCTGGGTGGACAGTGGGACTGGGTGATCCTGAAGGTCTCTTCCAACCTTGACAATTCTGTGATTCTACAATTCTGTGAAAGATGAAGGTAACAAGGCCTTACTGCCTTGCAAGACAGAGTAGTCCTAAATTTTAAGTGAAGGCTGCCTTAGGAAGGAAAAGTGAGCAGCTGGCCAAGCACTGCCCTCTCAGCAGAAGACTGTAAAATTATTGTTTCTATAACTATATGCTAGGTGCTGTCTTTTACCCTGTTTAACTATTTTGTCAAGAGCTTTCTTGTTTCCATTAGTTTAAAATGTTATTTATCGATCCTTTTGATTTGTGCTTGCAAATGGGGAAAACCAGCTCTTTGAACACAAGAAAGTTCAAGATTATTTTCCCAGGGTTTTGGGTGGAACTTGACCAACACATGGACACTCTTAAACTTAAACCTGGCCCTTGATGAAGGCAATTAAGACCTGGAAAAATGGTTACACTTGGGTAAAGAAAGTGACAGCTACCCTCTGATGTATCCAAAACAAATCTCTGCTCCCATCCATAACCAGTGGTGCTAATCTTCAAGGTACGTCTTTCACAACATTAACCGTGATAGATTTAAACATAAACATCTAAATATAAACCATAGCAGCTAACACTTGTCAGGTACAGTACAGGTACAGTAACTAGAAGAATCCTGCTTAATAAAAATTTGGATACCATTTACTGTGATGTGGTCTATTTCAGCTGTTGCTGAAGTTGTAGAGTTCAGGCATGGTGTGCAATAAAACTGGTTTTAGTGAAGCCAGTTTGACTGATCTGACTTGCAGGCTCAGAATCAACAGCTAAATTTCTGTTGAGTAGGCTAATGGCTACAATGTGGAAGTAAAAATAAAGGATCCATTTACAGTCATACCACTGTGCATCATTTAGTACTTTCCTCTTATATTTACTGACAGAGAAAAAAAAAACCCACTGTTAGTATTATTCAATATTTCTTGAAGTGGTAGACTGGCACACTTTGGATACCCTGATATAAATAGACAATTAAAATGAATTAATAGAAGGAAAATATCTATTAATCTATTAATTAACAAATGCTGTCTTTCAATAACATCTCACAAGATGACAGAGATGATCAACATTGTGTTTTGTACAAGTCTGTTAGGAGCAGCCTCAATAGAACCTGTAAAATAAAAAAAATTTTTAAAAAGTTATTAAAAAAAAAAAAAAAGGAAAGAAGAAGAAAAAAGGGAAAAAAGGCCTGTTTTTAAGTATTTCCTGAATGAATCCCAAAACTGATGGGTTAGAAATGGAATGTGTGCTGGATGATGATATGAATTTTGTTGTGTTTAATTCTTGTACTTCAGACATTTCAATTTGGTTCTGACTCTTGAATTAGTTCATATTTCTTGGTTTAAATCTGAGCAAATAAAATGATATAACTTGATTGCTGTGTCTAGTGTCCTACAAAGGCAAACTTTGCAACTGAATCTGAGGTTTAGCCCCTTCGTGAAATACTGTGTGAGCTGCAGGGAGGTTGAGGAGGATGGAGTGTTGTAAATGAAATGTGCTAGCCACTGTTGCTTAGTAACTTTCCTCCAATTATAATCTTTATCCCTGGTCAGGAAACAAATTAAAGGTTACCAGAGTGAGTTTTCTGTTACAAATGTATCATCCAATATTGCTATCATGTGCATACACACTTTGGGAATAATTCCACGCCATCACTAATGAGGTACTGGCTTTCTGATGATATTGCCTGTCTGTGGTATGGGCAAGCCATACAAGAACAATTTCTCTGTACTTTGTGATACATCATTAGTTTCTGTATTGCTATATTACTCGGTTAAATGGAGCTAAAGATAGATTTAAAAAAAAAAATTGCATGGAGAAAATTGATTTCCGACTGCCTTGACGTCTCTATTTGTCCAAGAACCAGACTGAAAACGTGAAGCAAAGAAGCAATGATGTCATTATACAGAAACCTAGAGAACACATCACTCTTTACTACTTAAATGGAAAAGATGGGCTGTATGAAGACTTTCCTCACTTTCTGAAAATTCTTCCTCACATTCAAGAAGTTTACCAAAGACTTTGAGTGTTGACTAACAGTTGAAGACACTAAAATTGTTACAGAGGACTGCAGGGCCCCATGTGATTCCCACAGATGGCTTAGTTCTATATCTAAGCTGATAAAAAGTGGTATTAGAACAGAATTTCAGAAGAGCTGTCTTAGGCTATGCTCTATGGTGTACTATGTTGCCTGAGAATTCAGGAAAGGAAGTTCAGGTTGCTTTCTAATGTAACAGCTTTGAGATTGTGAAATCCTGTTTATATTTGTGTACAACACAAAGCAAGATAAATTGTATCATTTAGGAAACATGGAGCAAGAAGAAGTTTTTTTTTATATATGGAGCCCCACTCATATGAGTGAGGAAGAATGTACTCCTGTGGCTGAGGGGACCAACAAAAAACAGCAAGAACTGTTTTACCCTGAATTCCTCCTACAACACCATCACAGTCTTCTGCTAGCAATTTTCTCTCCAGAGAAACAGGTTCAGCATTTGTCACATTAACAGACTTCCACCCTCAGCAAAGGAGTTATTTCAAGCATGACATGAAAATCTTTCACTAACAAGATCTTGGTAGATGAAATTAGCACATCTTCAAGATTAAGAGCTGTAGTACACAACCTGTTACTCCACAGCAGCTATGCTATTTCATACTGTTGGACAGTGGAAGAGAGAAGCAAAAGGACAGCAGGTGTGAAAAAATGGGAGAGTCCTGGATACATGGTAGTTCTGAGCAGCAATTTTGCCATGCTTGAGGCAGAGTAAGGGGTGAGTGATCTACTCCTGAATTAAAGGACCACTCTCACACAGAGCTGGAGTGGACGAGTGCCTGCAGAGCACATACTGTTCTACCTGCCTCAAGCATGTCCTGTGCTTACACCACATGAAAAGATAATATATACTTGGGTCTTTTCCATGTCCTTGTAAGACAGAAGCTGGGGCTAGAGGTGAGCTGTGATGCTTCAGTAAGTTTCCTTGGGCAACAGGAGAAGTAGGGCAGGGAAAACTGCTGAAGACAGCATATAGGACTCATGTCCCACAATAACTGTGAGTTGAATGTTATCCTGAAAGCAGAAATCAAAAGATAGAAATGTTTTTCATCTCTCTGCCAAAAAGGGAAAAAGAAGTTTTACAAAGAGGCATCAGTCCTATCAGAACTGTGCCTGGAATAATAAATGTGTTACTGTACAGAATCACTGAGTTTGGAAGGGACCTCTGGAGATTGTCTTCTCCAGCACTCTACCCAGAGACATCAGCTAGACCATGTTGGTCAGTATCATGTCTAGTCAGGTTTTGAACATCTCCTAGAATAGAGACTACACAAACTCTCTGGGAAGCCTGTTTTAGCATTTGACCATTCACAATAATTTTAAAAAAAGCTTTTAAAATTTGAATTTCATATATTTGATTTTGTGCCCATTGTCTTGATTCTTTTCACAGGATATTGCTTCTTTACTGTCTCCATCAAGTATTTATACAGATTGTTCAGATCCCACTGAGCCTTTTTTCCCAGGCTGAAAACCATTCCAGCTTTCTCAGTGTCTTCCTGTATGTCACATGCTCCAATCCATGGATAATCTTCATGTTCCTTCATTAGACTTGCCCGTGTATATTTGTCCTTATCCTTGTGGCTGCAGCACTCCAGACGTTGTTTCAGCAGTGGTGAGCACAAAGGAAGGTTCACCCAACCCCATCTGCCTGCAATGGCCTTCTTAATGCCATCCAGGATGCTGCTGGCCATCTTTGTTTCAAGGGCAGATTCCTGGCTTATGGTCAATTGGTTGTCCACCAGCACTCTCAGGCCATCAGGCCGTTTCTGCCAAGCTGCTTTGCAGCTGGTGGATCTCCCTGGTCTGCACTGGTGCCTGGGGCTAATCATCATAAGGTGCAGTGTTTCACCAAGATTTTGGTTGTCCCATATCTCCAGCCAAGAATTCAGTGAGTTCATCAGGCTTTTCCATGGTCTCATTCAGCAGCAAGCCTACATTTCACAGTCCCCCCCCTTTTTTTTTTTCTTTTCCTGTAAATACACTCGTAGAAGCCCTTCCTGTTTTCCTTTATATCCCTCACCAGATTCAACTCCAGCTGGGCTTTCGTTTTCCTAACCTCATCCTTGCGTGATATAATGTGTCTATATTCCTTATGGGAGATCTGAAACTAATTCCACCTCTTGCATGTTTCTTTTTTTGTGTTTGAGCTTTTTCTGGAGCTTCTGTTTCATCCATGCAGGCCTCCTGCCATCTTTCCTTGGCTTCCTGTCTGTCAGGATGGATCATTCTTGAGCTTGGAAGAGGCAATCCTGGACAAAATGCTCAAACTGTCTTATGAAAATGTAGAGATGGGGGAGGTGAGACAGAAGGAAAGCAGAAAGAATTCTACTGCTTTCTACTAAGACAACCTGTAGTCATGTTAGAGACCCAAGTTTATGTGCTTACTCCAGCAGACACCTCATTTACGATGTGGACTGCTCTAAATGAAGAGCAACTGAGAAAGGTTTGTTCTGTAATATCAAATTAACTGGGCTCGTTGGACAGGTTCTCTGGATGTGGAAATCCTCAGTAAGATTTTGCATAACATCCCATCCCAGAATTGGGCATTGGTGTAAATCTGGAACTCTGACCTGTTGGCAAACAGGAGTCGCAGTTCCTCAAATGCTTTCACCTTCAGCCAATCTCAGAGCCATGGAATCTTTAGGTCGGTAAAAACCTCCAAGATCCAACCTTTGACCAGCTGTCACTGTATCAATTAAATCACAGCACTAAGTGCCAGGCCAAGTCATTCCTTGAACAATTCCAGGGAAGTCTTTGGCATGTAACAGATGTCAGAGAAACACTTGTATTTTAAATCCCTCTGTAGTTATGTGTGAGGAGGCACATCAGACACTACATCTGATTGTGCAGAGTCTCAGATGTGCAGGGGGATTTAAGGAAAAAGAAGATGATGTTTTGAATACGTCTTTTCTTGGAATCTGTTAAGTGCCATGGGGTACTAAATCCTGATGGGATGAAGAGGCTACCAGTAATACTCTTATTACTAACATATTCAATAACTTGACTTTTAGGTGGCTTTCTTATTTCTATTCTTCCCTGAAGCATGGCACTGAAATTCAAGAGAGCTGTAGTAATCCTGGAATGTGGAGAGAACACCATGGAGGTGTTGGTACTCCAAGGCAACACATTGCCAAGAGACTTGTCGCTGGAGTTAGCAGGTGGAAGCCAGTCAAGGAACTTGTAAGTAGCTCTGAGGATTGTGGTTAAGAGCAAGCAGATCAGAAGTGTTACTTATATAAAGGCACTGGTACTCTAGCATAATAGGAACATGATTTCATCCTACTTGCTTCTCTTTATATCCTACAGGAATACCAGGCTGTCACAACCCTTTGAAGGGTACCCTTCACCTGCTATCACACTTCAGAGCTCCAGCAGATTTTCACAATCTGCTCGGCTTCTCTTGGCTGCCCAGATCCCAAACTGCCTCAGCCTGGAGGATTCAGACTGTGCTGTCCTTATCAAGCAGACCACCCACCGTCACCTGCCCATACACTGCCGTGTTTGTTCCCAGGACCCTGTCCCTGCGCGTCGAGCAGCTCAGCGCTATTTACCTTTTGCCCACAAGGTGGTAGCGCAGCATCAGATTAATGTAAACACGGGGCTTGGCTGAGCTCCTGCCCTGTTACTTGACGCACTCCTACTACTGAAAAAATGTGGGCAATATTCTTCCTTTTCACTGACTTTCTAAAGAACAGCATGATGTATTACGCCAAAGGCCTAATATATCTGTGAGAATAAATATTTGAGAATAAAGAAGAGATATCTATTCCATGCCCCAAAGGGCCGTGTGGAAAGAATGAGTGATAGGGATAAAATCATGTAATCCAGCTTTGGGATTTTGACTTGTTTCCAGAACTGGGGAGGCCAGATATTATCAAATGCTGCTCCAGGGGGATGAAGCAGTCTGGGCTGCAGCGGTCCCTATCATCACACTCAAGTGGCTGCAGAGTGTGACAGATTGTCCTTTCAAGGCCCACCAGAATCCATGTCTAGCAGCTTGTAGGACAACACACTGGGCATCTCTCTAGTGAAATATTTGAGCTCTTTTCTAAAACTAGTTTAAGTTTTGTCCTTGGCACTGCTACTACTACTGGTTTCAGACAGTCCCATCTAAAACCTTCGCTGCCTTTCTACACTCATTGCTACACACCACACCTGGCAGCACAACTATGACAGATCAGGAAACTCTTTTGCCATTATTATTCCCTCCATTATACAAACTGTTTTTCCTTAACCAAATTCCAGCAGTCCAACGCAGGTTCATGAACTGCTGTGCCATCACAAACAAGCAGACATTCTACTTACAGCAGAGGGTTGGGAGGGGGGAGAAACACATTAAACCAGAGCTAACCCCATGAACCCTTTTTAGCATGGATATATGCTTAGTTTCTGCTGTTGAACAAGCTCTCCTGCCAGGATTTGTGTCTTATTTTTCAGTCTATTGTACTAAATGAGATAAAATTTCCTTTAAACCGTGTAATTCACCTTAATGTTACAGAGATAACTACTTAAAAAGTTACTTAATAACAAAATATCTATTCATTTTTGTACCATTATTAAAATACAGCCAAGCTAATGAACACCTCATGAGGATTCATACATGCTCAAATCATCTTCAAAGAATTAGGTCACAAAATAAAAGTAAATTTTAAGAGTGATTTTTAGTAGTCAGTCTTCTGTTCAATAGAAAATCAGAGCAAAACCCTTTGAGGTGACATCCTACCCTCAGTGAATTGTGCTCAATTCTGGGATATGTAACTTAATCAAATAGTGATTTTTGCTGGAGAGGAAAAGGTAAAAAGAGAGCTTTCTCTCCTAATTAGTGTGGTCTCTACCGTCATATCATGTAATACTTAGGGCTGATTACTCTCTAGACTGCCTAAATTGCTCTCTCTTTCAACAGGTCACTAAGCAAAGTGTCTCTAGCCTCAAAGCCAGGCTGCTGGGCTTCCTACACAGGGTTGAGAGGACATGGTGTGTTAGTGCCAAAGAGATCAAAAGAAGGTTTTCAACCTGGCTGGTACCAGAACCTAGTACTGAAACAAAATTCCCTTGTTTGGGTTTATTTACCAGTGATTCTAGGTGGTCTCCCACCAAAGTGCTGGAAAGCCCTCCTCAGTGTCATAGTGACTGCCCACAATCCTTACAACCAAGACAAAGTGTTGCACAAACTACGCAGGCTCTTCGTTCCCCAGGGCATCACTACATACCATGGGGCTGACTGCAATCCTTCATCTCTTACTGTAACTGTAGTAGGAGGCCTTTATTTATGTCAGAGTACCCTTATAGTGTGCTGATAAAGTATTGCAAAGTATTCCAAGGAATGGACATAGCTGTCTCCAAGAAATGGAACTGCTGTTCCAGTCTAGTGAAACTATCCAGTTGAGTGAAAATACTTGTACTGATAAAAACAGTTTTGCCAGTATGCTCATGCCACTGTTGGGGATCTCACACTCCTGACAGACAGAGCCTGGCAGGAATTTGGAGCATAGATGGGGCCTAGATCAAATGAACAATTTGGAGTTAGAATCATATAGCAATGATCCTTTCAAAATGCTTTTATTTACAGAAACCCTCAACTGAAATAAAGTCTCTTAACAGGAGGTCTTGATTACTTTTCCATTTCCAAACCACATATCATAATGGGGATGGAATGTGGTTACCATAAATTGTTGGTTTACAAATCATCACTGACTTGTTAGCAACAGCTAGGATGTTAGAGTTAGAGCAACAGTTTGGATGTGATAAAATAGCAAGAGCCCATTTTTCATGGCATTGTTGGAATGAATATAAATGAATTCTTCCCAGAGATTCATTGTGGTGGTTGTGGTAAATAACAAACTGCATATTTCCTGGTGATGTTGAAATCAATGGGAGTTTTATTATTGGCATCAGGAGAAGCAGGATTTGACCTTAATAGAAAAGAGGAAAAGAGAAAAAGATGAGGAAAAGAGAAGAATGAGATTGAGAGTTCTAAAATGACTAGTGCTTCAGTTGTCTGGGTGGAGGCACTTCAAAAGAAGAGTCTGAGGAGCAGAAAACTGGGGCCCCTTTTCATTTGGATTTTCTTCCAAATTTTCCTTTGAATTCTCTGTTTGTGAACTTTGAGACTGAGGAATAACTGGTAATAGTCACTGCTGAAAATGCAGATTTTCAAATTTTCCTTTTTCTTGGAAATGTTTCTGCCTCTCTAACAGCACTGAAGAGTTCTCTTATTGAGTTTTGGATGAATCCTATAAAAATCAGCAAAGGCATTCTTTCAGGGAAGGCAGCACAAACTTCCTTCCATACCTATATTTGTGTCATGACACAGATCACTATCAGTCATGTAACCTTGCTCAAGTAAAATCCATATTTGTTAATAGGCAGAATTAGCAACCTTGCCCCTGTCATAAAGGAAAGCCTTTATGAGAGAAATTCTGCATTAGAAATAGAGAAACTAAGAACTAGCCAAAAAGAGGTCACTACACTCACTTGACTTAAAGACTAAACTATACAAATTTATGTATTTCTCCCCAAGTACTCTATAAAAATAGATTAAACCAAACAAAATATCAATGTATGCATTCTCACCACATGGAGCAACAAATTACAAACTTTCTTTATCAAATGAATTCAAAGCACTCACCAGCATAACAATTCCTAAATATAGTTGTTTGAACATTTGAAAGAGCAAAAACTGGTCCTCTAAAGTTGACAGGAGAATTTCCAATTACTTCACAGACAACAGAAGAGATAATTAGCTGAGTAAATTTAATATTAGTGGTGTTATGTTAATCTCTATTAGCTGAACATTTAGTACTTGCCCACTTAGATTTTAACACAACAAGCATATAAGCATCCTTTGCAAAGTGTAAGTGTCCTTAAAATAGCTAATGAGGGTTGCCAATAAATATACAAAGAGCAAATTCAAAGAATAATTCTTCTGCTCAAAAGAAATCCGTTTGATTGATGTTTTATCCTTCAAACCCCACAAACCACATCTCCTGAAATACAAGTCTATATCCAAGGACTCTGATCCTTAAAGTTCACCAAACTACTTGTCATACAGTAATGCAAGGCCAGATGAATTTAACCTTTGCTAAAACCCCCCTGAAACTGCAGTATAAAATAAATGGATTCTAACACATGGAGAGAGAGAAACCAAGTCCAAAATCACTTTTTTTTTTTTTAATGGTAAAGGGCTAATGGAGTTCATTATTTCCCATCTGACATCATTTTTTGGTTATCTATGCAAAATTCTCATTAGTTGCAGGACAGACCTTTAAATAGCATATGTTGTCCCAGTCAGATGAGGAAGGTTTGTAAAAGAAAGTTGTGTCTAATAAATGTCATATTTCCTTAACAGATTCAGACATTGTGAACTCTAGCATGTAGGAGCAGATGATCCAACTGAGATTATCACAGGAAATCCAAGAGGAATTTAATCCAATCCTTTGAACTTTCAGTAACATTACTTAACTGTGAAGTACAAAAGGAACTATGTTGACTATTGTCGTATTTGGCTAGAGACCCTTTGTTTTACCAAAGCATTCTCTAGAAAATTATCCTTTATCCCCAAAGTGTTTCTGTTGTTGTTTGAAACACACAGCAAACACAGTTGAGACTGATTTTGAAGGAGGTGTTCTTCATGAAGGAAATATTGTGTTCTAGTAAATCCTAACCAGTCAAAATTTCCCCCTCCCAGGGCAAAAGGTAGTTCGTGCTTCTCAGAAGATGCACTTAAATTTATTAGCTCCATTTTTCTTTTGCCTGGACAACTTATCCCAAATCTAATCACTGGAGTACACAAGGTCTCTACTGAAGAGGCAGCCATTGCCCCTTTCACTAATGTAATAAATTTGTTTCTCATTCCTCCAGAGTGGAACAGAGGTCTTGGGTCCAAAATAGCAAAATGCATGCATTTCACAACAGGACGACTTTTCCTTGTTGGTGCACTGCTCTATGGAAGATTTTAGAATGGAGCATTTCAGCTTCACTACTTTCCCCTGACCCCTGGGATGTTCGAAAGAGAAGCATTCAAACCGCTATCTTGGAGGTGTGTGGTCTCCTTTTTTTGGAAATGGATTTGATCGCACTAGTTTGAATTAATTACTGGGACTATTTGCACACTGAATAAGTCTGGACTATGGTTTTACTAGGTGGTACAATTTCCCAGACTCATAATGAATAAAGGTACTGCTATTAGAGGAATTTCAAAATGTTTCAACATTTCTCTACGTGGCAGATGGAATGGTTTTGCAATGTAAACTTATCTAACCTAAGCTGCCTTGCTTGCACACCGGTAGCTGACTCACTGTGCCAGCAAGGAGCTTAGTAAGGGCTAATTTGCCCATCTTGGGAGAGTTTTGCAGCCTCTGCTGAATTTCCTGCTCCCATGACCAGAATTGTCCTGCTGGCACTCATCCGCAGCTGGAGGCCAAGTCTGCCACCTCCACGTTTCAGTGGAATCACAGCTCACTCAAAACTCACTCCTAAGATGTCCTAGTATGTGCCATAGTAAAACCAGTTAATAAAGTACTTGCCTGACCTACATCAGTTTTATTGAGAGCAGAAGAACACAAAAAGCAGGCTTGGGACTCCAGGAAATATGGACCAGAATATTTAGAGGCTGTGCAGTCCTTCCATGGCAGAACAAGTTGTCTTTGAATGTACTAAAATTCAGGCATAACAAAATCATTTTCTCTATCAGGATGTTTAGGTCCAGTTTGCCCTAATTCTGTGCTTTTCATATGTTTATTTGCCAGTACCTGAGCAGTTTGAGTAATGACATAATTTCAGGATTATCCTTTTATCCACAAGTACTTCCACATCCCCTTTCAACTACTCTTTTTTTCCTTGGACTCAATTCTAGGTTAGAGAATGTCCTTATTTCAGCATTCTGGGGCTTAAGAGAAATGTTTAAGTGCTTCCTAAAAGCCACAGTTAATGCAGAGAACTACTCCCAGTCAAGCAGTGGGCTAGGAGGAGGGTTCATTGAGACCTCACGTTTGGGAGGCACTGAGAGGTCTTCTCAGCCAGCACAATCGTAAGGATGCCCAAGAAGTTGACAGACTCTGTAGAAACTCCTGTGGAGATCAGAAGATGCTTCAAACTGAGTGCTTCTTACATCCTGCTCAATGGATATAATAGCAACTGTTCAGGCATCTGGTAGCCTTTGGCTATGTGCTTCCAAAGGAGTGTGTAGTGCTGCACGCTGGTCAAACAGCACAAAGGCTCCTGGGTCGGTGGTTTATAAACAATGCACAAGCCAGAATGTGGTATTTGGAGAGCTGATGTGTTTCTAATGTATGTGGATGTTGTTGCAAGTAATATCTAAATTATAAACACTCCCCCCCCACACCTTCCAAACCAAGTCCAAAGTACCAATCCTTGCCAGGGACAATAAAGTAACCGAGGTTTGGAGTTTCTCGGTCAAGATAGCTTTGAGTCATGACATTTCTTTAAAATAAACATCAGGAAATCATCCAAAAAGTGAGATCACCCCACTTTGTAAAATATCTTTGTATCTCCCAAATATTTTGCCTAGTATCAGTCACGTTTTCCTGGAAAATTGTAGTCTGACATAGAAGTTTCCCTGTGCAATTTCAGGTGGATTAATTTCAGCTTGACAAAGTCAGGGTGGGGTTCAAAATCAACCTTAAAATGGAAGATCTCACATCAAACTAAATTATGGAAGAGCTTCTCCATCTTGTATTTTCTCTCGGCCAGCTCACAGTAACTGTGCCTCTACTACCATACATCCGAGCCAAAAAACCAGAAAGACAAAAGCCAAACCAAAAGACAAGAAGCAGAGACAGCAAAGAAGGCAGAGAAAGAAAAAAACCAAAACTACTTCTCATACAGACCTTACTCTGAAAGCTCAAAGATAAAAAAAACAGCCTCTGTAGAAGTCAGTTTCAACATTAGGAGATGACAGAAGCAGCAGAGGTGGCAAAGCACCTAACCTGACCTACTGTCAAAAAAAGCTAATAAAAAAAAGATGGGAAAAATATGGGAAGCTTCTCACTTTAAAAGGAAAAAGTAATTTTTAACACTGAGTGTATGCAAACCAACAAAATACTCAGAAGCTGGATCAGATCCATATCAAAGTAACTCAGCCTATAATTACGTGAGAATCAAAAAATGCCAAAACGCATAATAAAGATACTGTGGAGTACTTTGTCTTTTGTGGAGGAAGCTCATTCATACCACCAAATAAGGAAAAAAAATTAAGAGGAGTTCAGCATAAAGATTGCCAAAAGGGAAGCCTAATGGATGGGAATGGGCAGAACTGGGAAGGAGAGAAGAAAATGGGCTGAAATTAAGAGCAGCAGAAATTAGTGAAAAAAATGAGGCAGCTGTGTATGACACTGACACCTGAGAAAAAGCTGTAACAATCACATCTTGAAGAAATCCCCGTATCTAAGTTTGCAGAGAAAGATAGTATCTCACATCAGTACAACTAATACCATTAGGAAAAAAATAAACATGCCTTCAGAAAAATAGATCAACCTTCAGGTATAAAATGGGAAAAGGATTTGAAATGCCCTGACGGTTGTTGGAACTTCCAACAATATAAGTGGGAGTAACAACCATACCACCGCTTCCCACAAAATTAATTTCTCCTGTTTACTTAACCTGTCATAGTTATATCAATAAGTCACTAGGAATTCCCAGAACAAATGGTCAGATATAAATTAACTCAGCTACACTGAGTAAAGTGTACGCGCATCTAATTTCATCAGCTGATAAATCACTTCAGGATCTGCCCAGCAGCGATGCTTAGTCCTAATTTCTTGACAGGGAATGCTCCCAAATATGCTCATAATGCATATTTGCTCCTATTGAAGAGAAAGGAAACCTTAACCTGTCATTTTGGTGGGAGCAGGATGAGGCCAGCTTTGAAAAATCTTACCTATTTCAAAGAAAAAATTCTGTGCCTTATAGATATATATACCATCTTTTAAAAATCAAACACCAGAGTGCATGAATTAACTCCTGTTTTGTGTATATGGCATCAAATATTTTTCACATTTCTTCATCAGACTTTGAACTGTATATCAAAAGAAAAGAAATGGAGAACAGGAAAGCAAAGTTATCACTAGCTATTCTACCCAATGGCAAATGGAAGGATCAAACCCTTGACCAGGTAAAACCTACTGTTGCACTCCAGATTGCACATTTATACTAAAGGGACAGCAACCTTCTGTCCCCAGAGGCTGGTTCTTTTTCTTCTTGTAGACACCTCATTTAATCTTGGAACATAAATAATAATCCTGAGCTAGATCTACTACTCCCATCAATGGGAGTATTGAAAGTGCAAGGAATAGGCACTGGGCTAAAGCTTTAGGCTAAAAGATCTAAGTCCAAGTCTGTGCTACTTTCTATGTCTGAAAAGTGCCCACAATTTTATGGGCAACCTATAAAAAAAATTGAAGTGATTGTGGTGGTCTTACATTGTTTAGTTGTTTTCTTTCCACTCCCCAGCCTCATCATGTGAACAGAGCCATTACAATGATCTATTAGAGCTGGGGTCGGACTTGCTACAGAAAACTTAATACAAGCTGAGAACCAAAATGCAGTCACAGCCCCAAAGAGCTCAGGGATGAGATGAATTCTTTGTCTATCCTGTATCCTAAATGCATCCAAATTATTCCAGTATCCGTATATCTACGTGGACCACTTAACTCCCTCTTGAACTCTCCTTAGTGCTTTAAATTGCTTGTCAGCCACATGTGAAAATGTCTAGCTCATCTAAAATTTACATCCCAGAGTTTTCTATCACTGATTTCTCTCAGCAGTAAGGTTTCTTCTGATCTCGGTGCCACTGAAATTCTGGGACTAAATTTTGCACAGAGACTCAAAATTGTGTGTGGACCAGAAATGTAATGAGCCCTGGGTCAGAATTTCAGCACTCCCTTATTTAGGGCATCAGCATGGGGGAGGACTAGCTGAGATAACAAGGTAATATGATTGCTGCTGCTGGCAAGAGGACAGATGTCAACATTGCCTCTCCTTTTCACGGAAACATACCTGGCTTTATGAAGAATAGGTTAGCAAATATTTTAATACAAATAGCAACCTCAGCAGAGCTGCCAAAGCAGGCTCCAAAGAGACTGACTTGTTTACAGTCTGGACCTGTGCCTTAAAACCTGACGTGCTTATTCAACAGAAAATTAACCCCAAAACGGGTATCATCATTACTGTAGGGACAAGCTCCAGAAAGATAATATCCTAACTCACTCCAGCTGAACTCAGGACATTGTCCACTTTTTATCACATCCAGTGCCCTTGTAGTCATTCAGAATAAACAAGCAAATAAAGAAGTGAGGTATATCACATGTGATAGTTTGGGTCACTGGGACTGCATAGATGTTTGGATCTGGCCCAACCTCCTGCCTTCACATGAATTACTACTGGAATCTAACTTCTTGCATTGTTTTAAGAGACTAAATTGTTCTCTCCATGTACTTTGGTCATCCCAACTCAGATGTTATCTTTTTCTTTCCCACTCTAGTTTTTGGCTACAAAAAATATACATGAAGAAGAGTGCTGAGAAGAGCTTTTTTCCCAGCTGCAGAGTGTGTGCGTATGTGTCTATGGCACTGCTCTCCCTGAAAAGCCTTTGACAAAAAGTGTCATTTATGAGGTCATTTGTTTAAGAGGTTACTAGTGATCCTCATGAAAATGAATACTGCTATAGATTTGACCTTGGAAACAACATTACTAATACCAAACTGGTGTAGGTAAAAAAGGAGAGAAGAAATTGTTTCCAAAGTTACTGTAAATGCAGTGACAGAAGAAACTTTCATAGGGAATGGTCAGTGCTCTGGAAAAGTCACTCTGCAGAGGTGTCATAATCTTTAACTATCAAATTTCTGGGAAGATGGAGAGAAAGACCGATCCTGGAACTACTATGCAAAGGCCTGTAATACTGGATTTACCAACAGAGACCTCGGTCAGCTTTCATTGCATAAGTCAGTTCATTTTGAGCAACCCCATGGGGGAAAAAGAGAGACAGCTGAAGAGGGACAGCTATGAGCCAGGGCTTTCCTATATGACCCAGTGCCAGAGCTCTGTGTGAGACCACACATTGCCCTGCATCCCAGTTCTTTGTGAGAAGCTGACCTCAGACCTCCATATAACCTGGAAACTAAAGTAACTGGATTTGGATTCCATGCAAGTTTTCATGGGTCACAAAACTTTTCCTGAAACTAGAAAAAAAGAGGGTTTTTTCTATCCCAGACTATTGCTATCCCAGACTACTGGGATACTACCACTAATATTAAGAGACAGCAGTTGTGATCTAGAAGGAAGGGTGAACATAGGGAGTTATTGCTTGGGGTGGCCAAAGGTGATAATAATTTGTGATGGCCACCCTTGATCACCAGCATGGAGGGACATGACTTACTTCCTTATTCAACTACTCTTTCAGTGAATATGTAGCTGGACACTCAGGCTTTCTGGGGCTGCAGCAGCATGCCATTTCTTGTAGGGATGGAATAACAATCCCTGTCAAAGTGGTGAACTCTTTAAGAATGCAAAACTGAAGCAACCTGCAGTTATCAGGTCACATGAAGTTTTGTGGATTAAACACATGATCCAGCTGGGATTTGGTGAGAACAGAATGCACATACTCACTTCCACTGAAAATACCTGCCAGCGCCTCCTTGTACTGAAAGCAGAACAGAATGCAATGAAAACTGAAAGGTTTCTCACAGTAACCTATAAAGCTTTTTAAAAGAATTGTATCCCTTTTGTAGAATTCTGTAACTGTTTAAAAACAAAACCGGAAAAACCCAACACTGCTTCCTCTTGTGTCTGTATTTTTAGAGTACTATCCACAGAAACTTATTAGAGCCAACCCCACTAAATTCCTTACAATTGTCCCACAAGGGTGGTTCTCAAAGTGAAAAAGGAGAAAAATGCTGGCAGTTTATGTAATGTCTTTTTCACTTATACAATCTGAGAAGATATCGAAGAATTTTAATGGTGTACAAGTCTCTGCTGACAAGAATCAGTCTGGAGAGCCTTCTCTACAAACTCAGCCTTGTTTATCTGCCTGTCCTCTTGTACACCATTGTCCCATCTCTCTCTTTGCTCCTGAGAAGACAAAGAAAAAAATACATTCTCTTGAAAATCAACAGACTGAACTAGAATGCAGTATTTGGACAAGGAAAAAAAACCTTATACATTTTATAAGAGCTGCTTCAGAGTCTGTTTTGCTTGAAACAAATATTTGCCTACCAAAAAGTTCGGTTGGGTTCAAGTGGTATAGTAAACTGTTCCCTAAATAATCCTTACTCAATTCCCTGCCTTTCCTATAAGAGGCCCAGTTTCGTTAACCTTTTCTATCAAAACTCAGAAAGGAGCATAGTCCCCTCCTCTCTCCCATGCACCATACATAATCTGGAATTCTGGACCTCGAAATGCTCAACTTGTACCCTTCTTGCCATTCAGCACATTAATGGCTCTACCCCTGTGCTATTTTTCTTCCTCACATGTCTGATACAAAATGCTAAGCATCCTTGTGACCTTTAAGCATCCTGCACAGTTCTCCAGCTCCTCTTTACATGATCCAGACTCATCTCCACCTCCTGTTAGAAAATCCTGTGCATGCACCTGGCTTGATTACATCAGCATATATGCACACAGCTGAGCTAACACATTTCAGTGAATCTACTGCAGAAGCAAAAGGAAATGAATACCTCTCTTTCTGTCTGCAATCCAACAGTTGCTCCACCATGGCATCAATTTGGCATTAAATGAGAGTTATCTGTAAATCCATTTCACTGCTACCTGAATGCCGTGATGTGGAGCTGGAAAAGAACCAGACTGACAAGATTTTGATGGTGGCCACTGAAAACTAAAGCTATTTCATTTCCCTGTGCTTGAAACATCACCTCCTATTGGTGTTATTTATTTTCTTTCTTTTCTACTAGATGAAGTAGCCACATATTCCAGGAATAATATGTGAGTAAAGCAAAAATTGTATGAGAGACACATACCACACACTGAAAGATGCTACACAATTCACCTTACATGCAGGCAACCCAGCAGTTGTATTTCTCAACATCACTGCTACACAGATGGCATTTTTCAATGTTATTTTACTGTGCATGAGTAAGTGATGCCTCTTTCTTTAACCTGGACAACGAGCATGCAGGAAACACCAGAAAGAGCCACAAGGGTCATAAAAATGTACATGCACAGCAACACATTTGATCTGTAATCCTGAGTTTCGCTGTGCATACACAGACCTTTTTTCTTCAAGGGTAGAGGGCTAATGGATTACAGGGTTCTGTAAATAACTTCTGACTTCTGCTGAGCAGGACAAACCAGTGAACAGAAACACGTGTTCATCACAGGCACCGGTTAGCTGAAGGAGAGCAACACTGTAGGAAAACAAGTGTTACTAGGAATAAAAAGCCTGCTCCAGATTCTTGTTCTGAACTTGACACCAGAGTACCAGGAAAGTCTCTGTGGGAGAGTTTGGAAGACTTCAATTCATGTCTGGTGGAGCAAACAGCAGTTGTAAAATCTCAAGAGATGAGGGCCACCCAGAGTGTGTCAGTTTATCAACTGGACAGCTGCGGTGTGTCTACAAATGCCAAACCATAAGCACATTGGCAGGGGAAGCAGGAATTGTGGCCAGCACGCAGTGAAGTGGCTCCTGAGTTTCTGAATTGCCTGCCTCTCAGAACACCCTTATGGTCCAGGCCAGCCTGCCAGCTCCGGCAAGACTACTGTGCAGCAACCCAGGGACATAAACACGCCTCACACCTGGCTCCACAGGCTTTGAAAAGGGCTCTGGGTTATGGAGGATGGCAGTTTGGGAATACTGCAGCACTCAGCTCAAGTCCCAGCGTTGGGTAGGGCAGCAAGATAACAGTGTAAGTGGAAAGACCTTATAACCTTATTACTCTCTAGCTCAAGAAACAGCCCTTTGGGAGCTAAGAGCAGCATAAGGAAGGGACCTTCTGGTGGCAGAGAAACCACTGAGAGCCTTGATCAAATGCTTTGGGATCACAGGATTTGGAACAGAGCAGCAAAGCTGCTTTTACGCACCAAAGTAGTCTTACCAAAAAAAAAAAAGAGAGCCCCGTGTCTTCAATGCAAAAGAATCACTTGTTGCTGATGGCCATATTTTCCACCCACTGGAAAAGAAACTGGAAATCAAAACAAATTGCTCAAGAGAAGAAGGCAGAGAATTATGCCTTGAAAAGCAATTTGGGCTACAGTGACAAGGTAACCAGTGTCAACAGCAAATGCCCAAGGAAAGTAAACATAAAGTAGATTAAAAATTGAATTGTTATCCAAAATATACATGGTATTTTATATCAGTTTTAGGTGTCCTTCAGATACCTGTATATCTGGTACAAGATAAGCTGTAATATTTATGATTATTGGTGTTTATAGTAGTAGCAGTAGCAGTATTAATGTATCAATAGGCTGTGAAGAGATAAACTCTGTTCCTAATGTATTCCCAATGGAGTTCTAGTAAATCCTAGAGCATTCCACCTAATCCATTCTGAAGACATTGACTAGGGCTTAGTTTGTCAGGATTTTAAGCTCCTAACACTGGAAGCAGGGGCAGAGGATTATCCAGGCTTCTTAAAATCCTCTAACAAGTTAAGAGTTAGGCAAAGGCAAGGAAAAAGAGATGCTGTTGTTGCTGATCCTCTGCTATCTACAGGCCTGGCTTCGTGGGCTGTTAGCTGTTCTGGCCAGAAGCTTCCTCTTGCTTTTCTATACTTTCTTTGGAGAAGAATACAAACCAGTAGAGATTTGGGATGCGCCCTGGAAATGCCTGCAGCTATTCTGAGGTTAAGGGAGAGAGAAGGGGGTCTTTAGAGACTAACAAAAGATCCAGTTAACAAAAGATCTGCCTCTCCACTGACTTTTCTTTCCTTGTGAAGAACCAATGTCCCAAGAATCCTTGAAATAACATGGAGGCTTCTTCCCTAAAAATTTGGGGAAACAGCCTTGGGGCATTATATCAACCAGGAATCAAGGACTGGTGGTGCTGGATCCTATTGATAAGAGTTTGCAGCAACTACTCAAATGTCCCAGACTCCACCTTATGGTGACTGTCATGACCACTACACAGAGAACAACAGAGACTGATTTAAATTTGTTTCCTAGAGAGAAGACAAATCAACATGTGGTCCACATCAGGTGGCTTGAATGAAATGACCATTAAAGGTCCCTTCCAATCCAAACCATTATATGATTCTATGATCTCTGCAGTTGCATAGGCATTATGAAACTAAGAATTTGAGAGGTGGGCATTGGGGCCCATTAGGAAGCAGATGGTGATTTGGGATATAAGGGAACACCAAGGTGTGTTCTACTGAGAGAATGAGGGGACCCCTGACTGTTGTTCTGCTTTTCTGTTCCCCCACGCCTGTGAGAGTTTGTGTGTATTTCTCAATAACTGACCCCTGGTCCAGGCAGCTCCTTCAGGCTGGTGTGAGGGAAGGCAGGCAGGGCTAAGCAGCCTCCAACTCTGGCCATGAGCACAGCTGCCAAATGGCACTGTCTAGGAAAATGTCAGTCACCTAAATAATGTGGTCCTGCTACTCAGCCGGTGAATCCTTTCCCTCTGTGAATCAAGAAGATGTGGGACCATCTGACACAGGCTGACTCTGTTCATCTGAACCTCTGGATCTTTCATCATAATCACACCGAAGCATGAAAAAGGGGAAAAAACAGCCACAAACCAACCTCACTTGTTAAATTTTACCTGCAAATGCCACACCTATTAAAATAATCTTTTGGCTACTGAGATCAGAATGAGCAGTAAATTTTTCCTAAAAAGTGTGAACAGAATGAACTTCTCTTTTGAAAGTTTTATGGCAATGTCCAAGCACTGCCTTGCAAAAAAACCCAAACCTATCTTACTAGTTACAGTGCGTAGCTACAGATCTTAGGACAGCACAAACAGGACAGAAGGGGGGAAAGGGCTGATGATTAGTCATTAATGAAATGCAGCCACAAAGAAGATGACAGCTATGACTCTAGCATGTCTTGCTAAAGAAAGGGAAGCGTTATTGTCATCCCAGAAAGCTTTGGCAAGCCTCCACTCTGAATACAATACAATTCTGACCACCCACGTGTGGCAAAGATGTAGAAAATGAAGCAGGTACAGAGAATGGCCACACAGCTGATCAGAACCTGCCTTATAGAAGAAGACCGAAACCAACTGGTTGTTCAGCCCAGCAAGTCAAAGGCTGCTGGATGTCCCAATGATTGTAAGCTCAGCAGACATAAGGAAAAGTATAAACTAGATAGAGAGAAGAAATTTGAAAATCTAGACAATAACAGTGTCAGTGGTTGCACATTGTCTAGGACTAAAGTTGGGCTGGAAACTAAAAGGTTTCAAATTTCTGGAAGAATAAGTGGAGCTTTGATGCTCCTCTCCCTGCATTCCCCACTCTGTTGTTCATGGTCTCGTTGAGTGGCTATTGGTATTTCTCCTATGTAAGTATGAGCCAAGAGCACAAACTGGCTATCAGACTGAATGGGGCCTCCAGCTTCCATGGTTCCCGGGAGATTACAGTCAGTGAGTAGCAGCTGTCCTTCTGTGCACTAGGAGTGAGCAGGTTTTTCCCTATCTGTTAATCCATGGTAAAGTCACATTCCATCCCATTCTTTAGCATGGCATTCAGATTTAGAGAGCAGAACAGCACCTTTTTTTTCCTGAAAAAGAAACACCACAACTCTTAATGGAAAAAACACAACGTTTTTCTCTATAACAATGAAAGAAACATAAGGAAAATGAGATTTTTAATAAGGATATATAATTCAACAGAAGCACTAAAGATAAGGCTGGGTGTTTCAAGATTATCCGCCATCCAGTACAAAATGTGTTTCTTACTAACTGCTCCATACAAACTACTGAAATATCATTCATCCATTCCATGCACTGCTTTCATCTCTGCCACACATTACAAAATGTAATACCAAAGATAAGAAACCATCAACAGCAGGTCCACTGCTTTCAATAAATCTCCTTTCTACTCCTCTAAGAAACAACACCAACATCTGGGTTAATCTTTAGTTATTTGCAGTAGCAAACCCTTATCTTTAGTCTGAATTCTGGAATAAACTCATATAAACAAAGACTAGTTTAATAATATTGAAATGCATTTTATTTATCTGCATGGGAACATGCTATTTTGCCCATAAACAAGGGAACTGTCATATTTAAATATTTCTCCAGTACAGTTGTAAATCTCTCATAAATGAATGTCTGAGCTCTCTCTTTGAACTTCATCTTGCCCTTATAGAAATGTATTGTCTATGGTTTGGTCTTTTGGTTTCTGATTTTTTTTTAGTTGTTTGCTTGCAGTTTCGTCTCCTGTCTCTCTTACAGTTATCTGTGACTTTTGAGCAATCTTATGTTACAAATAAAGACACTGTGGCTACAAACATAGGTATATAGGAGGATTTACACTGGAAATACTGTATACTCATCATCTTTATCCCAGGTCCAGTGAAATAAGAAGCAGTTTTTACCCACTCTGTTTATTATTAGTTAAGCCTTCTAAAAGAGACTGGCTTTTTTTTCCCCCCCCTCACATCTATAGAGCTGATGTGTAATGTAAGACTCAAGAAAGTTGTTAGAATGTGTTCCATAGGTCTGGTGAAATGCTTGTCTCCATAGTTTAATACTATAGAAAAGAAAAATATAGAAAAAGGAATTTCACTAGAATCTACTGGGTCTTGAAAAAGCTAGTACTGGAATCCAAGATTTTCACTCATTAGGCTGTGGTACTATTCAAAATACAGCAGCAAAAAGTTAAATGGTGATATAGTACCATTTATTATATACTGCATCAATAAGAAGAGCCTGGAAAGCCAGCCATTTCTGCAGGAAGGTTCTCCTCTAATCTGTATTTTCCATATATCCCCCCTGAAATCTCTAAAATTTCTATAGGGAGGTTACATTTTCACTTTCTGTTCTGCTGTCCATGATCAAATGTTCTAGTGCCAGACGTCATTGTTGGCCGTGAAGGATCATAAAAGCATTCATATGTTCATAAAATGAATGGATAGTATTGCTATGAGACAAAAAGCTGAAGGAGGAAAAAAACAACTCTATTAACAGCACCAGAGAAATCGAATTCTCAATAGCCAGTATCACTGTAAACCCTATTTCACCACAGCTTTTAAAAGGACTCTATCACAAGGCACTGAGACAATCCCCTTTGTTATCCAAGGCAAAGCCTGCAGGGAAAGGTTGGATAGACTCTGCTGGCTTACTGAGGTAAGTGCCTTGTTATCCATTCTGACATAAAGGAAGTGGGAGTGATCCCTCAGAGAAGGGCTCCAGAAGACAGGCAGAAAAATCTGGCAGAAGGAACCCTACAACCAGACAAGCCTGGGGAATTGGCAGAATATATGTGAAATTATTGCTAATGCATGGATAAACAACAAAAGCCCAGAACAGATGGACTCTTGGGATCCAGCTTCTGATCCAATAGGAGTACCACTCTCCATCCTCTAATCCCATGCCACCCATCCCAGGCACTTTGAGGGCCAATAGGGTTCTCTTCCGATGTACTTGAAGCACATCCAGCCATTGTGGCTTTCAATACCTCTTTGTAATGTCTGCAGCCTTAAAGTCGCCCTGTAGGAAGCAGCTGCTGTATGAAAAGGGAATGAGCTTCCACTGGAAAAAAAAAAAAATCAGTTATTGAAAATAGTCATTACTTCACCACTCAGCATGCTAAAACATTAAATACAGGAAATTGCCTCTCTCAAATCTAGTATTGCTAGACATATCAAAAAATACACAGTATTTGCAGAACTCCATCTTTGCTACTCTCAGTTTAAAAATCAACTTGGGCTCCCTGTGGAGGAAACAAGCAGCTCTGAGCACACCTAATGACATGGACACTAGCAGCAAGGCCAGTAGTCTGCTATGAAGAAAATTATGAAGGCCAGAAAAGCTTCATTAAGGAGCAGGTCATTTCAATGGTGACAATCATGCCTTCTATGGAAGACCAGAGCCCAAGACAACTTTCATGCACCCATCTGAGTGGGTCATCAGAAAAAAATGGAATGATGCAACAGAAAAACTAGCAGATCTCATAGATCATCTCAAATGAACATTGTTTCTACAGTAAGTATTACCAGCACCTTATCACGACATGGAGATCTTTCCAGTCATGCTCTCTAAGGAGTATTTACCTCAAAATGGTTATTGCAAACTACCACAAAGCCCAAGCCAAAAACTGTGAAAAAATGTCAAAAAGAATTTTCTTCAAAAGGCACTAAAGCCTGAGTAAGAAATCCTTGCAGTTTTCTTTTCATCCTTTTCTTTTGGCCATGTTTTTATGTCTTTTCCCTGGACATGTACTATCCTAACTCAAGGCCAAAGAATAAATAAACGTATGCACACATATGTAGTAGGGTTCCTGAACGTTGAGGAGACAAAGGAAAACTTATCAAGTCAAGTTTTCAAATCAGAACAAGATCTCCTTCTAAAAGATACCATAGCAATCAAAATGAAGAAATATGCTAAATAAAGCAATTTCTAGGGAATAACTTGTGGCTGGGATTATACAGGAGGGCTTGAAATGAAAGAGAAAGGTTCAATATAGGTCAGTAAAGGGGGATACAAAATAATTTTTCTCTCAAGCAGAGAAGAATCCATCCCCATAGGAGTTGGGGCATATGGTAAACTTTGAATTCAGCTGGATCCAAGAGCCAATACCACTAAGTCGGGATATGGCCTCTGTCCTGAGGCAGCTGCTCCAGACCCCCAGATTCCTCTGAGGCCTCTGTCCCAGGAGAGAGGCAGCCAAGCTGCTCCATGCCATACATGCAGCAGCTCTACTTTTGGCCTCATGGGGTTTGAGGTGATTTTGCCATAAAGGAAAGCAGTAACTGGGCCTCACCTGAGTGTGCTAATAAACACAAGCACAGGGTCAGAGAAGCTCTGCCAAACCCAGTAGTCTGTCTCTGACAATAAATGCCTAGTTAACTCTTTAACCTGAAGGGAAAGTACATTCTATCAAACTCCCAGAGCGCCTTTCAAGCTCAGCATTTGGCAAAAGATATTCTGATCAGTGTTGCTCCACCAAAAATACAGAACAGCATGCATGAGAGAAGTAGCATCTCTGAGCCAGCATGTGTCATTTCCTCTGTATGGGTCTTATTGTGAGTAATCATTGAATCATTGACTTTCTGGGGTACTGCAAAAAAGAGATATCTCAAAAGATAATACACTTGCATTTAAAAATAAAAGGAAACCAAAACACACCACAAACTCCACAAACTTCCATATTCCCTTGAAATACTTGCTGTGGGAAATCTGATTAAATGAACAGCAGTTGTTCTTTCTGCTCTTCTGGTATTAAAATCTGTGAATTTCTATTATTTATTCACCTTTTCATCATAAAATGTGTAGAGGGGCTTAAACCTCAGAAACCTCAGGAACATTTTTTATCAAGAGACAAAGAATGGTTTCAATTTCTTTACATATAACACAGTAACTCATCTCAGTCTTTCTTGCATCTGATCTCTATCACTTCTAAGTCAAGAGCCAAGTCTGTAGTAGGAAAAATAGAAATCACTTTAATGTATACTGGAAGAAATGAATATTTGTTCTAGTTGACAGGCTGGCAGGAACTCAGTAGAACAATATAAGAGACAAATCTCAGAGAAGGTTATTTATTCTCATTCAACCACAGTACAAATTTCCTGATGAAGCTGGAGTTCTGGAATGCTTGACCAGATCTCTGTGAACCTGATTACCAAGGTTGAAATTATCATGAATTACTGTTGTACTCATTAGTGGAAGTTCTTAGAGACACTAAGTCACCTACTAGCTGATCTTTTGAAGTAGTAGATTTACATTACCCAAGACTCAAAAAATACCAATATCAGCATTTAATCACTGAAGATTTTTACTCTAAAGCTTGCCAAGTTAAATCACAGGATTGAATATATCAGTCTAAGAGACCACTATTCACACCTGCCCAAAAACCTCATTATTGATTAAATTTTTGTAGCTGGGCTTCCTTTGAATATATTTATGCCAGGTTAAAGGTGACAGAAATCCCTGATGGTATAATACAACTTCAATCACTTTTTAAAATACAGTTCATTTTTGCATGCAGGCAGACGGCCAAAAAGAGCATTCGAGTAGGGACTGGAAGCATTTGAAATATCAGTGGCTAATTCTTGTTTACATCTAAGAAAATGACAGTATAGGAAAGTTGAAGAATGCCAAGGGTAAAATCTCAGCCATACTAAGGTTAAATGACACCAGAACTTCTACCCTGAAGAAGTATTTTCAGCAAAAACGCTCCCAAAGTTTTGTAAAAATTTAAGTTGTGTGGTTATGACAGTTACGTACATCTTAACAGGCAAGGAGTTTGCATAAATGTTTGAGGTTTTGGGTTAGATTCATTTGAAAGTAAGTAACAAAATTGGAACTATTAGTCCCTTTTCTTCCAGATCTCAAAAGCTCAGGCAGTAGTTGCAGAAGATTGGATCTTACCCTTATTTCCACCTTCACAGCATAAGTTCTAAGTGTACCAAAGAAAACAGCACCGCTCTTCATTATAGTGTCTCAACAGATCCTTGCAATAACTAATTACATAGATTTCCTAGTGATTTTCCTTTCTTTTCCTCAAAATGCCTGATGTAACTTTGTCTTTAACTTACCCATAATAAACATGACTCCTCTTCCCTGCTGTTCGTTTTTTAAATTCTGCAGCTTCAATCTCATACAATTCTCTGGCTTTCAAGCTATCAGCTGAATTTCCCTAGATGTGTACAGCTCCAGCTCCAATATATTTTGTTCTTCATTTGTGTTGGACATGAAATTTTAGTTTGGTGTTATGCATTATGGAGAGTCTGGAAGGGAAGGTTGTTCTCTTTGCACTTGGCCCTGAGGGTTGGCAGCAACACTGCAAAATGACTTTATCCCCAAACCAGATGTTCAAGTTGTTTTAATAATATCTTATGTTTCCTTCACAAAATAAAACAAAAACTCACTGTATCAGAATGTTCCAGTGTTACAGCAATGGGATATTTGTTGTCTGCATTTTGCCCACCAGATGGTAGCACTGAAATGAAATCAGAAGTTTTCTTATCTAAGCACTTATCTCTCTCTCATAAGTTGGACAAAATTCTTCCTTTGTAGCAGTGGTAGGATTTAATTGCAGGTAATTCCCTGGGGCATCTGTATCCTACAAGCTTCTGTAATATCTGACAGCACAATACAAACAGAAGTACAATGGTAAAAGATGGGCCCTCTTCTTTCATAGATTAGGTGTTATCTAATTCACTTGCAGTTTATATCCTCCTTATTTTTTTCTCCTCCATTTCAATTTTGTTTCTCATCATTATAAAAGAGACTAGCAGAAGGAATGTTATTCACATAATGTGACTGCTAACATTAGCAAACTTTAAATTTAGTAAAGGTGAAAAGAGCATTTATTTTCTATCGAAATCTTGTTCTTGGTTCAGAGAAGGCTAAAGGCAGCCTGGGGGCTGCTAAAAACACACAGAGTGTAAGGTGTTGTCTTACAGAGAAGTTACTTTTTATCTCTGTGTTATCTGCTTTTGTGTCTTATTCATGGACTAAATATGCTATCCTGATTCACATTTGTGATAAGAACATTGCTCAAATGCTATGAAGAGTAGTTTTTCTCAGCTCATAATGGATAACAGGCAGCATCAGAACCAGAGGTAACAAAACTTCTACCTGAGATCCTTCAATAATGTCTGTGCATACAACCTTTCAGTTAGAAAAGATTTAATGAATTCAAATTCTTTTTTTTAATGCTTCATTCAAGTGTCATCATTAGTAGATTTTCCCAAGAAGAAAGGCTTTATTGAAATCACAGTGATTTTTTTTTCACCTGACTTAATTCCAAGCTAGTGACTATCTAGTTCAGCGTTAAGCACAGTACTCAGATTCTATGAGGAAAGCAATGCAAATATTTGCAGTGAGATTTGAATCAGGACCGTTTCCTCTTAAGAGGTTTTTTCTTTTCCAGGCTTTTGCTCTATGTAAGTGGCCAATATACCATTGTTTGCAGACCCTTATCTAACGCCGTGAAGTTTTAGCAAACACATTTTTGGTCCACAGGAAGGATTATTGTCTCACATTTCACCATGACAAAAAGGCTCTCACATACTTCTGAAGATGAAGCTGACAACTGTCAACTGCTGGAAGAACAAGCATTCATGAGCTCTAGCTCTACCAAAACTACTGATTTACTGCATTCCTGTAGTCTTGTCTTTTTACAGGCACTGTAGGCTGATGGTGTATCATTAAGGAGAACTCTTGGATTGTATTTAGTTTAGACCTTAGCATTATGTCTCCTTTGCTTGGGTGGACCTGTCTGAAATCAAAATTCTTGAGAGTAAAACTCCAAGGAACATGAGAAGCCATGAGTTTTCTGGGAGGATCAACATGAGTCCCTGAGGTTTAAATGTAAATGTCAAAAAAAAAAAAAAAAAAAAAAAAAAAAAAGCTTAGCAAATGGTTTGGTGGAGAAGACTACAAATGTCTGGTAAGTATCTTGGTACTATACCATTTGAGGTAGCTACTGGATTTCTGCCAAGCTTTGAAAGCGAAATGAACCTAGAGTACAGCAGGTTTAAAATATTTTGAATCTGTGCCATCAATCTGGAACTTGAGCAGTATTACTCAATTTTCCATACTTTCTTTCTGAACCTGGCTGCACAGTAAGAAAATTTGAAGTGGTTTTCTATAAACCTGGGTGGCTTCATGTTTTTTTATATAGAAACCATCTGAAGTGTTGTTTTCCCTAGGTTTTGACCCCAAACCAGGCAAAAGTTGGTCATTTCAGCTGAATTTCCTTTTGAGGTTTTGGATTTCTTCCAACCTTAAGCTCTCATTCAGGCTGTAGAAGGTTCATATGTGCCTTCTTTGTGAACCTGCTGGGTTTACTCATCTCGCACAGTCAGAACTCAGAGGTTCTACTAAGAGATGAAGGGGAAAGATTTACAAGGAACAAACAGACCAAGCCTGTAGTCCCTCAACATAAACAGCTTCCATCAATTTTGTGGAGAGAACCATACATGGAGCAGATCTAATCACCCCACCCCTTTGTCAGGAAGGGCGATGTCACGGGATGAGGACTCAGAGTTCAATTCCTGTCTCTGATGCAGATTTCCCCTAGAGTTTTGCACAAATCAGCCAGGGTAGAAATCCAGGTCACATGGAAATGAATGACAAAACTCTTAGTGACATGATGGCAGGATTTCATCTTAGTCTACTTGCATTGGAGCTCTTGATCTTCCACCTGAAGCTCTTTATTTCATCCTTTTCTTTTTGTCCCAGCCATTTGTGCTATAAACTAAGTATGAGTGTCTGCACAATATCTAGAATCGGCAGGAGCTGATCTCAGGTGGGGCCTCTCAGTATTCCTGTCATGCAGATGACAGACAGTAATAAATGAGAAGCACGTGCACTTGACCTGAATGGAAACAGATGGAGAATACGAGGCCAGAGGATTTCACTTGACAAGATCACAGCACCGCGCTCCATTGTTAAACTCTCCAATGTCCTGCAAACATGCAGGATCTTCCTGTAGACTCTCCTTGCTAACAGAGCAAAGCGACACTTCTGGCACACCAGAAGATTGTATTCATTGTCAGGGTATTCACATTAAAAGCTGTTTGTAATCAGTAATTTCTTTTAGCTGACTGGATGGATCTAGGTACAAAGGCACAATTTACGCAAGCCAGTAAAACAATACCATTTTTAAATACATTAATTATAATTTTATAAAACATTTTTCATCAACATGTGGACTTTAACTAATGCTAGCAGGAAGTGAAGAATGACCTGAAAACTGTGTACATACTTCCAGATCTAGTTGTACCTAACATCCAAGTATCTCCATCCGATCATCTGCCAGTTTGCAAGTTCAGCATTTTCACATATCCCACTAGATTCATGTTGCTTCTGGACTGCATGTTCTGCCTACAGCAGCATAATTCACTACATTTGCTTTCATGAGCACAGCCTTTACAGAGGATGATAAACAAGTGACACTGTCCCCTCCCATGTCTGATACTCTGTCCTAGTGCTTGTAAGCACAGAAAAGACCTCACATGTACACCTGTACAAATACAGCACTGATACTTTCATCAGGGTAGGCAATGGTTTCAGCATATCCAGATAAAGCTCTAGCTTCAGTTTGGTTCCCCTCCCCACCCAAGATTTATACAGGCACTTCTAGTTTTGTAGTTTCCCATTCTTCCATTGCCTGGAGATGCTTCTACTCTTTTGTGTGTATCTTGTCTCTTCCTTTTCACGTGTTTCTTCCAGAAGCTTTCTAACTCTTTACCTTTTCTATCTAAAGGAAGGTGACCTTGTTCTAAGCTAAGGAGCAACTGCATCCTCTCTTTTAAAGAGAGGAAACAATGCACTCTTTGGCTGCATCCATGCTAGTAAACTAAATGTACTAAGGAATGTTCCCTGGCCCACAGCAACATCTGGCACAGAACAGGCTGCCTCAATCCCATTCACGTCCTTTACCTGCCAAACTGGGGCGAGTGCATCCAAACTGCCTACTGGGAGCTGCCCTTGGCATGCAGTAACTCCTGAGCAATATTTGGGAATCATCTAGGACAGTGCTATCTGACCTGGGTCAGAGTGTTGCCAGCATCCATGCTAAAAATGTAGTGGCAAAAAGTGGTCTTCAGCTCTCAGGAACATTCCCTGGCATTGTTTAATTTGCTAGAGTCAGTCTAGCCTCGATTCCTGTGCTGTTAGCTAAGCACACACAATTGACACTATGCACAGTCATATCCTTCTAGTTTTTGCGCACCAAATCCTCTAGTGATAGGGATGGCTATCACACCAGCAAAGCCAGAGATACAAGAGCATGGACAGGGAGAGAAAGATCACATTGTCTGCAGTGGAATAAACAAACAACAGAGAAAAAAAAAAAAAGAGGGAAAAAAAAATTGTTTCTTTGTATGCCTTTCACCCCAAAATACTCCTCCTCACAATTCATTGTTATATTTCTCTGAGCTCCTGACACTTTTCACATCTCCATGTGTTTTCTGCAGTCCCTACCACTTCCTCTGTGAGCTTTTTTCTTCCCTTCACACCTACTCAAACTATTATTTCTGAAGCAAATTTGACACACATTTCTCAAATCATTATTTTTCTTTCCAATGTTAAGTTTCTCTGCTTTAAATTCTCTTCTCCTACATATTTTTCCTCCTTCCTCAAAACTACCAAATGCTCTTCTGTTTGATTCACTTACTCCTTTGAATTGTTTTCTTTCATACACTTGGTCCTATATTGTTTAAAATCTAGAATAATTCTTGGACTTCTTCCTAATCTCACAGTTACTTGTTGCCTTCTCTTGACATATTTTTCCTGCACCCATCCTTTAAAATTCAGGGTTCCACAAAAAAATCTTTCCTGTTTCTTTCATAATCATAACCCAGTTCCATTGTTTCTTGTCTCTGTGTCCCTTGACTCTTCTCCCAGGCTTTCCACTACCCATTCTCAAATAAAAACAACAGTAAGGGGGAACACCTAGGTTATTCACAGCCAAGGGGTGTGGAATAGAGTTCTTACACCAATGCCAGTGGGTTCCACCATGATGGGAGCATAGTACTGGTCCTTGCAAACCGGCAGGATAGAAAACTTGGTAAACCTTGAGATTTTGCAGTGAGACCTCAGGGAGAGCCTGACACTTCCACAGCCTGACACCTATTTTCACCCAAGACCAGCAGTTATTTGCTGTCCTTCTTTGGGGGTCTGCTTCAGATGTTCAATTAGCATTCATGTTTCATTTGTGTTCAGTCTGTGGCTTATGCTGGTTGATTGTGCTCCCAGAAGCACGGACTCCTCTGAATGATATTTCACATTAACTGAGGTCTAGGGTCAGTAAAATATTTAAGCTTTCTTCTAAAGATATCTCTGTTCAGCAGTGAGAACAGCTGTGCAGAGAGACCTAAGGTGCCTCAGGCAGGAGTCCATCTGCAGCAGACTGAAGCTCAGCACAGACAAAATGTCTAAGCATCCACCTGGGTCCTTGTGCTTGTTTTGCAGTCTTGACTCCTGGTGTCAAACCCAGGCATTTCTAAGGAGCCCAGGCATATCTAGATGGAAATTCAACCATTCCTATGAGTGCATTGTGAGTTTTGAAGAAAATACAGAGCAAGCCTATAGCTCTCCAGTCTTTGCTGCATGGTAGCAAAGTTATCAGTCAAGTTTCAAGTGATAATTGACAGCATCTGCCAACCTTGGAAAGCTCACACACAAAATGGAGGTCCACAAGCAATCCCAGAAGTCCCACATTTGTTGCGCACAGTAACTAAGTTCTAGCAGGAATAACTGGTGCTATGCTATGGCCTGCAATCTACAGAAAACAGAATAATCTGATGGCCTGGAAAAAACATTTTGACATTGCTTGTTCATACGTGGCTTGAACAATGAAGCTTTCGTCAAATTTTAAATTAAATTTCAATTTTTGAGCCCATTCTTTTTCTTTGGACAGCATTAATTTTATTCAGCAGAAAATCTAATCTGCGAATTTTCAAAGCTTTCTCTATTTGTTACATTAAAGTCTTTTCAAAGCTGAGAAATAAACAAACAAAACCCCCTATGAAACAAAGGAAGAAAATCTTTAAGAAAATTTCAGGAGTGAGTAGTCCCTCGACATTAGTCATTACATCGCATTCAGAGGCAAAAGAAAGAAGGGTGCAGGGAGGAAGGAAAAAAAATATTAATAGAAGCACAAAATCTTTGTTTCCAATTAAAAAAAAAGAAAATTTAGAAGAAACTGAAAGCTTTTCCTGAAAGTTCTGGTTTTGGAAAAAAGCCATTTTATATTGAAATATTTTACTCCAAGTATTTTTTCCGTCAGCTCTAGATTAAACTGTTCGAGTTGAACTTTTGCTTCATTAGCTGTTTAGCAGTTTCAGGGCAAATCAACAAGACACAGACAAGTCTTAGTAAACTTCCCAAGTATTCTTTTGTGGTCCAAACAGCTTAACATTTTTTTCTTTGTAGGATTTTCCCCTCCTCTCAATTTTAAGAGCACTTCATAGATTTCATGTGATCTCTCTTGGTCTTCGGGCTCTCAGAAAAAAATTTGTTGAAACTATGTGATAGAAAATTGGGGATTTGGCAAGGGAAACAAACAAAACCAACAATTTTGCACAAGGATACTTGCTTTCTGTAGGGGGTTTTTTGTGTTGTCTTTAAAAAAAAATTTTAGAAATGCATCCAATTTTCTGGCTGAGATCTTTAAAGGAAAAGAATTTCCAACAGAGTTACTTAAATTATTTCAATGGTGAGTTCTTCATAACCTTTATAAGTTAAAGAATGTGTATCGGCAATGACAATTCCTGCCATAAGACATGCTTTCTTATTCTTACAAGTCACAGAGTCCCCCAGAGATCTACTGAACACCCTTCATTTCAGCTTAACTGGGGGAGGGTTCTCAGTCGTGCTACAACTCCAGGCATGTACAGTAACAGCTGCTGGCTTAGCACAGACCATGGTTTCCTTGCAAAATAAATGACTTCTGTTGCTGGTAGTGATACAAGCACACAATGGAGGGGTGAGCGATTCTGAGAGATCGTAACTGACTCGGAGCAAACCCACTCGAGATAAAGTGAAACACGACTTTCAGAATCATGCAGGTTATACAAACTATTGACTGCATACTCTGCCAGTCTGTTGTTACATTCACTTTGTCTTGCACTTGCTCTCTACTGTCATTAAAAATTGTGCCAAAGAGAATTTCCAAGGAACCTGGGGATCTGGGGACTGTGTGCATTCTGAGGAATTTCAGGGTGGAGTTAAATAATTTACTTATCAGGGCCTACATAACTATACTATGCTTGGCTGGTTATTCTTACAGAAGTGGTCCTCTACAAGGATGGAGGGGCCTGGGGGGGAGGGGTAAACCTATATCTCTATTTCCTCACTTACTTCCCCCTCAGCCCCAACACACTGTGATTTTGTGTTTATTTATTCTTCTCATACTAGGAAATTTTTGCCCAGAGTTGGATATCACTGTAATACCACTGTAAACTCAGTCTTTCTTCCCAGGTTTTAGACCAACCACAGCCAGGTACTAGTGAACAGACCAAAGCATGAGTCTTCTCCCTCAGAAAAAGTTACAAACCCCTGCTTTTTCTGCAGATACACAAAAGTTTAAAGAAGTGAGACTTATGTGCCTTTCTTACCTTATCTTCTCATTACAAACACCAAATGCTTATGATCTCTCCCACTTGCTTAAAGCTTCTTTGGGACCATAGCAACCCAGTGATATACTTCAGTACCCAACATGCAAAAGTCTTTGTGCCTGTGAGAGAGACCTTCTCTCAAAATTTGTATTCTCTTTTTTATCAGGGGCATGGAGTTGCTGAGTTCCATGTTTCTGACTTCTTTGCTTGTAGCTAGAAACCTTTTCTGGCTCCCTACCCAGCCAGCCAGCACTTATTCTCTCAACAGTAATAATCACATCCAAATTAGATTTGCTGTTAAACAACACTGCATTTCTTTCAGAAACAGGAAAAATGAAAACATGCATAGGAAAGCCTTTATTCTTATTCACAGCAACAGGATGTGGGGTTACTGTGTGTCATGCAAGCATACGGTGCAAAAGGTGAATATTTGTTGAGAACCTTTACTGTTGAGATCAGACTGTAGAAACTGCATTTTATCCATAAGAGTTTGAGCATTCCTACTGGTAATGACTATTTGCTTCAATTCACACAAAAATTTTATTTTGGGCTGACTACAAGTACTTATTTATTTTGGGTTCAACCACTGAACCTTCCCCCTCCAGGCCAAGTAACATTCAAGAAAAAAGGTAACTTCTATAATCCTGATCCAGAATGTACATCCTAGGTCAGAGTTTTGCACTGCTTCATCCTACTAAATTAAGGAGTCCCTGATCCTTTCTTCCTTTTTATACCAAACCACTTTTGCCCTGAAAAACGCAGGCCTACCCAGTGAATCGGATAAGAGAATTTGGGTCTTTGCTGTAGACACTTCTGACAAAAGAGCTTCTGTTACTAAAGCAAGCTCTAGGCAGTGGGAGAAGAGAGGGATTCTGTACAATAACCTTCTCTAATGTACTTCTCTAAGTATCTACTCTCAAACCCAAACCAAAGAACATGACGAAGCCACCATGTGGTTCTGATGACTTCTTCTCAAAAATGCCCCAGCATAAACTAACCAAACCAAGAACTAGAAACAGTATAAAAAAAGATGACAAGAAGTATGAAAAGTGTGGGGTAGCCTATGTTTGAGGAGAAATCTAGACCTCTTCAGCCTTGAAAAAGACAAATGGGAGGTAAAGACATGCAAGAGCTTTTATAAAGTCACTGTTCTCACTGTTCATAATGAAAAAACAAGACGCCATCAAAAGAGTCTTAAGCAACTAATTGAAGTAAATTAAAAGTATTTTAATTAAGAAGGTGCAATTTAACTGTGAAACTGCTTCATCACTTCTATTTACAAGCAGAAAATATCACCTGAACTTTTCTATTTTCTAGGAATATTATTGCTGCCGTTCTTCACTAGAATGTTGAGCTTACACTTTATTTAAAAATAAAGGTTTTCATCAAGGGTGAATATATGCACATAAAGAATGAGATTTCAGTGTTCTGCAGTAGACCATGAAGGCACATTTTAAAAAGGAAGTTTATTGGAAAAGACTGCAGTCGTCTCATTACATTAAAAATACTGATCAATAATCCAGAATAATCAGGAATGTTTGATATGAAATGATTTTGTCCTAATATATCTTGAAAAATATTTTTAAATATTTCTAGGCAAAGTTATTTGCACCTGAGAACTATCACAGACAAAACACCACTGAAGAGTTAAACCTGATTGGCTTTTTTTTTTCAGATAGGTACATTGCTTCATTGGAAAGGGATGTGATGTGCCAGAGGCATTACTAAGAGTTCATTCACACAAATATTTATGGTTACATGACATAAGTAGTACCCTGTTAGTGGGCACCAGTAGCACTGGGGCAATAATAGATTACCCATCAAAAAAGCCCTATTAGAGTTTGGAAAGTGGGCAAAGATTCTGAGCTGCAAAGTGGGCATCTCAGCTTTTACTGCAGTACATAAAATTACTGCTTGTATGACTTAGCTGAGCAGCTGCTGAAGGATTGTTTAATTTAATGAAAGATAACATTCTTTCAGCATTTTAGACCTTGCAATGTAACACAAAGGAGTGCTGGTATTTCCTGGCATTAGCCATAGGATATGGGCTGGGTCATAAAAGACCCAGCTACTGGATTTAGTAGCTAAATTATATCCTCTTACACTCTAGATATTTCTTAATCTTGGAAAATTAGATAAGAAAAGCAAATGTTTCAACCCAAACTAACAACTACCACAGATGAATTCAAGCAATTAGTAAAGAATAAATCAATAACTATGGAACAGAAGACATGGTAAACTCTCAGAATTCCCCACAGTCATAAGCAGATTCTACTGATGCCTTTGGGATCTCTGTTAGCAGTAAACCCCTCTATTCCTCATGGTTTACCATCACAGTGTCACCATGCACTCTGAAGCTCATGAGGCTGCCCAGCCAGCTCTGGAAGTGGGAGCACTTCTGGAAGTTTCTACCCTCAGTTCCTGTGGCTTTCCTTTTCTAAGGGCGGCACATTTGTTCTCAAGAAAAAGAAAGCCAGTGACTCCTGACATTCTCTTCGGAGAGCTTTTACCATCATGAGTGCTTATAAGAAAGGGCATTGTTAAGATCATCAACTTATTCCCTCAGTGGAAGTCCCATGGATTTGCCTGAAATATGCTCTGAGACATTAATGGCAACTATTGTACATTCTTGGAGTTCATTTTCTGCCCAATTCGTCATTCTTGATGTATAGTACTTCTGGCTAACCACAGTTAACCACCTTCAGTTCAAGAAACCCATTACATTCTGGCACTGAAACCTCTGTTCTTCTGCCCTGAAGTCTCTAACATCATCTCTGTGCAGCGAGATGTATGATGTTTTGCAACAGTGCTCAATGTGAATAAGTTTGTTAAACGCTCCAGAATATATTCTCATAACCAAAATATTTCTGCTAACCCATGCAAATATTCATAAAAGGCTGGCTGAAAAGAGTAGAAATTTATGGACTGCTGAACACAATTGGTTATTAATTCATCTGGAATCCTGTATGTGGGGGAAGGGAGATCATAATACAAATTCATAACTGGTTGCTTTCTGAGATGTAACATACAGCAACTTAAACAAAACCCTTCTCATTAAAAAATAATGTAATCCAAAATGATGAATCAAATTCAGACAAAAGCAAGCAAGATCTTCCTATTGTTTCAGCTTCTTGTTTGTTTATCAGCATTCTGTTTCTTAGAAACCTGTTAATACTTAAACTCTGATAATATACTCAGGTCCTTGGAGCAAAGAAAGCTACACATTATGAGACCTAAGGAGAAGAAAAGATTATTTAAAATTCCATTACCACTTCTCCAACAGTCAGCACAGGGACATTTTGACACTACCTAGTGACACCCTCCCGATCTCAGCATGTTCCATTTCACTTCCAACACCTTTGCAAAAATCTATGCTTAGGCAAGGATCTCCCTGAAAAGAGCCCTCATAGACCACTTCATGCTTCCTCTCATAATCATGGATATTCTAATCATGTCCTTTTCAAATTGAAAGCTTTTTTTTAATCAATTTCATGATAAATGGACACTTTCTGAGGCTAAAAGGGTGATCTGTGAAGTAGTTTCTATCACATAGATTGCCGTGGTAATATGGTCTGTTTTTACCTCAAGTGATTTATAAACATATACATGAAACCACTCATAAGTCAATCCAATAACCAGCAGTTGCATTTCCCAATCTGAGTACAGTTCTATCTCAGTCAAATCTATGTGTTGAAAGGATATGCCCACAGATCATCTTGTTCCCAAAGTGTAGTCTCAATCCACATAAACTTGTCTCATTTTGGACTCTTTTTTAATCAGAGAAAAATTAGTTTCAGCTCCTCTGTGGCTGTCTCCTGAGTCTTTCCCCTTGTAATCACAGGAGCATTCACTATCGTCCCCTAGCAATATGCTCAGTGGAATATTTATAATAAATCAGGGAATAGGTCTGCTTAGAAATAGTAATGAGGCTGTGAATCTCTGGGTGGCCTCTCTCTTTTGAAGTCTTTCCACTTGTCCAGTTACCTTACTCATGTTCAGTCAAATTCCTTTGTCACGACGCACGAATCATGGTAGGTTTCCTAAATAACCAGTCTTACTCATCCCAATTGGATATTAGTTCTCACTCAATTTAAGGCTTTTTTTTTTTTTTTTTTTGCTTGGCATGCATTGCATAGATTTTTTATAACACATAATAATTTCTGTCCCAAATAAGCCATCATCAATCATTAATTCCAGTCAAAGAGATTTTGGTACATCTTATGTGTCAGTGGAATCCTGCAGTGAAAGCGCTTCAACTTATCTGCCCAAGGAAAAGATTCTAAGTCAACATGCCAAAACCAAAGACCAGAGAAAAAAAGTCAAAGAATATAATAATTTAAGGAAATAATGTAGGTTTGGCCTTTCCAGGTTTTCTCACAGGCAAAGAGATTATTTGATATCTTTGCCTCCCTTCTAAACGTATACAGTGGCCATACCATCAGTTCACTGACTTCTGACTTCATTTAGCACATTCTAAGTCTGCTAGCCCTTTAACTTTCTTCCCCAGAGCACGGAAAGGTTTATTTCCGTTGTATGTATGTTTTGGCAGTAAACTAGAGTCTGCAATGTTGTGTTACATCCTTGATACATTTCTCACCGTTACACAATAATTATAACCTATACAGTTATAAGACTATCCATGCCCCTCCAGTAGATCTGCTTAACACCTTACAGTTATCAGAATGGCATTCAACTGTTTTAAAAGCTGAGAGCTGGTCATTCAGCTTTACTACATTAGTGTGATTTTTGTCACTCAGGTGCATGAAAATAATTTTACTGTTCTTATACTAAGTAACCACTGCCCTTTCTGTTAACTATTTGACATTTCAATTATATTGTTTTGAAATTGACTCTCCAAGCACTTCTGGTATCACAAAACTATTTTGAAGAAAGCAGATATACCACAACAGAGAATAATCACATCCCACAGCTGCTCCACACCCAAGCTCCCACCACTCTTAGAAACAGAATGTACAGAAATAAATTGCAACTCACCTCTCTTTCCCTCACAGGGACCTTCTCATCCTGGTTCTTGAAAACTTCATCTGGGAAAGCAATTTTCTCTTGTTCCTGGCTTGCCCCAAGAAAGCACATAAACCAGCTCAGCATCTCCTGCTGCCTCACAGAAATGTTCTTTAGTAGGACAGTTAAACAGTGGAGACCTAGGAAGACTGGAGGTTTTCAAGACCAGACTAAATAAAGCTCTAAGCAACCTGGTCTGATCTCAGAGCTGGCCCTGCTCAAGAAGAAGAAAAAGAAGAAGTCACCTCCATCCTGAATTCATCCATTATCCTACACTTAAAAATGTGATAAAATTATATCTCCTCCATTACTGACTTTGGAGAAAAAATTATAAATTTAATCATGACAATCCTTCTAAAAACACTCCTAGAAGCCCCATCTTCCTTGAGGTAGTCAGCCTTAATTTTCCTTGAGACCTAGCACTGCAACCAGCTGTGGATATCAGCAATCTGGTCTTTGTTAAGGACGCGCCAACGAAGATGTTATTCACAGATGCATCCCCTTTACACAAGAACCTCAGTCCTCTTCCTCTGATTACTGACCGATTATTATGATCATTCAGACAGCAAATGAGATGGCTATTACTTCCCTTAAATGTTTTTGCATCTTGGTTTTAGAGCAGAAGTATGCCAGAAAGCAAGATCTGAAACAAAACACAAGATTATAGGAAAGTTGTCTGAAAGTCCCTAAAGGACACTTAAAAATGTATATGTATTCCTTATGGTTTATATCATGGATATAAATTCATATATCATGGATACCACTGCAAATCCTGACTCTGCTGATACCAATTGAAAGTCGATGAGAAAGTCAGGTTTCCCCTGCCCGGAGAACCTTAGCTTGATAATACTAACATACCTTAAAACTTTTTCAGATATGGTAAAAGTAAATCTGCATTGCTCATTTGCAAGATTAATCCCTAAGATCTAAAACATGCATTTATTTCTGGCCAGACAAAGTAATAAACTGGACCAGAATCTAAAATAAGGCCTAGATCTAATAATTCCATCCTGCAAATTCATAAATATCTGTCCATATCTGAGCAGTTACACAGAACCTATTATATATGTGAGTAACTTTAACTTTTCTACCCCTTTTGGGAAGTTTGACTCCAAATATGCTACTCATTTGGGTTGATGGCTGTCCTAAACAAAATTGACGAAGTTGCACACTGAAGTGTGGCAGAACAGAGGTCTTACACACTGGAATACAGTTACTTATATGAGAAAAACCACTCACAGATATTGTAGTGTGAAATCAAGATTGTATTTTCCTATGTACTGTTCAATGTCTAAAACTGTAAGCTTTCAACATGAAAAATACTACAATTACAGATCCATAATTTTTGTTTTCATTTAAATATGTTTTTATATTACATTTCTGCTTACAGAAAGGAATCATTTTCCATGTATGTTCACTAGTTCTATGTCACCTAAGTATGTTTGTGTTGGATTTCTTTGTTTTGTATATGGAATGTAAATCCCACAATGACAGGCAGATAACTCAAAAGGGAAACTAAGATAGAAGTTGAGCAAAATATTGTCCCAGAAAAGTCTCTTTAGCAAAGAACAACTTCTAGACCTTAGCTTCCCAAAAAAAGCCAAGAATAATTCCCTCAAACACAGAACCTTGAGGTTAGAAAAGATAAGTCTAAACAGTAATTTCCTACATAAAACTCAAGTCTAGCCTGCCTTATCAGGCTGCATACTTCTACGCTCTTGAACTATGAAATATTTCCTGAGCATAATTTTTATAATATGTCTTCTTCTATAATCTGTATGTATAAATTCTGATCATTCAGCTCCATCCTCCCTTCTAATTCTTATTTTCACAATCTTAAGACCTTGGTCTGGCTCAGCTCATCATTTTAGACTACTGTTGATGCTTCATTTTGAGCCACTCTCTTAATTCTTAGGTGAATTTTATAACCCCTAATATCACTATATGCACTGGCGACAGCAGTGATTTACTGTGACCACCCCGCAAAGCAATAGCCTGTGGTGATTCTTAAAAGAATCATGCCTTGATTGCCTGTATCTTCCTTTTCTGAGACTTCTGCCAGAATTAATCTCCCTCCACTCCATGCAAGCCCCTCTCTGCTGAATAATCACTCCAGGTGTTTATTTGGCCTTTACCTGACTACCTCGAATATGAGAAATAGCAGCTGGCCTTGCAAACTCTAACCTGTTGTATTAGAGAACCAGCTCCACTGATTCCATTTTAATTTTTCTACTTTTAGAGTAAATCAGAAAATCCACAAGGATGAGCCAGTTCAAACTCTATTTTAAGACAGGACTTACAGGAAAGACTTCTTCAATGTGAATGGAAATTATTATTCCTCAGTGTTGATTTAGGGCATCATTTTAGAAGAGCCCATATCCTCCACTCTCACCCCACCATCCAAACCAGACTTTCAGAACACTTCGAGATTTGGGAGAATATTTGCTGAATATCTAGATCTAATTTCTCAAAAAAAAAAAAGTCGTCAAGAGGTCCACATTTGCAGGAGAAAATTTTCAGGTTAAAACATAAATGCATTGTACCACCTTAGCAGATAAAATTATGCCTTAGCAGATATAATTTTTAAACAAATGTGTTTGTTTTTATGGATATTTCTTCTTATCTTCACACAATTAAAAAAGGCTATGGGTCTTATTTCGAATATAGTTACTTAATATGCAACACTAGTATCTTTCTCCTAGACAAGCAGGGGACAAGGAAAAATGGGTGCAGAGAGCAGAGACTAGTTGGTGCTGATATAGCACTAGGAAGGTAGCAGGTTGCTAAAGTCTTAATGGGACACAATATAAATTTACAATCATATTCAGGCAAATCTGGCAGCAGGGGTATGAGAGGTAACCACAGCCTCAAGCTCTCCCTTTTCCAGTCCCTAGTGAGAGAAATTCAAGAATGATTTTTTGGTTCCTTTGCTGCCCAGGGCCAAGACCCCAGCCATGGCAGCTTGACTGTCTATTTGTCTGCAAGCATGGTGGATATGTGCACAGCCCAGCTCCCACTTATTTCCAGGGCTTGGTGACATGTGAGTCTTCAGTGTTCTTCTTGAATTCACAGCCACAGATCTTAAATTTTTCCAGTAGACAGTCCATTATGAACAGCTCACTGAACATAATAGGCTACCACTGTCACACTCCTTCCACTGTGTAGTTTCATAATCAGATAATGTTATATTTCAATTTTATTTCCTGTACTCATTACAGTTTTTTTTTTTTTGTCATATGCTAGACACTTTACATTATTTCTAACTTCTCCTTTTTTCGTCCCTTATGCATGAGCTAAGGCAGCTGGATAAGGCAGCACAAGTATTTTGTCACAGTAGTATGATGTTCCACTCTCAAAATCACTCTTTGGAAAGCAGTGGGATTCTGGCAGACACCCTAAATTACCGTTTGGTCACATCCACACCTCTCAAACAGTGTTTGCAAGCACTGCTCGTTACGGTATTTGGCTGAAATGCCCCATCTGTCCTCACAGTCCAAGCTTTTAGAATACCCTAAATTGAGCCAAATCTAGTCTGGTTTTGCTTACAGGTAGTCTTACTCCCAAAACTTTTGCTACTCAGTAGACAGTGCCTTTTTTTTTTTCTGGTATATTTGCACCTCACAATTCTAAAACCACCAACTCTGCCCTGTATCAAAAGTTTGACTCAACCCAGAAGGGCCAGGATTCTTTAATCAAAGAAGTGTCTCTGGTGGATAAGGCAGGTTGGCCATCAAGGCTCATGCCACACTCTCTGAGGAAGAGAGGTATGTCTGTAAGCTCTGAGGGCAACACACAAAACTTTGACAGGCTCCAAATGAAGACATTTCTTGAGCCCTTCCTTCATAATTTCTGACAAGCACCCTCCTTTCAAACAGTTCAGGACTTGGGTCAACAATGCTCTTAGTCTGGTCTTCTGCCAGATTGTGAATACATACCACTGGTGCCACCTAGTCCTACAGGGGTGACACTAAAATTAGTGGGTTTCCTTGTTTATCCCTGTTCATGGCAGGAAAACTTGCCCCTGCACCTCTTTATTTTGCCTTCCTTCTTCCCTGTGTCTTCACTAAACCTTGCCAGCCGATTAACATCAGCCAAAATGAACTGTTTCTCCATAATTATGTGTAACACATACCCCAACCACATGCTACCTTTGAGACCTTGGAGCCTTGATCTCTGCTGTGCTCTCTCCCAACCCCCTATCACACATCCGGGTCTCAACCAGCCTTTCCAGAGAGGCAACCAAGAGATTTGAAGCAGCAGAGTTTACCAGCATGAGGCAGAGAGAGCCCAGGCTGAAAAAGGGAAAAATGGCACCAGACACTTAATATAGGAAAATTATTTGTCCTCACTTGCCTGAGAATTCTCTGGAACTAGTAAGGAGCTTAAAAATCAGGCTTGCTGGGTCCTCAGATAATTGTTCTGGAAAAAAACCTAGAGAAAATAAAGAGAAGCTTCTTCAACTCTAACCCTTATTTGTGCTCTAACATGCAAAATAAATATAAAAACCAAACAGCAATTATGTCTAAAGTGATCTTTCTGTCCTTTGGCCAGGCTCCTTTCATCAGCTCAGCAGGTACTTCTACCCTCACCCTTTGTACCTGTCAGGCATTCTGGATGGTGCCAGAGATGGCCTTGAAGGTGGTTCACAAAGGTCTGGGGACTGTAAAGAATTATTTGTACATAGCCTAAGAGTAAGGACATAGGATGTCTGCCAGCAATTTTTTGCCCTGACTGTTCCAGAAACCTGGCAGAAATCACGTGGCCTCAATTTCTGCTCTGATCAATTGCATCTCGTATAACTTTATGTACTCACCTTCTCCGAGTACTCACTTAATATTTAATCAACCACCCTTTATGTTTCTCCCATGACTAAACAGGGTTTTGACTCTTGAGTCAACAAATCTCATTCCTCTCATTCACTTTTTCCCTCTCTGTGGTCAACTTACCCTCCTGGCTTCCAAAGTGATGCTGTTTGCTATGCCCCATGCTTCTCTAAATTTCTGTGATCTTTGACTTTCCACAATTCTCTGACCTCCAAATCTGTCATTGCTGCATATTCCTGTTACCAATGTCTCCCTAATTTCTTCTTATTTGCACACAAACATACTTACCTTCGTCACCTCCTACAACGCATCACCATCACTTTGCCCCAGACTGGTGTTCCATAAAGAGTTGGAAAATTTTGTACTGTTGACCAGAACACAGAATCTTAGCCTCCATCAAAGTACTGTCACTTATGAAAGCATTGCAAGGGTTCTCCAAACACCATTAATGTCCATTTTCCCCCAAATGACAAGATTTTTATTTAGAAGTGTTTTATCTAGAGACTTCTTCCAGAGATGAATCATAAGAGATCAATAGAAACATACTCCAGGAATAGAATAACTGAACTCCTTTGCATTTCAAAAGAATGCAGAAAGCCATCTTTTCCTTCCAGCTGAAAAACAATATGAAATAATTTCTTAATCCCACAGAATTAGTGCCATAATCTTTTTCATTTTGACTTCATTATGATCCTGATGACATGTAAAAGAAAGTTTTTGTGATCCAAATTTAAAAGTAGGGCTTTATACTGAGGGACTTGATCAACCTATGAGATAGACTTTGAAACCACAGAATTAAAGTGAAGCAAATGGATTAAACACAGATCATTAACTCAACAGCAGTCAATCAAACTGATGAATCATGGGCTATAAATTCTTTTTTTTTTTCTTAAAATCATGCAAGTCCCTGGAGCTTGACCTTATTACAATTTTTTTGATGCAGGAACATAAACATGAACTTAAGTGACTTGTTAAATGGCAAACTTATCTGGAGTGTAGCCTAAGATTTTATTTGCTTGTGAGTTCCTCATCTATATTCTTCCAAGAAAAAAACCCAGACAAATCAGTTATAACACACAGCTTCAGGTACAAAGGCTTTAAAGGAAAAACAGGAATCGCACGGTAGCACAAGTGGAATGCACTTTTGAAGAATTAAGGTGTTGTGTCACTCACACTCACTTACAGATGCCTTAGGCAAAAAGGTTTAATTTTCCCTCTCTTGGAATGTACATATTCCATAAAATGTTCCTGGGCTTTCATTACCCCTTGAACATTGAAACCTATGAGGTGGAAAACGTCATGTATCATTCCTTTGTCTTGGAACAAGAAGAATGGAGGCGTGCACGAGTAAGACTTTCTAGGGATCAGCTAGAATGACTAATCAGGATGCACAGCAACACCAAGAGGGACTATCCTAGGACCAGAGCAGGGAAAGCAGTATTGGTGCTTCCCATCTCTCTATGAAAGGAAAACATGACTTTGTCCTTTTATGGGAAAAAAAGCCTTACTTTCATCTGTGTACACAGGTGCTGATCCAAAGCCACTGAAATCAACACAAATATTTGCATGGACTTCAGAGGACCCTGAATCAGACCTACAGCCATTTGATCTAGCTGGCATGTGGAGGTGGAGGCAGAGTCAGGTTCCTTGCATTCCTCATGGTTCTTTGCCCTCCTGTTCACCCTCACAGGTGAGGAGTCCCTGCACCACCAGCACCCAGGCTGGGGCCACTACCCCAGTAGTAAAAGTGGTCAGGGAAAAACAAGGATGTCAGAGAGAGAAAGGGGGGGAGGGATGATGAACTGCTTGTTTTCCAGTTGTGCTGAGTAAGGATTGTGCTTACTTTTCCCATCTGATCACTACAAAATTATTTATAACTGTCCTTGTGGGAAAATACACAAGATAATAATGAATGCTATACAGCAAACAGCTGAATCACAGTGTCCCAACCTCACATTCTCCAGCCCTTGAGCTCAGCCATCTAGGAAGTGCCAGAAACCAGAATGCATTTTTATAAAAGAAAGTGCTCATATCTTTTAGGCAGCCAATGTTTGCCTGCCATTGGCTGCTGAAGTCATAGCTTTCATCTAAATTAAGAGTGGTCACAAATATTCTCATAAACTCAGTAGTCATCCAACTGTGTGGTGTGAACCGACAGCTGTGTGACGCACAAGAGTCAGAACAGAACTGGCAGGTGAGCCAAGGAAGTTTTGGCCGTCTTTTGGAAAGGAAGACTTCTGCAATGTTATTTAAGCCTTCTCTGAAATCAACTACACTGCAGTGACAAAAACAAACAAACAAAAAATGCCTACTTCATAACTCTTATGAGCCAGGAGGAAAACATCCTGGACTTTGCAACTTCAAATGCCAGGTCTGTTTGTTAGCTAAGAGTTAAATTCAATTGTGCAATCAGAAAATATGGCTTAAAACCTGATTTCCAAATCAAACAGCCCTGTTCTCCTGTTTGTAAGTTCTGACAGCCTTTCCTATCTGACTGCCTGCATTTGTTGCCACCTCCGCTTTAATGCCCTGCGCTGCCACTTGGGTGTCCTCCCATTTTGTTACATGACCACCTCTAAAACTGTTTCCAAACAGAGCTGTTAACCAATAACATGGTTCCCATTTATCAGTTAAAAAAGCAACGTTTGGTTTAATATTAATAGATTGCCACATGTTTGTCCAGGGAGAAGGGACACAGAAGCACTGGAAGTGAGGTTTGTCATTAAAAACATTTCCCAGCTCATGATTACTGAACTATTTATAATTAGTCCTGTAGGACAATTGTAAGGTACTGGTGAAGCAAGATCATCCTGTAGATTAGATGTGCCTTATCCTTGCCCAGAGAATACTTTACTGTGAACCCCATGATGCTTTTTAACCCTATCCTTCCTGCAAGGTAATTTTAGACTGCAGCCTCAAATATCCAGGGACAAACTGTTCCAGCAAGGCTAGCATCAGCAGTGATACATCCAGATACATCCAGAGCTATGCTGGACTGAGGAAAAGAAGAAGGATAGGACAAATGTCTGAGATGAGAGTGACAAACTGTGGTACCCAGAGGCATGTGGGAAAGAGAGGACATGAATGTCCAGCACTATCTGTGAAGAAAAAGGAATGTTCAGACCCTGATGGAACAGAAAAACTTCCCAGAAAGTGGCACTTAGTCTCAGTTTATCATCACAATGTTTGGGATGGGGTTTTTTACCATTTTTGCATTTATTTGATACTTAGTTACAATTACAAGCCAAAATTAATAGCCCTACTTCTAAGCAATGCAGAGTCTGATGAAACAAACCATTCTGCAATCCAGGAAAAGGTTGCTTAGGGCAGCTCAGGAAGCTGGAAATCACAAAAGATAGATAGTGATGTTAAATAAGACTTAGTGCGAGTTAATCTTCCAGGCCTCTGCTAAGTCCGTAACCCTATGGAAGTTTCAAAGCGCAAGGTATAGGTGTTATAAAATGTGCGCATAGAATAAAAAGGCAATTGGAGAGCAAAAGGACAAAGCAAATATCCTCTCTTCTGTCTTTCAGGAACATCATGTTCTGAACATCATAGTTATCAGAATGCTGGTCAGAAAAAAAAAAGTATTTATTATGATTCAGAAAAAATGTAGCACGGAGATCTCAGCCCAAGAGCACAAACCTGTCACCATGAAAGATGAAGTCCTTGGAACTCCACCTCATCCACAGCCTATAAATTGTGGGGTTGAGGTTCAAGGTGCCTATATATCTTTAGGTGTATCTATGACAGGGGGCAGGAGGCAGAGGCCCTGGATATCAAAAGTTAATGGAAGCCCTCCATGAGGGACTACTCAGTGCACTTTAGGGACTGGAGTTCAAAACTCCAAGTTATAGCAATACTTCCTTTAACCTTTGGTATGATGAGTCTGTCCCTTCTACCTCCTCAGATAAAATAGGACAAGACTTGCCATCTTACTTCAAAGTGCTCTGATCGAGTATAACTGTTAATGAATACGCAGAATTAAGTCAAGTTACTGACAGCAGTCTATTGTGAATAATATTTTCTGAAATTTATTACCTTGTTGTTGGTTTCCTACATTATTAAATAGTAGGATTATAGAAGAAATAGGATTTTACCCTTGTTAAATCTTTCTTGAAGTGTTTAGATTCAATAATTTAGGATCTACACTTTTCATTTTTACAGCCAAGAGCTATCACTTCTTTGTCCTACTGTTCATGGTATGCGCTTGGAAAGCCACCTTCTCATGATTTCTTTTGCCCAAGCTCTGTTAGCAATACCTGGCACAGGAAATTTGGGGGTGGTCACATCTGGAGGCAGAGAAATGCAATTTGTCCTCCAAAGGACTCCGAAAGTGAAATGTACAGGAGAATGTTATAAAACTGACGATTTATTAAAAACCAAATCAAAATGACAAGGGGACTCAAGGCCAGTTTGGACGGGATTTTGTGCAACCTGGTCCAGGCTGCTCCATGGCAGAGGGGGCTGGAGCCCAGGTGATCTTTTAGTCCTCTTCCAATGGAAACGATTCTATGGTTCTATGAATAAAGTCATGACAGCTGTCAACTCACTCAAATCCAGATAGCTGCCAATCACTACAGGTTAGGTTTTTATTTTGTCTAAATCGTAATTAAAATTTGTAGTAAATCTCTAAGAAACTCTGCAGGGGCTGTGCAGCTTTCAATCCCTGCTGTTCTTGGCTGTTTACTTCTGCAAATTTCCATTGCAAGAGGAGTTGAAGTTCTTCACATTTTTCTGCCCTGCACAGATCAAGAGTGCTTTAAGATCAACTCTTCCTTGGACCATGAAGTAAGGAAGATATCTAATGTGGAAGCACATCTTCATCAGAGACATCTGAGATACGATCTTCTGGAAATGTGCAGTTTAATCCCTCTTTCACACTACTCCATATTCTTTTGAAGAAGGATAGACAGAAAGGGCAACTAAAATACCATCCTCACAGAGAACATTATCACCTAGAGATTAGTTAAGTGACACTGAATTTTTCCACATTTTGAAAATAATAATTCCACTTGTTTTATTTTTTAGGTCTGCTAAAAGGCAAAAGAGCAACTGAAAAAACCAACCAACCAACCTCCTAAGTTTTTATTTTGACAAATTAATTAAATTTATATAAATACTTATTTATATAAAAAAGAAAGCAAATATATGTTAAGATTTAACTTTTGTCATTTAATCTAAACGAACAAAACCAAACTAAAGCAACCCCTGGCTGCTGCCATAGGACTTATGATAACAGGTTACACCTAAATCAGAGGCTTGGAGAAGCCCAGCTGAAACAGCCAAGATATTCCTAGTGTCACCTGTGAGTTTTTGGAGAAACCCTTCTGCAGCTGCCTGTACATAGCAACCATAAATGTCATTCAGCACTTGGAAAACTTTATGGGCAGCAGGAATAGTTGAACACTGGAATAGGCTGGCAACCCTATGGCATTTCTGGCAACAAAAATCATAACAAGAAGGCAAAACAGTATCTGTTCTGAATTACTTGCATCTCGCTTGGGTCAGAGGAAATTACCTGGATGGCCAACATATGGCTGTTTTTTCAGCCTATTTTCAATGATTTTTTTTGTTTGAAAGGATTGGGGCTTTTTTTGCAAATTTCAGCTTCATGCTGAAAGTTACTATGTTTGCAATGCCACCTGCAATACCAATCACATAGAAAGGTCAGGAAGTAGGACTGGATTTCCTGTAGCATGAGAATCCAGTTTCCTGAGATCACATGCTTTCTGTCATATGATCTTTCTTTCACAAGCCTGTTGAAAATCATCACTACACCAGTCAGTTTTCTTCTTCTACCCTTCCACTACCCTTTTAGATCCTAACAATACTGAGGTGGCTAAGGCAGCTTTCTAATACTTCAGTGCAGAACACAAGAGGAAGGAGTAACCTTCCAGCAGTAGTACTGAAAGGCCAGTTTTCTGAGTTTCCAGAGAAGAAGGATGTGTGGTAGTCTGGCCCCAAATGTGAATGGAAATAGAATCATTTATCTGAAATGGATTATTTGGATTGTAGGTAAACTTATACCTATAAGTCAGTTTTACAGGTACTCTTACTTTGAGAGCAGCACATCAAAACTGCAGCTATTCTTACAGGCTTAGCTCACAGGTAGGAGTAGTTTAATGGATGGGAAATGCTGTCAAAGCACTACATATATGTATGTATATAAATATATATATACGTATGTAAATTTGGGTGTTTATTCATTTTTTGCTAATACACACTGAGGTACAACATTGTTGAACAATCTAATGAGAGAAGCTAGAGAAGGGAAGGGTTCACTAGGTTACAATTGTGGTTTAAAAATATATCCTGGGAAGATGGGATACTTTATAATTTTAGCCCAGGTGAGTTCTAGAGAAATTTCTCTGCATGTCTATAAAGAAACAAAGAATATTAACATTTCTGGAGGAATGTAGGACAGACTGGAAATGCAATAGAAAGTAATATTCCTGTTAGAGAGTCCTTTACATTCCTGTGTGAGGTTATCATTCTCTATTAAATTCTGCAGAACTTTTCCATAAGAAGACAACATAAAAAGAAGTGATGGGTGCATACAGTGTTGTCCATATTAAAACAAGAATAAAAATGGGCAGGTTTTTTTGAAGACATATCCAAAGCAAATTCTCTGCTGATGTAAATCATCCCAAATCAACTGAACCTGATAAACAGTAAGTTTATCCCACTCAAAATTCACTCTCATTGGCTCAGAAAAGGTTAGCAATATTTATTTTTATCCCTATAGACTGAATTCATGTAAGTTGAATTTTTAAGGGCAACAGACAGAGTTGAAGTTGATATACTGTCTATTTAAAGGACAGGATGTGAGCAAATAAAGATTTTGTAATTAATTTTTTTTTTTATCACAGAAGATGAGATTCAGTGGATTAGGTCTAGCTACAGGGTCCTAAAACATAGCACACATTTCACAACCTCCTTATGTCATGCCTTTGTTACATCTCCAAGTTAAGTGGCACTTGGAAAAGGTGTTCCTTTGATATCATAAGAACATTTAATTCTTGAAAATGTTCCTGATCCTATAGGAGAAATAAAATGAAAAAGCAGCAGCAACAATGTCCAGGTGAATTCACTGGGACAATTGAGAAATTGAGCAAAGACTATAAATTCAAAACAAAAAGACCAAAAGGGGGACAGGTCCTGTACCCAAACTCATGGGACTAATCCATCCTAATGGTCCAAGAGTTGCCAAGGGAAGGAAAAGATGAGGTGCTGGCAATGGTAGAGAATGATTTTGGAAGCACGAATACCAGTGTGTTAGATGAAAGAAAATTTAAAGGCAGTGGGAGTAAAGTATTGGATCACAAAGGGAAAAAAAATGGGCTGAGGAAGAAAGACACAGAGAAAACCATCTGCAAGCAGCATTAGTGACGGGGAGAAAAGAAGCAGGAGACACACACCCAGGTGCACCATTGCCAAGCAGCCCAAAACAAAACCCAGCATCATTTGTGTGGGGATTTTTTCTCGCGCTCGCTCTTTAGATCAAAAGGAGAGCAGCAATGCAATCTGCTCTTTGCAAAGAGCACTTTCAGCCAAGACAAGGAGAGTGCATACACTGGAACATCTGTTCCAAGAAGCCACTTGAAAAATAATCTTATAATAGCATGGGGAAAACATCTGTGCAGCATGCACCAGACCACCAGTAGTGCAGCAGTAGAGGAGTAGAAGGGGAAAGGAAGACAGGAGGGAGTGAGGGAGACAAAGTAGAACAGGATTAGGTCAGGGGCAAGTACCCCAGTGAGGGGCATGACCCACATGTGAAGAAACTGCTCATTTGGTGTCTTTTCTCTTCTAATCCTCAGCAAGAGGCAGACAGATTTCTCACCCACTGAGCTGTGTTTATTGGCAGATATTACTCAACATGTGCAGCTTTGAAAAATCCCAAACTACAATCAAAGTGTTTGAGAGGCTGCACGAAAAGCTCCCTGCCCTTGGCCTCTCGTGTAACCCCCACCCCTTCTGCCTCAGCTTGCTTTATCTCTGCTGATAAATGTGCTTGATAAACAGTCACTGCTAGCTCAGGTGAGGAGAACCAGGATGCCAAACCGCTTTTACACAGTGGGAGTACTTGACCTATTGTGACCTCAGTAAAAGAGAGGTCCACTTGTTTTCACCTCCAGCCTCAAAGCAAACAAATTCAGAAAAAAACTACCCTAACCATCACACAAACATGCACACACATGTGCAGTGTGCACTATGTTCTTGGCTTCTCTGTTCTTCTGTTTTATTTCAAGAGAACTCAACCCTTAGAGCTGTCCTGCACAGACTTCTGTAGCATGGCAACACTCAGGATATTTCCCCTGAGCACTGACATATTTTTCAGGAGATTTATAAGGAAAACAGTGTCAAATTGACTGAGCCAGTGTTTAATGCTAGGTTCTCTAAACAAGTAGAGCCTTCCCAAACACGTATCTTCTTGACAATGGGAAAAAGAAAGAATCAACAAGTGTTAAGCATAAAACCTCCATACAAAGGTTTAGGTGAATGACTAGGTACATAAAATTGAGCTAGGAGCTACTAGAAGTTGAAGTACTCCTTGTGTACATGTACAGATATCTGTAGCTTTCTCTTTCAGCATAGAAGGAGAAAAAGGCCAGTCTCCCTATCACCCACATAATCAGATTTCACTGTGGGAAAGTGACAAGGAAATGAGGAAGTTTGAGTTATTTTAGAAGTTAGTTGTTAAGTTGAATTAAGTAAATGCAACTACTAACTAGGTAACTTTTGCCCACATCAGAAGTGGGCAGAAGAAGACATAGCAAAGGACATACTAGGACATAGCAAGGATCAGATGTACCTATCCACAGAGGTATGCACAGATGGGGTATTGGATAATTTGACTGCTACATTGGAGATATCCACGGTCAAAATTGTACACAGTTACTGCTGGTAAAGTGCACCATGCAAAGTTCTTATGTATATCAGTCTACTCCTAGTGCTGCTCTAGATGCCCATCACCTCTATACCATGGCTACAAAAGGCAATAAGCAAAGAGACCAAAAAAATAGAAAAGACATGCTGGGAAATTAGGAAGAGGAGCTGGTAGCATGACGGAAAGGAAGGCACAGCTTCCCTCCAGATTACAGACCAATAAAGACCTTAGTAAGTAGGCAAAGTGTGAGAAAGCAGGAAACACCAAGGATAACTTTCTTCTGTTTCATTCACAAGGAATCAATCTTCTTTTCATGCCCCACTGTTATGTTACTGGTGCAGGCCTTTCTCATTTCTAGAAATGCTCTGAGGTTTGTTTCAGTTGGAAGAATAGATATTTATTTATTCTTTTCAAATCTCAGAAGTGTAAAATGGAAGAAAATTGTTTTCTTGTCAACACTCATATTGGTGCTCAAAATGGTTTTATCAATTTAGCTTCTGCATGCCAATGCAAGCTAATGCATGTATCACAGGCTTATACGATAGTAAGAGGAATACCCCAAAAGAAATCTGCCCTTGTTTAATTATATTGACCTAAAATTATGTTAGGTTGATATAATTCTATTGAGGGGGTACAACTTGCTACAGAAACCAATTGATTAAAATCAAGATGATTTTAATCAACCAGTGTTGATTAAAAACAGTTTCACTTCTGTCTTTTCTTTTGTGGACCACAAATCCTGTGAACTGAGGTCATTTCCAGATCAGAGATGTGGGAGTGGGAGTCAGAGGAAATGAAACTAAATATATAGGAGCACACAATAAGGGTGTTGTAGGTAAAGATGAGCAGCTTGAAGTTGACATGGCAAGTGACAGGAAATCAGTGGAGTGCTAATGTGTGGGAGGAAACTAGTATGACTTTAGCAGAGACATTTAGGACAGATGTGAGGGAGACAGCAGAGGAACCATGGGGCCAGACAGGAGAAGATTACAGTAACCAAAGCAAAAAACATCTGAGACACTGACAGCAACCTATTTTGGGAGTTTCCTCTTTTCTCACTCAGAGACAAGTCAAAAGTTAGGTGAACTGTTAGGTGTTATGTGAGCTTTAAACCTCTAACAGCTCCAGGACTAACTTTTTCCTTACAATGTATTGTAATTGTGCCATGAGTTTCAAACAGAGAACATCATGCAAGGCTGCATCACCCCTATTCCCTGATCTCATTCATCTGCATGGTTATTAACCGGAGTATCATCCAAGACATCCATATTTTGAACACCCTACCCCTCATTTAATTAGTAGAAGTATCAGAAATCCCATTCTTCAATCCCTTGGCTGGGAAGCATTTGCTCAGGGCGAGTCAGACAATATATTTCACAAGCATTAGTGCTATGTGTGTTTTTCTCTCACTCTGAAAAAGCCTTCCATTAGCCTAATGACCAGTATTCTGTGAAGTCTGCATTTGGCAAGCTCCCTGCACAATACCTCTAGTGCAGGCTGGGCTCTAGCATGCTAGGCATGATTACCTGCAGGAGGAAGCAAACATTTCTCCACCTTTGTATGCTAAAAGAACTCTTAGAAAAATGTGGATCCAGAACTAGATCCTTCAAATCTTGATAGAGATGTCTTATTTTCAGAGTAGTCATGGGTGAGATGCCTCATTTGCTGAAAATCTACAGAATGCTCTTCAAACTGGCATCTCTTATGTTGAAAGTGAACCTTCTCCCCTTCTGAGGCAGCATGTTCTTCCATAGCCCCCTCAGACTGATGTGCCACAAAACCACATTGTAAGGGTGTTACCTGTTACTTGTGTACTACATTTAACACAAAGCAGAGTAAAGAAACTGGGAAAGGTAAAGCTCCCAGTGGCACACAACTTTGTTCCACAGGCAGCACCGTCTCCCTGATAGCATGGCAAATTTTGCTTGTTCAGGGCTGCCTTCCTCAAAATTCATCAAAGCTTTGTCCCCACAAACAGGGCAAGTGATTTGTCTGCTGGCGTATATTTAGAATTGTCTCACCTAAACATGAAATGTATTGTAATGTTCAAGAACCAAAGTCTTTTTTGCATAACTTAAGAACTCCTTTAACTACTTTTTTTCTCCAACCAGGCAAAATCTAGGTTTTAACCCTAAAGACATGGGGCATATCAACTAAAGTAATATATTACTGGGGTTTTTGTCTCTTGAAATTGAGTCAGAGGACAGAAGTTGAGCAGAATGGTTTTACCATTAACTTACTGTAACATACATAAAATTGCCACTGAAGAAATAAAACTTGGTTGATTAACAGAGAGAAAAAATATGCTCTAACTCCAGCAAATCTATCAAACTTTCATTCCATACATATCTTTTACTTTTCAAAATGTTAAGGCAGAGGGGACTGAAAATTATGCAGTTCTGAAGTATGCAGTAGCATACTAAAGAAAATTTTGAGTAAATTCACTCAGACTATCATCACTCCATTTTTTGAACCTTTTCATCCCACTAAGGTTTTATTAATGGATTAAAGAGGTGTAAATTTTCACAGACTGTAGACTGTTTGACTGTAAAAATCAGACTGAGTATAAAAGACAATAAAACCTTTCATTCCTCTACTATGGTCACAAAAGCCTGGGCCACTTTGTTATCTTTTGGAACCACTTTAAATTATCTCCTAAGTGTCAGGAGAGACTGCAGACTCATCTAGAGGAGATGAAGATAGTAGATTCAGGGCACTGTAATTCATTAGGTGGCACTTATCTTTAAATAAACTTTAACTCCAGCTTCATTTGGGCTGAAAAAGATGGGTAACAGGTTGCAAGGCTCTGTTCACAACCTATGTCCCTGACAGGTAGCACTAAGTTTGCCTGATTGTGGAAAAGATTAGGCTAGTAAAATTTGTAGGCACATGTAAGAGTAGATTCTGACCCCAGGGGAGAGGGGGTGATGAGTTTGTTTCTTCTGAGAATCTCAAATGAAAAAAGCACCTTTTATCAGTTCTGGGGGCCTGAGGAGTCAGGTTTAATTATGTAGTTGTGAACACCATAAGACTTGTTTCTCATTTAGGGAGTGTGTTCAAGGAGAAATCATAAAACAGGCGGCAAAATGGTAGTAAGGGAGGTCCCAGTGCTAATGAAGACATGCAGTGTGTAGGGACAACAGCCTAAAAGTGAGAAGAGAAGAGAAGAGAAGAGAAGAGAAGAGAAGAGAAGAGAAGAGAAGAGAAGAGAGGAGAAGAGAGGAGAAGAGAGGAGAAGAGAGGAGAAGAGAAGAATGAAATTAGTTTCTATCAAAAGAAAAAGGTTTTCTGTTCCTGTAAAAGGAGTATGTGTTACTAGAAGAATAATTTCCAGTGGGCAGAACTGTGTAGAGACCTTTCTCTGAATGGCAACAGGTTCCTGTGCTGTCCTGGAGTGACGAAAAGGGTCTATACAGTTGGATCAACAGTTCTCAGAAGATACAATTTTTACTCCAGTAGGTGAATACCAAAGGCTTCCTGCTGTTCCTGATGATTTTGTGTCATCACAGTGATGCCTTTTCTTGGTCTTAAAATCAAGAGTCATACACGGTTAGAAGGGGAAAAGGGATTTTACCTTGGTATTTATTTTAAGGATCCTTAGGCGTACATGTCCAGGTCATATGCATTGAGATGCACCCCGCTGAGTCTATCTCTCTGTCTCTGTGTCTCTCCCCCCCCCTCCCCCCAACATTGGGTATAACATTATAGGTTTTACTAATTAGCATATCTGTCAAAGATTCCCCAATGAGAGGCTCAAGTGAGCCCCCCCTCCCCAAGGAACCTTCCCCTGGATGGCTCTATCTTGGTTTACAGAATGTGCTCTGGAGAGGACCTTGGGGTCTGGGGCACACTGATCCCTAGCTACGAAGCTTCTAAAATGTTTAGTCTCTCAGCTTGACAAACAAGTCCAAGAATGTAGGCAAAAAGCACTAGGAATACAGAAGCTGTAAAAAGGTATAACAGGGGTACAAAAGAAAAGGCAAAAATCTTCATGGCATCAACAGGAGCTCAGCACTGAGTTATTCTTACAAACATTAATCTGAACCTCTTCAGGACCAATACAGCTACAGCTGCACAAGCAAATGAAACATCCCAGGGTCCATTTTCTGTCCTTTAGAAGGAATGACATGCTCTTGAGAGCCAACTTGTGCCCTCATAGCCATGCACTATAGCTACCCCAAACCAAGTGGTTTTATCCATATTGTTTTCTACAAACACCCCCTGGCCCTTACTATAACCTCAGCTGTAACTGAGTGCTACTTTGGAGGATGTTAGTTGTCATGCAAACTGTGCAAAAGTGTGTGCTATCAGCTAGACACTGTGGATTATAAGAGAATGGTAGCCAAGTTCTAAATCATGGCCTTTTACAGTATAATTCTACAGATGTAGCCTGTGGGACCACTAAGTCATGAAAGTTAAAAAGCAAGGAAGAAACAAGAGACATTTATTTGAAGACTTTGGATTAAATTATCTTCCTTGAACTCCCCATGCACTCTATTGCACCAAAGGAAAACTACTCAGACATTAATGAGAAAAAAAGGTCTTCCAAACACGGAGTCCTTGCCCTCTGAATTGCCCTGCTGGTGTCTGAAGAAACCCTCATAGATTTCCAATTAAGTTCAAGAGATGGTACTGAAGATCTTTTCTTTTATCTGAGCAAGTGAAAGACCTGGAGATAGCAGAATCTCCAGAATAAAGAATTCTTTCTGAAACAATTATCGTCCCGACAATAAGGATTCTTCCTAACACATGCCCTCAACACATGTGATGGGAAGTGCGAGCAAGAAGACCTTGTCACAAAAAAAGTCATGTGGGATAGGGGACTAAACTGTTCTGAGGCAGGGAACTAAAAGGCTATTGGAAGCCACATGGCTTAACTCAAACTGAAAATCTCCTCTTTTCCCTGTTTGCCAAGAGGAAATTTCTTGGCAACAAAAAAAGTCTAGGAAAACAAAGAAAATTGCTAAGTAACCAAATGAACAAACTAACAAGCAAAATGACAGAAAAATGATCACAAGGCCAAAAACATTGCAGCCTGTGATGAGAGCAGAGCTACATCTGAAGCCAAACGCAGTTGAAGCAAACCAAGAAAGAAGAGGCTCGCACCACTCTTCGCAATCTCTGTGCAGAGCACAAATAGAAATAGTGCTGTTTAGGCACTCCAAAGGCAGATAGTACTTTGGTTTGACAGCAGAAGGCACTTCGTCATCCCCCCAGTAGATACACACATGGACCAACACTGGAAGGAGCAAGATGGTGTTTTAATATAATAAAAAAGACTGAGTTCTCCCTGTCAGTGTAAAACAGAATGCAACCTTAAATATGGCCTCACAGTGGCTCCACCATAATTGCTTGTTCCCTGCTGTGTTCCCCATACAACAGACCTAGTACTGACATCTGGTACTAATTTAGGGTTCATCTGTTCTACAAAAACAAACATACTGTGGGGCCTCCTTACAGCATGCTTGCCCCTCAACTTGGTTAAACCACGTTCCATCTTGTAAAGTCGATGTGACATAACTGTTTGCATTTTGGCCCTGAACCATGCTACAGATGTTGCAACGCTCAAGAGCCTGAAGTGGCTTAAACTGCAATGCTTGGGATCTTGTAGGAAGCAGCAGCAATTCCATCTCCTAAAAGAGAGTGGCATTAACCCTTTCACTCCACTCCATAAGAATACTTCTATCTCGTTAAATATACTTATCTGCACAAATCTAACACAAGGCAGCTTAATTTTGACCATGTTTTAAGATGTGTTTATTTGATATCAGGTCAGAAAATACTGTGGAAAGTTTGTTTGACCCTGCACATAAACACATTCATCACTTATGTGTGAAAGGCTGTACACAGAACTCTCAGGGAGATAAACAAATTCATTTGGATTTAAACATGAGAGAAATGAGTTTTGGGGCCAAATGACGGGCTGTGTGAGACATACAAAACTTCATGGAAAGTACCTGAGGGGCATCCACCTCCCTTAGCAAAGGATTTATCCCAAATGCCTTTTTGATTACCTGAATATTAACTGAGATTTCATTCTTGAACATTCCAGTGTGTACATCCCCACTTACTGCTCCGGGGACTGCATGCTGACAAGGCTACTCCAGTTCCAGTTATTGCAGAAACTTCTCACGCTCTGCATGCTGTTCATTCTCATGTGGCACTCTCTTTCACTTTTTTTGCTCCAGCTACTGTTTCTCTTGCCAATAAAGATTAGCATAACCTTCAAGAAAATCTGGCAGAAGGTCACGGTCATTTCAGGGAGAAGTAAACAGAGTGAGAAAAGCATAGAATGGAATTACTAGAAGAGTGTAAGGCCTCTTTGCCCACTATGTATAGGCCATGCTGTCAAGCAAAAATATATTGGTATTTAAATCGGTTAAAACTTACGCAAACTCTGCTAGATATCTGAGGAGTTCCATGCATCTGGAATTCAGGACTGCATTAGACCTTAAAAATATTCAAAACCTACAGTCTCTTACTCAATACAGATTGCTTTTCCATTAGTTGGGGTGTAAGCAGCAGAAGAAATAATTTGCAAATATTTGGAATGTTTCTATTTGCCATTTTTAAATCAATACATATATCTTGCTATTATCCATAGGATTTTTCTCTGCCTCTTATGTAACTGATAAAGCAGATTTTTATTTTTCCTCTAAAAAAAAGAGAAGTTGATCATATCAGTCCAGGACTTTTTCCAAAAACCTGGAGGCAGTGAGGTTTCCATACACCAGGGCCAAAATACAGATGTTTGGCCTAAAATTGGTTTTATTATTTTTATTTTGGATTTTGGAAAAACAAGCACACAAGTCTCCACAAAAGAACACAAGTCTCCACAAAATCGCACAAGTACATGTGTTCTCTCTATTACTCTGGAAGAAAATGTAGCAACCAAAAAGAACAAAAGGAGCGGGCCTGCTTTCTCGAAGCAGTGCTTTCAGACATGGAAAAACCAAGCAGGCAGAAAACAAGTGTAATGAAGGGACTCTGACCCCACAAGAATGCCCATTTTTTCCAAATGAACCGAACAGTCTAATAAAGGATATTACCTTCCCTATAAATCTTGCTTCTCAGAAAACAAAGGCGTAATGGTTTCAAAATGCTTCTACAACAAGGAGTAGAACCAAGCCCTAGAGCAGCCAGGGTGACAAACAGGGAGAGACCAAAGGTGGAGTTCAAGCAGTATATCATCATGAGAGGAAAGAGTGGAATATATGGCTGAGTAAAAGCCTCCTGGTCTGGAAGTTTCACGAACAATTACAGGAACGTATCACTGATTTTCACACACACCACCTGAGGCGTGTGCTCTTCATTGGGTGTTTGAACTTTGCTGACAATTCTTGACACAGGATGGGATTGACTTGAACAATGAATAAAAGCTAGCTAATACAGACACTGTGAAATATAAATAGAGGAGTTAGCAGCAGAGTTTCCATCAGAATTTGCAGAACAGTGTTTATAAGTTTTGCTGTATACATGTAGTTTTGCTATAGCAACAAAGATGAATAGTCATCATTTTCTGTGACCAACACCAAATCTAGTATTATCTATATCCTTCCTTGTGAATAGAAATGATTTCATCTCTACATGAGGTTCACTCTGATAACCAAAATGGGGAAGAAATCCATGATACTGAAGTTCATATACTGTCCATATGTGGGATTCCCCAGTGGATCAGCTCAGTTGGTATGACAGGAGACTTCCAGTTTCCCAATGTCAAGTGAGAAACTACAAATATTAATCTGTTTTCACTCTACATTTTGAGAGTCTCTAAAGTCTACTACTCCCAGCTGAAAGTATCAAATCTCACCTGATAGTGTGTGAGGCATCAGAAAGAACAGCAGGTAAAAACGATCTATTAATTTAGCAGAGGAAAATGCAGAGAGCTGATGTTCGGCTCAAACCAGAGTACACAAAAGTGCCCCAGCAATATCTTGGGCATGTGCCTAAGATGTATTCCACAATACACAACAGACAACAGGAAACACTAAGGGCAACTAAAAAGGTTTGAAGCCAGGATTATTTATTTATTTCAGCTGATTTTCAGCCACTAAAAACATTAATCAATCAGCCAGCTGAGAAAAGGAGAAAGAAGCTACCCCAGCTGATACTTTAAAAACCTTAAACTCTTTTTTTACAAGCAAAATTAAAAAGCAGGCAGAAAATGATGGAGTTCAATAGTAGGGGTGGTAGGTGAAGTAAGAGAAGGTTTTGGTTCAATAAAACAGCAAGGTAATTTCTACAGAAAGAAAAGATCACATGGTATTATGGCTTTAATTTCAGCCAAATATGTACCAGTCTTCTGGTTGACAGATGAAGTAGTCAGGAAGACTTAATCTACTCAAACTACATGAAAGGAGAGAATCATGATGACAGAACAAGACATACATATCCAAGCACATAGGCCAAATAAAAGCATCATTTTTTATGACAAAACAAAAAGCAAGTAAGTATGCTGAGAGGTAACATGAGTACTATCGTGTGGAGCTTGGAGAGTCAATAAGGGTAGTTGGAAATGGTCATGTAGGAAAAAAGAAATTATGTGATTAATAATAGAGAAACCTGATGGGGTAAGTCCAGTGGGTTTTGGAGGATTGTATTTCATGTCTAATGTGTTCCATAAAAGCTACAGTGGAAAATCAGATCAGGTGGTGGTGATATTTTGCATCCAATATCCTGCTATATGATTAGAAGGTCATAGATGACTGAGTGGGCTCCACAGCATTTGTGATTAAAGTACTAATTAGCCAAACAAACAAAATCAAACTAGAAAGTCTCTTCAACAGACTACCACATTTCACAAAATTATAGGAGCTTCCCCTCAAAAACTCTGGTTGTAAGAGCAGAAAGGAAAATTCTGTTACCCAAAGTGACTTTCATCCTACAGATCATTTTCTCAGTCTACACAATCAGTAATACAACTACAGAAATTTCTAGAAGCAATGGATTTTTTCTTAGCACAGAAATCCTACATGGGATATCAAGTAACCCAGTAATGTCCATTATCAATTACTCACCATAATGGACCTCATTATGATAAATAAGGAACAGTTAATGGCTTTTACAAAAATTGAAAAATTGAAAAATTGCCCAATGAAATGAGGCTTGATTTATTTAATGCAAACAGGATATGTCACCAACCTGAAATATCTCTTGTTGGATCTTTTAAAACCTGCAGGTTTTTGAAACTGAGAGGAACAGTTGAGATTAGAGTTGAGAAAATACATTTAAATGAAGAAGTGCTAAAACAACTGGGAATTTTTCAGGAGCATCTTGCTGGAGCCCAAGAAGCCAAGATCCCTCAGATTCAAAAAAGTATACTTGACTGAAGAAGATCTTCTTGGTGAAAGCAATCACATAAATTTTGTATTTACACCTATATACATACACAAACGTATAGCATGTATACGTGGAGAGGGAATTAAAAAATCAATGAGATTACTATAAAATACAAATAGAAGCAAACGGGTAATGAGGTAACTCAAATGAATGAATGAGTTTTCATAAATCATCAAATTTTAAATAATAAGGCATTTAAAAGTATTCCAGAAGCAATAAACTCGGTGAATTAATTATAAGTCAATAGCTAGATTCAGACAGTGGGATAGTGCAGTGGGATGAAGGAAAAGCAGAAATGTCCAGTAGATTTTTCAGTGGAATTTGGAAGGAATCAAGATGTGTAGCTACTTCTGAATGTATTACTGATAGATCAAATAGTTAGCCATGCATATCCAAGGAGAATATGAGGTAGTCTCTGTGACAACTAAACATTTACAAACTCAGATATCTTAGATTCAAGAGTCTTCAGCTATCTGAGGAAACCTCTAAATCATTAGTATGATTTTCTGGCAAACAACCAGGAGTAATTAAATAGAAAAATTAAAAAGATTGGAAAACCATCAGCATTGTCATTGAGAGAATCTTGTAGTTAGTCTTCATTGTTCTGAACTAAAAAAGGGAAATTTACTAAGGCAAATACTGACTATTTTAAAGGTTATCTCAGATGCAAAGTGCGAACTGCAGATACCTGAATAGTGACACTTAAAGAATTAATAACATGACCTAAGGAAATAAAATCAAATGAAAAATAAAATTACCAGAAAGAATCTCATTAAGTGTTACAATGATAAGCAAAATAGACATATAACCCTTACAAAGGTGCTGATGAAAACAGCTTCATTAAAATAAATGTCTGAAATCACATCTTAGTATTATATAGTAGTCAAAGACAGCTAGCTTGAATTTGAAACAATAAACTGACACCCAGAACAAAGTGCCAACTCCAATAATTACATAATATAAGCACAGATTTTTTTCATTAACCAATCCAATAAGGTGTTCTGTTTCTTTCCACCCTTGCCTCTTAGCAAAGTTTCAATAATCTAAGCAACATCCTCCTGGAAAATCAGATATAAACTGGTAGTAAAACAGATCAACCAACAGGCCTAGTGGACAGACATAATCTGTATGCATCTAAATCAGAGTTCTGTTGTGGCATTTAAAGCAAATACCTGTAGCGGGTTGGGTTTGTAACTGGGCAGAAACACCAATTTAGTGTAGTGGTTTGGTCCAAGATACTCATTGCTGTTTATCTTCTGTGAGATAAGAATTAGGAGGAACGCAAAGCAGGCACCAAACTTGAAAGAATATAAAGAAGTTTATTAACAGACCTAAAAGAAAGCAAAAAAAAAATCATACCACACCTTCAAAACTCTTCTACTCCCCCACCTTCCTCCCTTCTCCAAGTGACAATGTAAAAAGACAACCCTTGAGATGTTCAGTCTGTTTACCACTTCCATAATCTTGTTCAGTCCATTTAGGAAGAGGAGTCTCTCTTGCCCATGCTATGAACACAGTATCACAACGAGACAGCCGCCCACTTCCAAATATTGTTCAGTCCATTTAGGAAGAGGAGTCTCTCTGCTCACATGTGAGTCCCTTCCCCCAACTTGCAGCTTTCCCACAACTGCTTTCGAGGGTCCACTCTTGAAGTTTTTTGGGGTACAATTTTAAGGTTGAGCCGTTCAGAAACAAAAGTTCTCTTCACCCATCTCTGGGAGCATTTCATCTCTAAGAAATCTTTGGGAGCATCTCTAGGAACTGAGGTTTTCTCCTTTCACATTTGGAGCAAAAGTCCTCATCGTTTCCATCTCTCCCTGTTTAACTTCTCATGAAATTACAGCTGCATCAGCATCTGCCTATCTCAGTGCAGGTGCTTTTGCTAACAAGCATGAGTTGAACACTCCACTCCCCGTATCTTCTTGAAATTACAACGGGATACTCTGATATATCATAGCTTCACAACAAAATTTCAGCTTTAAGCATCTCCTCTTTCTCTTCCCTCAGGTTTTCAGCTCTTCACAGCACTAAAAGGGTTAATCTCACCTCAGCCTTGCAGCTGGAATGTGGCTTATTGCAGTGGAGGGGGGGAGGAGCCGAGCCGCTCCCAGCAGGGCTGTGGAGGGGGTTCCACGGGTGGAACAGGGCCCATCGGCTCCAGGATGGCCGTGGCCCGGCCCGAGCAGGGCCTGGGTTGGGCCCGCTGGCCCCCGCACGGGGCCCGCAGCCACCTGTCCCAGCACCGGGAACGAGACAGAGAGGCTCTGCCTCGGAGTTTCCTATTCTTAAGTGTGGATCACAGAGGCAGTCACAACTTTAGGTGGCTCAAAGAATTGTCCATATTCAAACTGGCCAGCTGATAGGTCCTGTCAGATCACAGAAGAAGCTGTAAGCACCCCTTTGCAAGATCATCACTTCAGGGCCTATGCTAGCTAACCCATGACAATACCCCTTATCCTTGCTTACCAGGTATCAGTTCAGATTGTGAAGCCAACGTTCCAGTGCAGAACAACTGCTGATGAGGTGACTGCCTTATTGCAAAGTCTTCCAGGTTGTATCAACCACACATACAATAACACAATGCCCTGGTACTGTTGATATCTAAAACCCTGAATCAATTCTCATATAATATAAAATGACAAAATTTGTCCACGCCTCTGTGTGGCTACTGTACACTAGCTCCCAAGGCTGTGCAACTGGACTTCTTCATCTATCCAACCTTTTGGCTGCTGCAGCATCCCTTCATTTTTACCTGACCTTGATATTTTTTTTCCTGTACTCAGACTCTTTTTATTATCCTCTCTGTTCTCCCATCACATTTTCAAATTCTTTTTCCCCAGTGTCAAGGGGAAGCTTCTCAGATGAACCTTCAAGATGTTCCCTAAGTCTCTGAAGACATAATACCTGTCAGCCTCCACTGGGAGAGGTCCAAACATTCCTCCAGCAGCAGGATTCCCCAGTAGAATTGTCATGGCTGACTGTACAACAGCTACTGGGTCTGAGAGAATTGGTGATTCCTTGAGAGCAGGAAGGGCTGGAGAAATTGTGTAAACAGTAGCCTCTATAACACTTTTGGTCCTCCTCCAAAATCCTGCTCCCTTGGCTACGATGTGTTGGCCAGCTGCAGGAGACACCAGAGAAGAAAGGTCAGCTGAATCCTGATATGGGATCAAATCACAGAATGTTAAGGGGTTGGAATGGACTTTAAAGATCATCTAGCCCTGAGCCCTGCTGCCATGGGCAGGGACATCTCTCACTAAACCAGGTTGTCAATGACCCATCCAACCTGGCCTTGAATACTGCCAGGGTTGGGGAATCCACAGTCTCCCTGGGCAACCTGTTCCAGTGGCTAACCATCCTCATACTAAAGAATTTCTTCCAAATATCTAACTTAAATTTCCCCTCTTTCAGTTTGTACCCATTACTTCTTGTCCAATCACTACAGTTCCTGATAAAGAGTCCCTCTATGACTTCCCATAGTCCAACTTAAGATACTGGAATATTGCTGTGGGGTCTCCATGCAACTTTCTCTTCTCCAGTCTGAACAGCCCCAATTTTCTCAGCCTGTCTTAGAAGGGAAAATGTTCCAGTCCTCTTATCAACTTCATGGCCCTCCTCTGGAATTGCTCCAACAGTTCCATGTCCTTCTTTTGTTGGGAAGACCTGAACAGTGCACAGTACTCCAGGTGGGGTCTCACCCTATCCTCAGTACTCAGAAACACCCCTTATGCTTCCAAATTGGCCCAGGGAAGCAAAGCATGTCAGCAGGATTTACTCAGCAGGGCATCGACTGCGGCCTTTCTAGTCTTCTCAACAATCCTGACGTGTAAGAACTGCTACACTGGCATTTTGAGGGTTTTAGTCCTTAGTGGGCCAAGCTACCTTACTAAGGAATTTCTGAGTGGTGGGCATATTAACTACACTGATCCCTTTTCTATTTCGTATTCACTCACACCTCCCTCCAAATCTCCCTCCCTCTTCATCTTCTGGCAACTTATGGGTCATGTTTGCCCTCCCAGGGATTAAAAATTTGTAGTTTGAACACTTTTGCTGACACATTCCTGTTCAGCTGCAGGTGTTCCTCCCACTCAGATTTTTGGCTGTTGCTTAAAGCTACATGCCTGGTCCATGGGTTGTTGAATAGTGGTTCCTTTCTGACTTTGCAGGGGAATAGGCATGCAGAGAGCTTGGCTCCTGAATGCATTGTGAGTGGGAGGATGGAGGTAGTTGTTGGGACTGAGGAGGTCCAGCTGTGAGGACCTTCAAGGCAGGGTATGCAAGCCATGGGGTGTTAATGGCCCATCATTAGGCTGGAAGGGCGTAGCTGCTCTAGGAATAGGTGCTTCAGCCAAAAGCATAAACACAGGATGGATTAATCATTTCACTAAAGTAGCAAAAAAGAGAAGGAACAGAAGGAGAGAAGCTCTTGTTTCAGTAGGGGTAAAAGGCTTCCTTTTTGAGGGTACCTTTCTGACCCACATGGAATAATCAGATGGGTCGTTGCAGTTGTCTTAGACAAAGTCATGCAAAACCAATATTAGCTTTATCCAGCTTCCCTTCCCTCACACCCCTTTAACCCTTGCCATCTGCTAATGAAATGAAGAGCAAACAATGTCCCTCCCCTCCTCTCTTGTTTCCTCACTTGCTGCTTTCTGACACTTTTTATCCATCTTGTCCAGCAGTCAAAATATCCAGCATTTGTCTTACCATTCATTAACAGCTTTGCCTCATCAGTGGAGCAAAGAAAAAGTATTTAGCATTCAAAAACACAGTTAAAAGTACCATTGTAATGTATTCACACAGCTCTGCTGGAAAAAGAACAAGTATCTTTAATTTTGGCACAGTTTTGAAGTATTTGACTTTTCAACTACAACACCCGTGCAGTATTTTTAGTGTAATTTCCTGAAATTTATCTTGTAAACTAGAAGTCTGACCCAAAGTTATTGGTCCTCATCTGAATCACAACTTTTAGAATCGCAACACAGCCGTTTACAACCTGAACTAATGCAATAAATGGCAGGAGAAGAAGCTGAGAAAGTGAGAGTTGGAAATGACCTTTAAAAATCACCTAGTTCATTCCCCCTAGGGACATCTTTCACTATCAATTTGCTCGAAGCCTCCTTCAACCTGACCTTCAATGCTTCCAACGATGGGCCACACGCAACTCTTCTGGGCAACCTGTTCCAGTGTCTCATTACTGTAATTGTAAAAAATTCCTTATGTCCAAGTTAAATCTATCACTTTAAAACCACTGCCCCTTGTACTGTCTCTACACACCTCGGTAAAAAGTCTGATTTGCTAAAGGGAATTGCTTAAAGCTCCATTTGTCAGGACGGATCAGCCTTAGCCTCCACTCTCTTTCTTGTACACCCTTCCTCCCCTCTACCTTCTCCATGACATTTTGGGAGCAAGAGCGAGATTATGGAGAGTACAGGTAGGCAGTGGATGTAATTACAGCAGGTGAGGGAGGAAAGTACAGATACCTAAATCAGCTAGTTAAGCCAGGATCAGAAGCAAGTGAGGGTCACCACTGTGTAGAGGCAAAAATAACTGCACTTGCTCTGTGCAATGCAGATACAGCTGGTCATCCCAAGCCAGCATGGAAAACACTAAAATTTTGCATGGTGTGGATGTTCCTCATGCAGTGTCCTGAAAACAATGAAAACAGATATTTCCTCAGTGAGATTGAAGATGTTTCAAACAGTGTAAATTGCCCATTGGCTCTCTGAGCAGACTAATCATGCCTAAAGCATAGGGAATATTCATTAAATGTGTGCAAAAATTTGTTAACAAAACTCTACTGAGGATGTATAAATTAAGACTATTCAAACAATTATAAGTTAGCCAAAACTGAACAAATTTTCAAGGGCAAGTAAGTGATCCATCCTTAAAACTCAAAACATTCTTCTCTCACGTACAGGTCCCTGCTCCAAAGTCTATACTCATGATCATCATTGTCATGGTAACAAGTGTAATATCATGTGTAAAACTTATGTTCTGTGAAACTGAAACTTAAATGAACAAAACCAGCTCCGGTCAGACAAGGAAATTTTGACTTCAACAGTTTAATTCTAGCAAAGTTGAAAGCAATTTTTAAAAAAAGCACCTTATAATGGAAAATGTCAGAATTTTCTTGCATACGATGCCACTAATATGTCAAAAGAGCTTCAGCTGTCTGTATAAATTTCTGCAGCACACAACTAAGCCACAACAATTTCTTTCATGATGTACAAAACACTAATCATTTTCCTTCCACATTTCCAATCACAGAGCAGAATTGAATATTATAATACTTGATATTTATTGCATCTTATTGTTTGTAGCACCTTGGGTACAAATTTGGGTCGAAGAGAATCACTGGCTCCAAAAGCATAGATAGTGTTTTCAGATTGTGTGATGGAAAAGAGTAATAGAGGTGAAAGGCTAGGTGAAATCAGAATGGAAAGAAAGAAAAATAAATTTGCATTAGAATGAATTTTTATTCCTCAAAGACATCGCAGCAGATGAAAATATGAGAGATAAGAAGGGAAGATAACTTAGTCTGGAGTATTTACAATTTCTTTTGTACTTAACGAATGACTTCATAATAATAAAAAAAAAAAAAGGTGGATTAGTTTATATTACCACTTTTACATCCAGGATTATTTTCATCCATTTGAATCTGTTCAGAGACATGTTTAAAATAGCCAAGGATCTCACCATACGCTCTCAAGTCCTACATGTAATTGCATTCTCCTACTCCAAACGTGTATTTGTCTGAGTGAAAGGTGTCTTCCAGCACATAATTGATTATGTTGAAAAGTTTTTCTTTTAAAAAAAAAACAAAGCCCAGAAAAAATTACACAGAGGAATTCGCATCTGAATCACCCCACTTGAACAAGTCTAAATTAACAGGAACTAAAAAGAACTCATAAAATTGTGAAAATAAGGCTAATACTCAACTTATAGAAAGGTAGTTGTGCCTTCTTATTTTTCTATGCATTGAAGTAACCTTCAGGAGATACAGAGTAAATCTTTGGCCTTTATTTTTTAACTGACTGAAGAGCTTTCTTCTAGAGAGAGAAGTTACACAGCAATTTTCCCTTGGGATATGTTAGCTTGAAAACGGATATAATTCCTATATTAAATAGAAGGGGAAAGAGGGAGAGTTCTTTTGCCACTAATTTCCTTGACAGTTTTGTCTTTGTGAGCTTAGAGATCAATTTATTTATGAAGTGGCATTCTATTATTACCAAATTAAACAATTAATAAATGAAAAGTACTCCTTTTTAGGGTACCCATCTAACCTGTCAGCTCAGAATGAGAATTAGCATCCTAAATAATCACAAATAAGTCCCATAAATCAAATAAGCTTCTAATGGCATTTCAGGAAATAAAGCCATGTCACACTCATCAATACCAGCATGAGAAGCTTCACAGCCAAAGCCCACCATAGCAAACATACCTGAGCATAGAAGCCTTGAGTCATTAATTGAGATTCCAGTGAGTGCATGACAATTATTTTGATACCTACAATAATAGATTGCTAATCTGAAGTCTGATTTCATACTTTCCCTTTAGTGTCTTAAAGACAGGTATTACCTTAAATAAAGTGAAACTCAGTTGATTTGCATTATATATACAAGTGTTTAGAGCTTAAGAAATGATCAGTCATTAACAAAAAAAAAAGAATAACAGATATATAGTGCAAGGGGAAAAAAACCCTAAATTCTATGTCAAAGATCAAGTAGGATTTTTAAAAATTTTTATTTCCAATATCAGTCACTAAATAATTAATTTGAAGACAGGAATCAACTTATTAAATATAAAATATATCTAAACTAGAAATACTCTCTTTGAAGTGCAGAACCTGGCTATAATTCATAGGCATAAAACACATGTAGAAAGTAGTCAACGCTGGCTTGAACCTCATGTGGTAATGGTATTGTCAGGTAGCTATTATTTCAGTTCAGAATTTTCAGTTAATATTCTAGCATTCATTTGAAGGTTTTCAAGTCAAAAAACCATGATAATATCCAGTCTTGGCCGTGTATCCAGACACAGATAAAAATGGGCATTTTGAAAATGAGCTTGAGTAAAACTAGGTTTTAGCAACATAATATGCACGATCTAATATTAAGTGTTAGGAAAATGGAAACAAAGGGATGAACCTATGTCTTAAGCAGTACTTTTCAAGCTATATAATGGCTCTGTAGCAACAGAAAATACTGGCAGAAATCTTTTTCAAAGAGTCTCTGCAAATCTCACCAGTGCTGAGTGAAATGTGAAATAGATAAGAGTACTGGCAGTGAAACTAATCATACACACTCTTTCTCATATCAGTGATACGACCAGCACTAATACCACAGCTAAACTACAACATATTCTCAAGGGCTTTAGGAGATAAAAGGTAGCTTAATGTCTGTTTCTTGAGAGAACGATTGCAACCTGTTCATTTAGCTGTCTCTACAATCTGCTGTGTAAGTAATTTTGCAAAAGATGCTACAGAGACAGGATTGAAAAATCAGTGTAGTGCATTGGTGTGCTGGTTTTGCCTGGGGTAGAGTTGTTTTTCTCAACAGGGGTTGGTATGGGGCTGTATTTTGGATTTGTTCTGAACACTGGTTTGATAATACAGAGACATTTTTGGTATTGCTGAGCAGGGCTTACACAGAGCCAAGGCCTTTTCTGCTTTTTGTACTGCCAGGATGGTGAGGAAGTCAGGGGTGCCTGGGTGGTTGGGAGGAGACACAGATGGAACAGTTGATCCAAACTGACCACAGGGATGTTCCAGACCATGTGATATCATGCTCTCTATATAAAGTAGAGGGAAGAAGGAGGAAGTGGGGATGTTTGGGGTGATGGAGTTTGTCTTCCCAAGATAGATCCACATCATTGGATGTGATGGGTCCCTGCTCTCCTGGACATGGCTCAACACCTGCCTGCCCATGAGATGAGATGACTTAATTCCTTGTTTTGCTTTGCTTGTGTGCACAGCTTTTGCTTTCCCTGGTAAACTGTCTTTATCTCAACCCAGGAGTTTTCCAGCTTTTACCCTTCCAATTCTCTCCCTGATCCCACTGGTGAGGGAGTGAGAGAGGGACTGCATGGGGCTTGGTGGCTGGCTGGGGTTTAACCACAACAATAGGGAATGATTCCAGGTGGTTTTTATGGAACCTAAGGGCAAAATGTTAATCTCCCTGACAAAAGCTGAAGACTTCATCCTCCACAGCATGACTACAATAATGAGCAGTAAAAAAGGACATCTCACTCCCATCTATATCAAACATGAGACACCAAAACAGTGCAGATAAAATTGTATTTCAGGCTAAAGGACAAATTTCTCCTTGATTTCTAGTGAACTTGTCAATTCACGTTGACTCTAATGACTCTTTGTACTGCCCTCAAGTTGTGGGCAAAGTTCTCACACGCTAAACGAAACTTCTGATTTCTTTAAGTTGTTCTCCAGGTAATAAAGCATTTTTGTTGCTACAGACAATTCAGCAGCAACTCAAAGCTGAGAGACTCATTATACAGTAATAAAACTCATGAGATGATTATTTAAAAAGTTCTAATATCCCGACTCTTGGAAATCTAGGAAACAGCAAACCAAGTGCAGGTTTGACACTTGCTTGTGTACGGCTTTTAAGTCACAGATTAGATCCAAGAGCTCTAAAAAGGCATTATTAAATTTCAAATCTATAAAGTGTATGATTTACCTTAAAATGTCATTTGAAATGTTCTGCTAAAATGTACTACAGTATTATGACTACTGAATTATGGAACTAATGTTATTCCACACGTTTATGGTATTTTCTTTTTCAAATACAAAAAAAACCCCAAACCCAAGAGACCCTAAAAACAAACCAAAAAAATCATAGTTTCAGGTTTTTGAGGTAGAGGTAATTTCTGAAGAATTTGCCAAGATATTCTGCAGGTTTTTTGCTGGTGCTGCACTTTAGCAACTGAAGCAAAAATGATTCTTCAACAGTTTAGTGGAAAATCAATTATAAATTATGTGAGGTACCTCCAAAATTTTCCACAGGAATGGGAACATATCCATTCATTTTCTGTAAAACAAAATGGAAAAGTTTCCTGCAAATTTCTTCCAGTTTTTCACCTCAATTTTTAACTAGACTCAATTATATTCTTACTTCATTTGGGCTTAAGACATCTTTTAACAGGACAGTTTTGTTTGGTTTTCGTGTGATGCTTTCCCCTTTCACTTAGGTGGCAATTTTACTTAAGTAATGCCCATGAAATCTATTATTAGGCTCCCTGAAATTGGGTTATCCTTAGCAGTGAATACCACATAGAGATTTTGGATACCTGAACAACACAGCTTGTTTGAATAGTCATTTGAAAAGGAAAAAAAAAATAGATTTAATGTAGCGTTGGGCTTTTTATCCCAGTGTGATGAAAGGGGCAGATGAGACTTTGTATTTCAAATTGCCAGAGAAGTAGAAAAAACCTGGAAACATGGACTAAATATGTGTCTTGTCTGCCTGCAGAAATGGTACTCATTCAGGTAATCTAAATATCTATCTTAAGAACATTCATAGCCCTCTTTAAATGAATAAAAATCCATTTTAGTTGTAGTTGGAGTCCACATAAGCAAACCAAGAAAATAACCCCCAACTGCAAACCAACACCTCATATGCATAGCCCTGATGTTGAAGAAATGGAAATCAGAGGTAGAACCACCTCTGCTTGTATTGATGGGGTAATTTTAGAGCAGAAATAGTTGTATTTGAGAAGGAATCACAACACCCAGCCACAAGAAAGATGTATATACACTAAATATATCAGCAGTATGAAGGCAAACTAGATATATTCCTTGTACAGGGGCATTTCAGCAGTGCCTCCCTAAGGGACATGGCAACCATATTTTCAGTTTGGTAAGTGCACCACTAATGCTAGGATGCTTACCATCTTTATTGTTTTTGTTTATTTTTTGAGAAGACAGACAAATCCCCCAAAATTTAAATAAAAATAAAAGAAGGAAACTACCTGAAGGTCTTCAGGAAACCATAGCTGATCTTGGCATCAAGTTTCGAAGAAACGACAGAATAATTAAATTGATTACTTCCTGCTTAAAAATAAGCTTTCATTTTTATAAATTACAAAAAAAAAAGCAACCGACCCAAATAAAGAAACAAACAAGGAAAAACTTATTATTAAAAGCCCTGCTTTTTTCGCTCAGGAATATAAGAGAATATTTAATATACAAAACAGGAGTAAATTAGAGGCCTTTCTCCCCCTCCATTTATCAAACACAGATTTAGACTTTGTATGTCATAGACATGAAACAAGCAAAAATCCGTGCAGTTTATACGCCAGATGACTTCTTAGAAAATTAAGCATTTGCATTGACAGATCATTCACTTCAAGTGTCAAGAAAAGGAAGGAATTGCCCAGGTGCTTAACATATTTAATTGATTCAAAAGCAATTCTCCAAATCATAGGAAAATCAGCCTGCATTCTAGGCCATGAAGCCAGCATAATCTTCCCAGGTGGTAGCCTACTCTCACAGCTTCAAGTCTTCAGGGACTGAAGAGAATATAAACTGTCCCAATCAGCCCATTGCCTCTACTAGCAAAAGTTCACAGAATCCTTTGGCTGAGGTTTCATTTACTGCTCCTATTTCTTGCCTGGTGTAAACACTGTGCTTTTCAATGCCATCTTCAAAGCTCATTGGTTTTTGAATACTTACACTTTGGGTGACTTCAGTAATGTTCTTCCAACACATGTATCTTAATTCTTGTTTTGAAGAGAACAAAAGTCAGGGATTTGCCTTTCTTCGGAATTAAAAAAAAAAAAAAAAAAAAAAAAAAGAAGAAAGAAGCAGCTCTTATTAATTCCAGACAGAATAAAAACAACCTTTGTGCCTAGACGTCTCAAAATGGTGCTATGCCTTCAAGTTCCTTCTCCAGATCATCTTTCATATTCCACCTTTTCTATTCTTACATGTTGCTAAATCCTTCATCCAGGCCCACATCATCTCATCTAGGGATTCGCTTTATCCAACAGTGGCCTGCTAAAAATTTATCTAACTTAAACTACTTGCTTTTGCTGTCTATATATAGTTAGGGTATATAAACTGACATGTTCAGAGACAGATTTATCCCAGCCCAGAACAGGGTCTCAGATGGCAAAGACACATGCAGAGCCTGGATGTGAAGATCTGGAATAAAGCCCAACCCAAAGGTTATGCCTGGATTCTGGGGCTGAGTAAACAGATTAGCATTATTCATACTGATTAGAAAGAAGGCAAAAGGGATTAATAGGGAAAAGATTAAGTCTTCATTCATACATATCAGATTTGAGGTAACATCTGGAAATAGGTAGAGAGAGACAGTAATTAAAGTCAGTAAAGTGAAGCACATTTTAAAAGATCTACTTGGAGTGTGACCTTAAAATTATTAAATCTGGCACTATTTTTTTCAAACTCAATGTTTATTTTCATGTAAAAATAATTTGGAGATATGATAATAATTATCATCCAAAGAACAACTACTACAAACCAGCTCTCTCCTCCAGTTCTTTTCTATTGATGTCCAATGCCCTTTTTAACACCCGGAAAATAAATTCATGTGGCTTTCAAGAAAACAATGTTTTGGTTCTCTGCTAGGCAACAATATACAAGGTTTCTCTTAATGGGTTTCTTTTTTTAATTTAATCACTGTAACTGGCATGTCTCCTGCGTCCTACCACTGAAACTGTATCATTAAGCTGGAAAAGGTCAACCACAAAGTAAAATTTTAAATTGAGTTAAGCACAGTTCAGTTGTATTATTCTATAAAAAAATGTGAGAGACATTCAGCACACTGAAGACCTGTCTAACCTTTCTTTTATCTTCCCTCTTCACAAAATTCTCACAGATTGGTGTGTCCCAGAGGGTGTCTGGTACGGTTTCTGTGGTTATTGCACCTCTAATCCATTGTGTCTCTTTCAGTGGTCCTAGTTAAGTTTTAAAACCTTGAAATGATACAATATTTTGACAATGAAACATTTATTTTCCCTCCATCCAGGGGGAGATTGAGCCAGTGGCTCTTTGAGCTGATCTCTGCAAGACTGACTTCATGGAGGAACTTTTACCCATCTCCTCACTGGGACAACATCAGGACTAGTAATGCAAGCACCTGTAAGTGTGTTAGTTATCATCTACACAGAACAATAAAAGCTTCAGAGACAACAATTCATGAAGCAATGAAGATCTTCTATGCAGATCTGGTTTATCAGGCGGGTAATCATCTTCTACATGAGGAACCCAAAAAGAAGTATCGGAGAGGCTTTTTAAATTCAGACCTTTCCACCTGTATCTTTGTTTAATACAGAACCTTGTTCTATATTGGAATATACAATATTTCATCCACAAGTGTTGGTACAGACAGTTGTAAGAACATGATCTGCTGCACCCTCTTTAATCTAATCAGATCAGTATGAGTTATTTCTCAGAGAAAAAATACTATGGATCAACCTTAGCACCTGAGGTTAATCACCCCGAAAACCTCCCTGAGTCCATGAACTTTCCCCAGTAACCTTAGTACCAGTAGACAATGTTCCTTTACCACCTTTTTTACGTAGGAAGATAGTTCCTGGAAATCTCAGAAATATTTGCTAAACTTTACAGAATTAGTATGATGCTCTTCAAAAGTCATGTTTTCAAATAACTGCAAAGCATGTTTTTGGCTTCATTCTTCAGTAAATAAAGCTCCATGAACTACAAGACAAAGCATAACTCTAGAATAGCTTCATAAGTAGAAGAATTTTACTAAAATTACCTCATCAGTATACTAAATTACAGTAGTATTGATGATTTATTATAGTATACACTGAAGTTTTTTCCCAGAAAAATATTAATTTGGAATGCTGTGTAGGGTATTAATTCATGACATAGACTCTGTATCAGACATACTTACCTCTGCCTGAATTTATCCCCAGAAAAGCAAATGGGAAGTCTGAAGGCTTCAGATTCATTCACTCTGTTACACGGCGCATCTCCCCTGAAATCAAGAGAGCTTTGTACAAGCACTGAGTTACTTATTTATTTCTTAAACTCAGAATATATTTCTTTTGTTTTCAAGTGGAAGGCATAGAACAGATAACTTTTGACCATTCTCCATGAAGCTAACACTGTTTCAGCTTCTCAGCTTCTTGAAGTGAGAGAAAATCTAACTCTCCATTTATGTGACAGTGATGATTATTGCTTAATTATCCAATTTATAAAACAATAATTGCAGATAGCCTTAAAAGAGAGAGATTCTAACACATCCCCAAATTATATACTCAATGTAATGCCCATCATCACAAATTATATCCTATCAATTTTTGCATGAAATGGAAACCAAATCCAATGGTATTCTCCTGGCAAAATAGGTAGGCAGAGATGCTCCCAAGTAATTTTTTTGTCACCCCCACAACTTGCATTTTCTTTTAATTATTCCATCAGTTAGTTACAAGGACCAAGCTGAAAATGGTTTTGTTCTAAATCAGGTACCAGAATCAGAAGTAGCTCCCAAGCTAAATCTGCCTCGTGTTCCTACTGCCCCTTCACCCATGGACTGGACTATTGCAGCTCCTTTCTCTCTCTCTGATCCTGTCACCTCAGACTTGTTACCTGAAAGCCTCTATTTCCTCCATATAAGGAAAGGCCCAGTCTTCACCCCCACATCCCCATCTCTTCTGACACCACTCAAAATTGTTTTGATGGCAACTTTGATAAAAATTAGTTCACAAATTTCATATAACAAATCATTCAGCTGTTTATTTCTGGCATAGCCAGAAAAAAAACCCAAAAAAACCAAACAAAAACATGGTGGGGGAAAGGAAGGATATTAGGTGAATTCTCTAAAAAGACTTAAAAATATCACAGCTCCAAAGCAACCACTAATTGTCTTTAAACAGCTTCCAAGAAGCATTATAGAACACTTCTAGCCATTAAGCACGTCTATTCTTAGATACAAGAACCACCATCCTAACAGAGCCCGAAAAAATGTGAAATGAGACTTCTCCATAAAATATTTAATAAACCCTACAAAAGTAGAATAGCTGATAATGGACTGCCTCTGAAAATCTGTGAAAGAAGGATTTAGTCATTAGATTTCATTGCTTCTTGGCTTCCAAACCAGATTACCCAAACAACATGGCCTATTTTTTTTATTAATTTGCAAAAATAATTATTTCCATGACCACTGAGATGAAGAGCTTTCAGTTCTCATTGAAACTCCTGAAAGGTCTATGTGGATAAAGAATTACTCCAGTTATAAGTACCTATACAGCATTTAAATATTGCCTCTGTTACTTATACATTCATCTTTCATGAATTATTATATGTAAAAATCTCTCCCATATAAGGTAGATATTGAAAAAAATCATTCTCTATATAGACACACTCTCTAAGGCAACTTCTGCTTATTTTATTCATCCCAAAGAAAGAAACGTAATAAAAATTCCAGCATTCTACATAATGACACTTGCATAAATCAGGCTGGATTTTACCCTAAAGTTAAAATGAAATAAGTCCCAGAAGGAAAAAGAAAAATAATATAATATAGAATACATCCATCAATCAATTGTGAAAAATCTCCTTAGTTTCCAAAGTCTACCTTAGAAGCTATAGATATTAATTGTTTTCTCCTCATAAAGCTAGATATTTCTTTTAAATTCAATAAGAACTGTGAATTTCCTAAAAATACTTATATAATGTACAAGAAATGGTTGAGGAAAAAGTAAAATCCCTGTGAGCTGAAATTTAATAGATTGCAGTTGGTTGCTCCAAACTGTTTGCGGTCAAAAGCATTTTAAAAGCCCAGTGTTATTACACGATGAGTAAGTCAGGTTTTCTTTCCTTTCTTGTTTTTTTCATTTTGATTCATGGGGGGTTTTTTGTTGGTTTTAAAATCTCCAGTGCAATTTTTTACCAGGAATTGTCACCTTTAGCAAGTCTTACATTAATCCGAATGCCAGATGTTAATTTCCCTAAACTGTTTTTCTGTGACTGGTTTCCAGAAGCACTGTGGCAGCCATAAGCCCAGTTTCAGGGGCACTGAGCACCCAAAACTCCAGTTAAATCAGAGGTGGCTGTGGATACTGGGTGGCCTTTAAAAACAAGTTATAAGGCAATGCTGCTGGCATAGAGAAAGCAGCCCTGGAAGCTCCTAGCTCAAAGAACACCCATTGACTCATCTGGTATTTCCATACATGAAAGATTGGAAAACTGCTTTCTATTCTCAATTCTTACAAGGTTCCTGGACTACATTCATATTATGAATTTTCTTAGTTTCCATCTCCCAAATACACTTACGCATTTTAAAGTAAATTAGAACTAACCTCTGTGGTTTCGTGCACTTATGTGTGTCCATACATAGACACACACATTCCTCTGTTCTGTACTGTATTTTGAGGGAGCAAACAAGCTCCTTTTGCTACTTAGAGACCAGCCCAAAAGAATGGAAACAAGATGAACAAGAGATGATCTGCCACCTGCAGCAAGACAATGACCTTACAACTATACACCTGCCACAATATCACCACTGTCATTTTGGTGAGATTTTTTAACTTGAAAATCTGGGCAGGTGTCCCCTTTACCAAAACATTACCATATTTTTGACAAATTCAGTCTTGTGAACTTTCGCTCTTTCTGCAAAACAATACAGATGAAAAACTTAAGTTTAACGGTGCTTACACCGCTTACTAGGAAAATAGTTTTTCAGTCTGGGATTTCAAGAGCCCTGTGCACACTTCTGCTAGCCACCAAAAAGAGAGGAAGGCGGAAGAAATAGATCATGCGGCTCACCGTGACAATCTCCAAATGTATTTGAAATGCCTCCATGCAAAAAAACCAAAACAGCTCAACTTCTTTGCATTGTCAGAAAAGTACAAGTGATACAAGGGGTAAGTGTGTGGACCTCAGAACAGGTGAGAAAAACTGGGGGCCAATAAGGTGACAGAAAAATTAACACTTAATCTACCAAATACCAAAATTTCACAATTGACTTTCTGAAGTAAAAAGGTATCGTTTCTCCTCCTTATTACAGATGTTCTTCAAAGTGAAAGCTACATCAGACAACAAAGGAAGCGAGTTTATACAGGTTTAGTTTAATGGAGGAAATGCTTAAGACAGCTGCAAAAATTGAGCTTTCTTAAGTGCTCTTTAATGAAATTAGATATTATTGAAGAGTATTACAGATCTGTGTAAAAGGGATTTCTCCTGCAAATATAGACCTTATACAGTCTTCTGAGAAACACCTTTTAGACAGTGGCTGCCACAGAGGTAATGTCTTCTAAAATTTAATTTTGACCATTTTCCATGGCTAACACTGTTTCAGCTTCTCAGCTTCTTGAAGTGAGAGAAAATCTAGCCTTCCATTTATATGACAGTGATGATTCTTTCTTAATTATTCAATTTATAAAATTAAAAAATAATTGCAGGTAGCCTTAAAAGAGACATTCTAACACATCCCCAAATTATATACTCATCACAATGCCCACCATTGAAAATTACATCCTATCAATTTTTACATAAAGTTGAAAACAATTCTAACAGTATTCTCCTGGCAAAACAGAGATAAGCCCTGAAAATCAAACCAGTGTGAGAGAATCAATTTTAGAACCTGTGAAATACTGAATTACACCTTTATGAAAATATAAGGAACCAAGCAAATTGCAAACAACAGTTATCTGTCCAAAAATAAGCCAGTGTCTACTGACTTTCTGGATATACAACAAAAGCTTTTGAATTACAAAAGACCTCAGCAAAGTCTTTTTGATCAGACAGGGAGCAGATCAGCTGTTCAAGGTTTTTTCTGACCTCTCTGTCTCTGGAATACTTTCTCTTATCCAGCTTCTCTCCGAGGCTGTATGAATGAACAGTGTGTGAATGAGAATGATACAGCTCATTCAGCGGTAAAAAAAAATGACAGCATTCTGCAGGCAGGCAGTGCTACACAGAATTGGTGTGACAAGGATTTTAGCTTAATTAATGCTTGTGTACATATGTGGGAGGAAGAGCATCCTGATGGTAGTGATTTGACCTCCAGCAATACACTTCAGTACTGTGTCCTGAGAAGTCATTAGGAGGCAGGACTTGAGATCAACAACTTCACATGAACTCATTTTTTAATGTGATGTAACGTTGCTCAGACAAGCAAGGACTATGGCTTTAATATGAAGACATTAAACAGTACTTATTGGTGAGATACGCAGATTTTTGTCAATGTGAATGCAGTCTGTAGCATTAAAATGTTTTACCATAGAATAGAGTAACTACAGAATCAACCAAGGAAAATCAAATTAAAATACAGGAAAATAATTTCTAGTGAAAAAACACCTATTTTTTTCACTAAGTCAGGGGGTCTTTTCATATGAATAAATATGAATAAAATAGAAAGCTGAAAAGTACAAAGAGATTTTTGTTCATTTGTTCACCTTTAGCATTCAGGAGGACAAAGAGTCTACAAGTTGGATGTGGTATTGACATAAGAGGTATCATTCTAATGAAAATGGAACACTGAACTTTTATTGGAGAACAAGAGTGATGAGTGCCGAATGGTGACTTTCTGTTTAAAATATTTGGAAGACAGGCTCACACTATGACCTGCTTCCAGTTTCCAGTGGTATTAGGGATGAAGCCAGTATAAATCCAGTTGTCACAAAAGAAAAAGTTATAGTATATATTAAACCACAAAAAAAATACTTTCAAATAACATTAAGGGTATGACTTAAGCCCACAAAAGCCAGGAAATTTAGAGTTAGGGCTGCAACTCTGTCCTCAACTCACCCCATTTTGTTTAGGTATTATAGCAGATATGAAGAAAGTTACCTGAAGCATGATGGTATTGGTTTACAAGGGATGGCTCTGAATGTGGTATTTATGTGTGCTGGGTAGGGTTTGCTTGTTATGCTAGAGCTGACAAAGCCTTCTCATGGAGGGGAAGATTATATGGCAAATAAACCTCTTCATTAAATGTTTATAATATACATCCCTTTACCTGATTAACTTTGTGATCCATGTTCCTGGACTTCAGACTGGTGATTTCTTTTGGAGATGTCTGCTGGGATTTATATGAGTAGTGGACAAACCTGTGTCACATACACAGCTCTGGACTGAGTGATCACAGTGCCTGGTATCTGAATATGCTGAAGAAAGAAGCAAAAACACCAATGAAGCAAGGTAGTTTGATAATTAGCTATGAATCTCTAGTGGAAAATATGTGTTCATCTGATCAAAGTGATGAGATTCAACAAAAGGAAACTTAAGAAATAACAATAGGTTAAGAGACGAGCTCAAGAAGCAACTTGAAGTAGAAAATTAGCTACGAAAGTGACCTGAAGGAGACTTTTGTCTGATACCCGAGAAAAATATGACTTGTATCAGTTTGAGTTGAAGGTGTAAAGAAAGAGAAACAGAGAAATACATGTTTTATTTAGCTTTATCTGTGTCTTATGCTCGCTAAAGTGAAGAGTGACTGCTTTCTGGAACACGCAAAGATTTTGCATGTTTGCTATCACAAGTTTAAAAATATTCAGGGTTTTCATCAATGGGATTTTGGCCAACCTTTAAATCATCCTAGTAAATATTGTGAGTAATTCCTGCATCCCTGCAAATATGCCATACTTCATTACTTTGTCTTTGAGATGTATTTTATTCTGAGGTGCAGTTACATGAAAAAATGTGCCTTTTTGCTGACTTAAGGGCACCTACACAAGGGTTTTCCTAAGTACTGTTAACTCAGGTGACTTGTAATTTTCCCACACTCTTAATAATGTAACCAAAAAAATTTACACAGGACTTTTTTTTCATGTTCTACATTATTTTTAAGGAAGTCAATAACAACTGGTTTGGGTCCAGTAGATACTCTGGCACTGTAAATCCCTTCAACCCCTCCACTGCATTGCAGAGATGCACATCAGTGACTTCATCACAGCAGAATCATGTGGTGTCTGGTCCCCAAAGTTTATTCAGGTATTGATTCATGCTTTCCTAAAATTCAAACCATGAGTTACCTTAAGGTTTCCCAGGCATTTCAAAGAGCTGGAATGGGTCTAGAATTTGCAACGATTTTCAAAACTTGCTGAGTTTTAATTCCATGTTTCCTCATGTGAGAAATACAGCAACCTGTGATTCTGTGTCTTTTGTGCAGCAGTCATGCCTAATAGCTCCATACTTCTTGCATTTTACTTTGTATCTTAATTTCAAGACATAGCATAAAGATTTAATAAATGAAATACACGTTTTTAAATCTCTCAGTGCTAATCTGAAATTGTGGTAATTACTATCATCTCAAAGCACATGCCTAAGGTTTGATTTCCTCACTCCTTGAACAGACTGAATTCTTATAAACATGCTGCCATCTATTTACAAAAATAACATAAATGAACTGACAACTTCATTTTAGCTGGTGTTCTCTCACCCATGCTCAGAGTGAAAATGATGTAAGTACAAAGTTGTTATCATTCTCCCATTCACATTCAGAGATAAAGTATGGAACCTACTCTTCCCATAAATCCAGATTAATTCAGCTTTCAGAGCTAGACTGAACAGTTGCTAAAGAATAGGGGTTTTTTTCATTTAAGCCTATAGGTTTGTATCAGATCAAAAGAAAAAAAAAGCTGAAATAGGCAGACCTTACACAGTTCCCCTCCAAAGAAAAGTTTGCTCCATATTTGCTGGAAATCCAGCCTATTTTGCCAAAAAGTCTTGTAGTTCTTGTTAAAATCCATGAGTTGGAGTCCATTTACCAGCAGTTTCATAATATTAAACACATACCACAAGAGATACACTTTTTTAAAGCAATCTGCATTACTGTTATACATTACATCATATAGACAACCATGTTACCATATAACTAATGGAAATTCTATGACATTTTATGTTTGTCTTGTTAGCTACTCTCCTTCGTGTGCAAGGCAATATAACCTTTCTCCTACTTTTTCCTTGAGACTTAAGCTAGGTTTTATTAATTTATGACCGACTGTCTGAGAGGACACATAGATTCAGCTACCAAGACTTAAAAAAGCTTCTGTAATTCAACCATGTGCCTGAACATTCTTGTTGGATGACCTTATATTTGCTTTGAGCTGAGGACATCCTCCATGCTGTAACTGTTGCTCTGCTGGTGCATGATGCCTTGTTAAACTAATGTGACTTTTCTGTGAGCCCTCAGCCTAACCATGCTGAGCCCAGTTTGTACAAGGCACTGTTTTCATGAAATCATGAGCACAGGTGTTATTGGAAAACAGACCTGAGTTTAATTCCTTATGGAGAGAGTTTCATATTCAGTAAACTTAATTTAAATTCAATGTGACGCTTGGCTTCTGAACACAAAAATATTTTAACTTCAATCACTAGCTCACTGTAAGAAAATGAACAGGAGTTATCTCACAACAGCATGTTCTGAAACATTAAAATCAAAGTCATTTAACTCAGGACAATGTTCTCACCTGCCACCTAAAACCGTTAAATTCAGAGTTCTTTACAAGCCCTAAGTATAACCAATGTTCCTTGAAAGGGCTGCAAATATTTTAAACAAGCCATGACCCAGTTTTCTGCACAGTTGAGCCAAACTATTTTTGCTGTTTAAATAAAAATAACAAAAATGCACATTTTTGCATAGTTTCAGCACAAAATTCAGGGGGCAGAAAGGGAAGAACTGTGGGCTGAGATGAGTTTCACTTTACAGTTTTGGAACAACCAAAACTCAAAGCTAAATGGGCATGGTGAGTGCATAGAACCACAGGAACCAAAACCAAAGAAAAGGTTGGGATGGAATGTTATTACAGCTTTTATATCTATCGTGGTAGCTAGGTACTATCTGGCCCCTGTGGCAATAGGAGTTGAATAATGCATTTTGTAGTGATTTTCACATGTGATTCTCACCAGTGAGGCCACTACTAGGATAGTGTGTGTAGTTCTTGATGTCCAGACTTAAAACAAAGATGTTAAAAAATTGTGCAGGGCTCAGGAAAGCAAAGTAAGAATGAATCATAGTGTGGAAAATTAGTCATAGAATGACAGAACAGAACAGCTCAGTCTAGTCAATTTGTCCAAGGATAACTAGATGACCTGATAATAGCTTATTAGTGATTAAATAAGAATACTTTTGGTAGTAGTTTTGTTGGGTTTTTTTTAATTAAAGAAGATAAATATCAAGAACCAATAACTGGAAGTTGAAACTTGACAAATTGAGAACAAAAATAAGGTGCATGTTTTGGATTATCAAGATAATAACAAATAACTTAGAAGTGTTATGGTGAAATCATTCACCACTTTAAGTCATTGAATGAAAAACAAATGGCTTAAACTGTTTTTCCTAAATCAATCAAAAGGGCCTTAAGACTAAGGTTATTAAGACAAGATTTAGAATAAGAATGTGATAACATCGGTCACAAGACATGAAAAACAGAATGGAAATATTCCCATAAATGTCAGAATGTGAGACCAACAGATGACAATACAAGCTGAAGTTTTCTATTTCTCTGCAATTTCAAATGATTTTTTTTTTCATTCTGATCTAAATTCCATCAAATGTAATGCTATTTTTGCTTCTGAAAATGCATGGTGTAAAGTAAATTTGAGGACTTCTGAAAGTCTTACCCTTACTGTCACAAAAGCTGACAACTGTCAAGGAGCTGGCTAGTTTTCTCCTTTACATTCTTTTCATAGCAAATTCCTTAAGCAATAAAAATGTTAGTAATAGTTCTCACATAAGGTGCTTTTGCTTTGAGAACAAAGCAACCATGCATGCAGCCAGACTAGAAGCCTTTAAAAACAGTCTTTTAAGCCACATTTCTTGCAGCACTATTTCTTTCTTCCAGAAATATTACAGAACATATTGCTGACTGTCATAAACAGAACAGGAGGGAGGACCCCCTGTTTTATCCATCTGTGAAATGCAACCATCCTTGAGTGCAACACAACAAAGTTTCCCAGTGGCTTGCTCATCTGAAATTACAGTGAATTTGAGGCAGTTAGCTGCATTAGTAAAAGCAATCATCTTGCAAGAACAAGCAAGTAATTTCCAAATAGATTTTTTTTTTACTGAAAAACAGTCCAAAATTTTACTCTTGCTCTCCCAGGATGCAGCAGTATAACTCAAAACCAAAGCTTTGGCTAGTGTGGAAGAGGTACCCTGCATCACCAGCAGCTGAGTATATTAAATCAAAGTGAATCTAGAACATAACAACTGTTTTAGAAGAGGGTTTTTAGTGATACATTTTTAGACTCAGCTCCTCGGGATTAAGATGTTTTCCCTGTGCATCTTGCAATGAGACTAACTAAGATACCAGAGGTTAACATGGGACAATGATTTAAGTTATGCAGTCAATTGAACAAAAGTTCTTCTCAAATTAGTGGGAGTTCTGCTCAGTTGAGGGACTCAGAATTTTGCCCAGTAATTAAGTTATTCATTTTTAGCCCTGAGCATTCCTCTTCCTCAGCTGAGTGTGCCAAGAAAACTAAAAAACTGAACAGCACAGAAGTAGTATTAAACTTTAACAATGCTTTGCACTGACACAGGGGGGAATATCAGAGCTATTTAGAAACAATGGCATGATCTCCAACTGGAGCCAGAGAATTCACAGGATATGAAATGCACATATGTGCTTTTCATTGGGATGATCCCCCGTTCTCACATGCTGAAGCTCTTCTCACACCTCATGCTCCCATGCATAGCACTTAACCTGACTACTTAAATTGCTCTGAAGCTACTGTTAGTTACCTGCCAAAGGCTGTAAATGCCCAGCTGGAAAGTGAGCTGTTTATTTCTTACATATTACTCAATTTAAATTAACATGTATCTACTGTTTATATTTAAAATATAATTTAATTGAATGGTATGTTAACTTTACTTGCTTTGGCCTCAATTTGACAAATACTTAAAATCTGTCTAATTTTCATTGTGTAGCTAGATCTCTGATTCATAACACCAAACAAAATACTACTGTACACAGTGGCATTCATCAGATTTAGTTTAAAAACAAACAAAAATATTTACAAAGGTTTTAGAAAATGAGTTATATTTTGCAAGCAAGATTTAATCCTAAAGTTTTATTTTTTTTAAGATCATCCTTGAAATTCAGGGAAATATGCTAACCTTGAACAGGAACAGTGTAAATTCCCATCTGAGATCTTTCACAGAAAATGTAGCATAGATGATGATCCTTTAGGGATGAACTTAGTGGTAATTCTCACTGTCCAGTGCTTGACTTTGAATCAATACCTATATTTTTAAAACAAAGAAGTAGAGAAATGGCAACACCCATCACATTGCACTATTCTGATACGCACAAGTCATGAATGGGGCTGATACACTCTGCTGTACGGCACAGACTACTACGGTTTAGAAGAAGTGAGTTGGTAGTTGATTGTTCTTACTGGTTGTTCTGCGTTCAGCCCCATTTATTCCCAGCTGCATCATGAATTTGCCAAACAATTCCAGTTGCTCCGGCCAAATCTCACAGAATCACAGAATTCTTTGGGTTGGAAGGGATCTTAAAGATGATCTAGTTCCAAACTTCTGTCATGGGCAGGGACACCTTCCACTAGATCACTCCAACTTGACCTTGAACGCTTCCAGGGATGGGGCACCCACAGCTCCTCTAAGCAATGTGTTGCAGTGTTCCAATACACTCCTAGTGAAGAATTTATTCTTTATATCTAATTACCCTCAACCTGGACACTACACCTACAAGTAAGCCAGAAGATCTGAAGGGGACAGCAGTGTTGCACTGGTAAGACTCAGATGATGGGCACAAATGCTAGCATGGATACTCCCATAAGGAAGCCTTATCTTTTCGTTCTCCTTGCCTAACCAGTCCTTGGGTTTACCAGGTTAGGCTTTTTGATTGGCTTCATTTCATGTAACCATGTATATGTTGTCATGTGACTACTCATCTGCAGAGAATTAATTTTTTTTATTTACTCAAAAGAGCAAGGTAAGCATTTCTAGAGCATGATTAATCCTAATGACAGATTACTGAAAGAGGTCCCAATAACATTTCATTGATGATTAAAGGGAGCCTAGGTGGTCAGGTCAGTTTCAAATTTTACATTACAGACATTTAAAGTAAAATGAATTCCATCCTCCACAGCCAAATTAAATGTGCAACTCAGGTGGTCTGTAACACAGTAAAGGAAGTACAGGCATAAAACAAAATCCCTACATATATCCCTAATAATTTTTAAGTAGCAGATAAGTATCTCCAGTAGCATATTCAAAAGTTGTTGACATTTACCAACCATGACTCATTAACTAATCTCTATACTGCCAGAGTGCTGCCTGAATTTAAAGATTGTATACCATCAACAGATAGGTGAGGAGGATGACTGCTAGTACTAAATAAAGACAATTCCAGCTGCTGCCTGTATGAGCTAGCGTTTCCTGTCCCTGCCAGAGGTAAGCAATCTTACCCCTACTTCTGTGCTACCATCTTCATGGATAGTGTTAGGAAACTAATTCAGCTGAAAATTAGTAGTCCTCATCTGGATTAGTTCTCTCAAAGTCAAGAAGCAGGAATATGCCACCATTGTCTGGGGATAGGTGAGGTCACCACTTTTGGCAGAAGCATCTACTTAGATCATCTTCAAGTGATTGTGAAAGCACAACCTTAGCTGCACGCAGAGTTAATTCTCATTATCTTCTGCATTGCCACAGCATGTAACCACTCATTCTCAGATTCCTGCTAAAATGCAACGTAAAACTCAACACTGAGTGTCACTTTTTAGTGTCTGAGAAGTCATCTGACAATGGGGAAAGGACCAAAAGAGCGCTGAAGAGGCAAAAACCTTGGTGTTCAAGAGCAAACAGAATCAGACCAGTGGAAAACTTCATTTTTAAGTGGGAAAAGTTGAGAGAAGAAAAATTGCTTCCAGAACATCTCAGAATATGCTGAAAACTTTGTTCGAAACAGAAAGAAAGCAGACATCTAAGATAAAGATCCCCTTTTGACAAATTTTATATTCCTGTTACTAAACACAGGGATTCAGATCTCACTAAAATAGTTGCATTTTTTCTTCTCACTTTCTTAGAAATTTTCTCAAAAAAATCCTATCTGAGGTGGATACATATAAATGAAAAGTTTCCTTACATAGTTAAAGTTTAGCTACTGAAAACAAGACCTTTTAATGAGATACATCTGAAATCTGTAATAGTAGGCACTTTTTCCAGTACCAATAATAGTACTTCTATTGTAGAAACATGTGTGAGAAAATTCTGGTGTGGAAGTGAAAACCAAGCTGTGCAGCAAATATTGACTTTTTGAGTGTTCTTTCTGTAGATGCTACATGAGCATCTATAAAAATATATACACTGAGTTCTATGCAGTAATAATAACAATATTAAGTACCTCCCATGTACTACTCATCCTTGCAAACATGTATGGGATGCAGAACAACTGGTATTTTGTTTAGCCCGGCACATTAAGCATATAGAATTTTCATGGTGCAGTTTCTTATGAACAAGTGAAGCTACCCCTCAGAAACAACTTCTAACTTTAGCTCTCCTGTCCAGTAAATAAATATATATTATTATTTATACATATCACAATACTTTTCAGAGTGTCCAATAAGGCACTGTATGGACACATTGAAAACATAGCCCCTGTCTTTAAGAGCTTATAGGATTAAGTCTGACCTATTTAACATAAAGATGCTGATCCATATATTCATAGGGATTTGCTTGAAGAAGTGTTTTAATTGCAGGTTTCTCAAGAATACATATCACTTCAGGATCTTGTCGGTAACATACTGGTAAAAGGAAATTTACCACACACACCCCTCTAAGCCTGATGAGGGCCCAAGAGCTAATCAAAAACACTACAGGCTTTTTAGCAACCAATCTGAATTAATCAAATCATCCCTGCTGGTTTTTGTTAATGTTTGGACAATCTAGCTTTTCTCCAGTATGCTCTCGCTGTCTGAGGAGAGGACAGGGAGCCAAAAACTCCTTAAGTTTTAATCCTGGCTCTGACACTGATTCTCTCTGCGGCTTTGGGCAAGGAGTCATTGTTCTATAGTAAAATGCTTGTATTGGCAAGATGATGAACTACTACTGTAGATGATCTAATAAAATTTTTCCATCTTTAATTTCTATGATTCTGTAATACTAACAACATAAGTTTCAGCCTCTCACCTGAATAGAAGAGATAAATACTTACCCAGTTTTCCTGCATGCAAAGAAGAATTAAAGCTACAGGATACAAAACTTCACAGAAAAGAAGCTACAATGCTTGATTAGCATCTTGTTTAGTACCTTGATAATAAATAACGCCTATAGGGACCGTGTAAAACAAGGCCAGATTGAATATCCTTCTTTCCACTCTACTAATGATTGTCTGAGCTGGGGTTTGCTGGAAAATACTGTCTCCAGCTAATTGTGTACCCCCATTTTGTTTTAGGCACTGCTTCGGTGAAATGATGCAGAAAAGTAAAGCAGCCACTAAATGGTGAACTTTTTTTTTCTGCGAAAGGTAAGGGAAGAGGGTAAGCACAACAAGGCAAAGTTCCAAGAGTGATGCTTATGCCAGTGCACACAATGACACAGTCATTGTGGGAATGCCTGCATTTCCCAGCTGGGACAACCCACTCAGTTGCACCTACTGGTTGCTGACTTTAGATGAAGATTCTTACGGGTGACTCTAATTTGACCTAGGGAATGGACTGAAGAACAGGAGAGCCAAGATAAAATTGTACTTCCAAAAGTACAGTTATAACAATATGCTTCTGAAAAATGTTATTTAAAATTTCTAGGCTTAGAAAGAATACATAGAATTATAGAATCATGGAACTATAGAATGGTTTGGGTTGGAAGCCCAACCAACAAGATAAATGATCTAGTTCCAAACTCCTGCCGTGGGCAGGGACAATTTTCACTAGACCAGGTTGCTCACAGCTCCATCCAGCCTGGCCTTGAACACTGCCAGGGATGGGACAGTAAATTAATTGTCTTGCACCTGTAAATATACTTCATTCACTATGCAAAGAACACAAACCATAGTAACCATTGTAGTCTACAGGTATGGACCCCATCCTGCCATTTCAATGCATGTGCAAAAAACACAAAGATGTGACTGCTGCTGATAATACATAATAAATCTTGTTCTTCAGCTGTACAACACTGATGTATCAAATAGAAGCAGAGAAGAGTAACCAGAATATGTTTCAGTGAAGGACAGTTACAAGCAGACATACCTTAGACTTTTTCATTTTCCTAAGACAGTGAAATCTGGCTTGCTCACATTAGACAATGCACAGAGGCAACTTCTTACAGAACTGGTTGCTAGTGAGTTATGTCAACATTTGGCAGGGATTTCCCTCTCATTGTTTTAGCAGGATATATTGTTTCCACAACTGAATTTTTTTGTATGAACTTATTTCCTTTGATAAAGGATGACACCTTGGCCCTTGACTCCATTGTTACACATCATAGCAAGGTAGATAAAGAAGGAAGAGTGATTCTTGCTTGAACTGTGGCCAGCAAGTAGTTGGACTTGCTTTATTCCACACACAGTAGAGAGGGGACAGCAATATAGGGAATGTAGAGATGCACAGGGATAGATTGTTGTCATTCAAGGAGGATATGGTGATCTGCAAGATGAATGTTGCCAGACAGCAATCTATCAGTCTGACAGGGGTAAACAGGGAGGCAAAGATGATCACTGTCTCTCTCCAAGTTACATTGCATTTTAGGGTTCTCAACAATATGCCAACAGCCAGAGAGCTACCCTTTGCAGCCCTGTGACTATCTTGATATGAAAATATTAGCAATGATGATACATTGGTCTTATAAACTGAAATTCTGCCAAATTAATTTTCAGTCCGCAAGATAAGTCTTTCCCATACTATTTTAGTACATTAACATGACTTCTGTCAATAGACATTTGCTACCTTAAATTCTTTTGTATTAATAAGACATTATTATGAAAAATACATATAATTACCGTTATTTACAGAAAATATTTGTGGATTTGTTAGGTTAAGCAATCAGGACAACTACAGAGGAATGATTGGTTAACCAATTATCACATTTTCTTAGAAATGAGTGCATAAACCTCAAGACATACCACAGTTAAAAGCTATTTCAGCCACTGGAAAACAACTGAAAGACATCTCGAAACCTCTGAAAAAGAATACCCTTCCCCCCAGAAAAAAAATTTACTTTATGCAAGTCACAAGAAAGTTATTATCCGAGCTAGGTCGCTGACAAGAGATGTTATTAATGATCCCATTGAAATTATTAATGCATTTAACAATCACTTTGCAAACTATAATATTATATCCTGGGAGAATACTGAATCATGCTGGTTACTTGGATGAAGATCAAACAAGCTTAGGATGAAAAGATCAGGCTCTGAGAAAGTTTAGAGTACTTTGTGATTAATAAAAATTAAATGCCAGAACTACTTGATTTGCATTTAAATCCACAAAGGTGTTGACTGGATTTTGCCACATGATTTGGAATTATACAATGAAGCACACCTCTGCACACACAAAATATTAACATGGATACGATACAAGGATGAATCTACTGCTATATTTATATGCAAATATGCTAGAGGAATCTTGTGTGCGGGTGATGCGTAACTGAAACTTCTCTCCAGTTCACAAAATGGACCTCACTGCAACACTTTAGTAATTGTAAAACCTCTCTCAATGGTTTTTGAGAGGTCTTGGGAATCCAAAGAGGTCCCAGCTCACTGGAAGTTGGCAAATGTTGTCCCAGTTTTCAAGAAGGCCAAGAAGGCAGACCTTGGAAACTACAGGCCTGTCAGTCTCACTTCAAGAGATTTTAAAACCCAACAAAATAAGTTTTCAAGTTGACCATATCTATGAAAGCACCAGTGGGAGCAGAGTAGTGTTCAAAGGGAGAGCCCGTTGCAAGGAAAAGTGCTATTCAGCAGTTAGTGAAACATACAGTTAAATGTACTGTTGAAGACAGGTACTACTTAACTACATACTAATTTTCCCTGCTGAAATGAGCACTGAATTAAAAATGCAAACCCCTCTAAAACTCACATACAAAAGAGCTAAGGTACAGCCTCAATGCTACAGGTATTTCCCTCCTTCATGCCTACATTTTCTATTCTTTATCCATTCTTAAATTGTAATGAATATCCAGAGATAATTATCACATTTCTGTGATGACAGAGAACCTGCACATGTTAAGATAGTGGCATAATTTGATATTTATGAAATGCTTCTTTATTTATGAAGCATCTGTCTTGAAATTTAATTACCACCACCACAGTGTTTCATTACAATTCTAACACAGATTAATAATGAACAAGATTCCTACCCAGACTATTAAAATTTGAAAAACGAATACCCTTTGATGAATTCAAACCACCACCTCATTCAGCTACTGTGTGAAAGTCTTAGTACTTTCGTTTATTTTTCTGTTTCCTGTGTCAGTCAGAGAGGTTAAAATAGGAAAGCCAAAAGCTGGAAAAGAAACAAAATGAAAGTGGGACAAGGGAATGGGTGTGTGAAAAGTTAGGGAGGTTTAGAGCAAAGGGTTCAGATTACAGCACATAAAGAGGCCAGAGAAATATTAGAAAAAAATTATGAAGTTTATAATATTGGACACAGAATTACAAAACAAAAAGCCTAGAGAAACCGCATAAGAATAGATGGACAACAGCTGTGGGTGGAGAAGAGAGAAAAAAAATAGGAAAGGCCAGATCTTGTTCTCATGGAAGTCAATGGCAAAGCACTCGTTGACTACAGTGGGAACTGGAGAGGCCCACAGTGAATGAAAATTCATTCCCACGAGGGTGGGAAAGGGTGGACAACTGGCATTAATAGAAGAATGAACAGGCATAGGGAAATTAAAAGCTGAGAGCTCAATTACTACTGAGGCCCAAGCTGACACAGTCAGAAGAGCATCCATATATAAGGCTGTTGGGAAGCCAGGGGCCCTTGGCACATCACAGGAGTGAGGGCCTGACTGAGACCCAAACTCAAAAGCTCTCCCAACTTCAGAAACCAAAGATCCAAGAACTGGGATCTTAACGTCACTATTTTGGATTTTGGAAAGATCTCTGACTAAATGTCAGGTCATGTCACCTTTGCTTCTCAGTAACTGGATGTAGAAACAGCTGGGATGGTTTGTCAGGTCAGGTGCTATTGACTGTGGTGAATGAACTGAGAGAGCTTTGAGCCACTGTGAGTAGCACAGGAACTGCTGTCTATGGTGCGCAGGAAGCTGAGGGTTTTTGAACTGACAACTCAGCTTTCAGTCACCAAAAAATTATCTTTTTCAGCTATCCATACACTTTTACTGTGCATCTTGCAATACATGGTGTTCTCCTTAAAGTCCTACTTTTTCATTTTTTTCCCCCCTCTCAGTCAAAGAAAAAAAGTTTGACCTAAGCATTTCCAAAAGCTCACAGAAACACAGACAGATAAAAGGAGACAAGGCATCATTCTTGGGGTGTGTTTCTATTTTCAGACTATGACTTTCTTAATCCTTGCCTTAAGACCAGTTAACCTACTACCCCCAAGTCTCATAATTTGTTCATGGGCTAGCAAAGATTTGTTAACTCACCAGCAAAGTATGTGTATCCATTCCCCCCTAGTGGAAGATAAAAGTCTTCTGCTACTACAAATTACTTTGTCAGCTCAAGTGCTAAACAGCCATGTTACAAATCAGGAGCCCAGACCCACTGATGACCCACATGAGGATCTGCCATACATCGCGGGATTGAATGGTCCGTGTTCCTTCGGTCTGATTTTTGTTCCTGTGTTACTGCACTGCAAACTGCTTTAGGAAGCTGTGATGTGCCTCCCTCACGCATACATAGATACAATCAGAGTCCATGGCGATGTAGTTCTTCTAAATGAAGCCAGGCCTTATTCAGTGCATGGTACTCAAGGCTGTCTGTTGAATGAGGAGAGCTACCTGAGTTTTGCCATAAAACCTAACACTGAGACTGAAACATGCAGGAGGCAGAAGGATGTCAAGGCTAGAGTAGTTAAAGCTTCCCTAGGGTAAATTGATTCTGTCTCAGCTCCTATTGTAGCTCTTAGTCCTGCTGGGGAAGTCAAAGGATCTGAAATTTTCTGAAGTGGACAACATGGTTGCTCCTAGTTTGTTGTGCAGCAAGTGCACTGAGCTCTTACTCCTGTAACTGAGATCACTGAGACCAAAGAGGCCTCAGGATGAGCTCTACTCTTCACTTACACTGTTCTTATAATGTCAGCTAAACTGTCAGCCTGGCCACTTTATGCTCTTTCACTGTTTTATCTATAGTCTGTCATAGTTCTGTGATAAAAATAGTCCCTACTGGACAGGACTATCACTAAGATAAAAACATTCTGAGCTCCTCTAACACCTATGTCTGTTTCAACCCAGTCTTGGAATTACCTCATCTCTGTAAGAGTCTCAATAACCTCACATTTTAACATGTGCCTAAAATTCTACTTCTCATTCTCTGAGAGGTATGTCACTGTAAATAGGGCCTATTTCAATCTAATATGCTTTCCTTGGCCTGATTTGGCTCTAAAAACTCCCATCTATATCTATTAAGAAGCTTACTCCCACTGATTTCTGTTAAAACCTAACTGACCAAGAAGGTGGTGCCTCCTGTTAGGCAACAGTCTAGTCAATAGGGCAATTCTTGGGGATGTAGGAGGTGCAGTCTCAATTTCCCCTTTCTTCTGAGGTGAGTCATACTCAAAGCTTCCACACAATAGGCTTTGGGGAATGCAAGGAAGGGAGGGTAGAACACTGGTTGCTTTTGAAACTCTGCCACAACATGAAAGGATGATGTTCATAAACTTTCTGGACAAGCTTTAGGCTCCAGGCAACAGCAGGACTGGATCCGAAAGCCCTGCACTCCATTGTAGGTTTTCATATTTTTTTAAGGACTCCATATTAGGAAAAAGCAGCAAAATAGATATTCCCTATTTTGGGTAGCAGATGCTCACTCCTTTCTTCCTTCATTCTCAAGTGCATGCTCTAGCCATTAAACTAAGAAATATTGGTACACCTGGTCTTCCTTCTTGCCTTATTGAGTGGAACTTGCTTTAGTGCACAGTGCAATGGCTGTTGAGCACACTTTTTATTCCTCTATCAGAGTGAGACAGAAAATAATGAAACTTGGATTTCTAAAATGTCAAGAGAATGCTTAACCAGTAAACTGTTGCACAACCAATATCACAGTAAGAGTACCCTCAAATCCTTTGCTGCCTCCTCCTCTAGTCAAATTCTGAAATAATAATGCTTCCTGCTCTTTATTGAAAGCAGGAACTTAAATACTTCACCAAGGATGAGGGATAGATTTTTGTCCGAAGTGCAAGACTTAAGTTTTCACAGTGGAAAGACTTTAAGAGCATTTTTCCTTCTCAGACATCCTCTATGTGTCATCCCTGGACAGCAGTCTATTCAACCTGAGAGTTAATCCACATAGCCCTGTGAAATGTCTTTGCTCTCCCTTTACATCACACGTGGAGCTTGGGCACATAACTCTAGGGTTCTGAAATCCTGTCTGCAGTCACATATTCTTTTTGAACTAATCCATTGGCACTAATGCAAGGGCTCAGTAGAAATATTTCTGTACACAGTAAAATTTCTATATTGAGGACATGGTTTAGATGGCACATGATAAATAATTTATATGGTAATATATTGAAAAATGAGACTATGAAGAACTGCCAAATAAAGACCAATCTACAATGAGCACCATTTGTCATAGTCATTAATGAGGCTGGAATTCTGTAGAAAAGTGGGCTACCTCATTAAAAGTGCTATGTAATATAAACAGGTATCACATCACGTCTATATACAGAGAGCAAATTTATGTTGAAACAGCAGCTTCACTGTTTGCAGTTCCTATTTTCCTCACATCCTTTAGTAAGTTTTTTTTTAGATGTCAGTTTAGACAAAGAAAGAAAATTGTTGAAAGTTGATATAGGGTTGACATGCAGACATAGAACATCTCCATATGTCTACTGAGTAAGAAACAGACAACACTGTACTGCCTGCAGGTGTTTAGAAGCTGTCTTGGATTTCTTTTTTCTTTTTCTTCCAATGGATCAAAAAATATAAGGGATGAGCCATTCATTATAATTCTTATACCGCAATAGGGTGTTGCACTACAATGATAATCTCACTAACTTTACAGAACTTTCATAAAGCTAAAGGAATTTATTGTCCTGGTATTGCTTTATTTATGCTCTTTCAAGACTGATTTTTATATAAGTGGAACTTACGGATAGTGCAAAAAACACACACAACTGTCTAAGACATGAAACAGGTCTTGAAATCTTCCAATAAAAATATTTTGAGAAATACACTCTGACACTGAATACACTGTGATTTTAGTTTAAACCTCAGTACAGTACTCTTGCTGCCATTTCTTATGCATTTTGCCCCAGTCCTGTCACTCCCCAGGCTATCATTTTCAAATTGAGTGTCAATGATTCCCAGTGGTCTTTTTTAATTCTTTTTTTTTTTTTTTTTTTTGAAAGACCGAAGATTAAAGCTGAATCCATGAGCTATTATCAGATGGGAAATATTAATTTACTAAAGCATCTGAACATTTGGAATAAATTTGAAAACAGAACCATCTGTTATATAAACTAATCCAATAGACTCCACACTTTGTATAGCCAGCTGCTGTCAAGTAACAGATTATGAAACCAAGTAATAAATCTTAATTCACAAAATGTTTCTCCATTTGAAAGGTTTGAAAATTTATTTTTCCTTTCTTGTTTTAATGTAAACTTGATGCAAGTTGGCAGAATTCTCTGACCTGTTGGGGGTCTAGTAGTCACTCAGATCCCTATGGGAGGCTGTGGATGCAGTCTCACAGAGGTCAGTTGAAAGGCAAGTCTTGGGATACCAGCCTCTTTTGTGCATCAGTCACTCATATCATGACAAAAGCTGCTCAGCCTGGTTTTGAGATGGGTACCCCAAAATGACAAAACTCAAACCAAGGATTGTATCAGCCTTTTCTAGACTAGTCAAAATAAGGAAAATAATCTTTCCTGCAGCCAAGATTTAAATGAATAGTTCAGAATTCTATTCATCCTGGGTTGCAATCCCTGCTAAAAACAAAGACCCTTTGTAACAGTCAGCATTCAAATGGAATCCAGACAGTTTCCCTCTTTCTGATATGATGATTATGGGTCCATGTACCAGCCACCAGCAGATGATTCAGACCAGATGCCAGAAACCACTCTGTTCATGGCAGCTGGTTCAACACATGGAACCCGACAATTCCTGCATCTAATATATCTAAGTCTGTCCTTTCCTCCCCTCAGTGACATGGCAGAGAACCCATATCCTTCTAGTTTTTGGGAATGGTTTGTCCTCTCTACCCACATCACAACGACCTAAAAGAATTTGTGCAACCCATCCGACTTCTTTTTTTCAGACTAATTTATGCATGCGTGTGTCACTGTAACACTCAACAAGGAAAAGAACTTTATGTATACATATTTATGTATGTTTTTACTAAACTGAACAGATTTAAATCATCAGGATCCCAGACAAGGTGTGTTTTCTAAGTACAAGAAGTGTTTAATATTTGTTTCTTAATATCCTAGTCCAAAATAAAACAAATGTCGCATCATAGTAGAAGAAAAGTAGTATTTTTGGTAGTTGTTGTGAAAACATTTTGTATTCCTTATTTTTGTCTTCACAGATCAGCTATAGGTTTGCCAACAGGTACAAACACATTCTTATATACTTAACTAATTATGAAACCTGTGACAAAATGTGGGCATTAGTAGATGAGACACTGCAAATTCAATGGGGTTTAGGTTGCTTTGGTTTAACTCAGTTTGCCGCTCAGTGTTGTAAAGACAACAATCAGATTAAACAAGGAAGGAAACTTTTCAAAGCATTGTGCTGATATATAGTGGAAAAAAAAAAAGCAAAATATTGAAAGAAGCTTTTAAACTCCTTACCTACTCTTTATGTGAAGAACAGTATGTTACTTTTCAAGGCCTTCTGCTGCCTTCAGGTATCCCACCTGAAAAGTGACATACTAATTGTTATGAGCAAAGGAAGCAGACTCTTTTCCTAATGTGTCACATCTGATTGTATAATTGGACAAATTCTATGAAACTTCATATACTTAAATGGAAGAACTATACCATTAACAGAACTCATGTCTTTTTTTCATAACTTCTTTACTTCTTGGAACACCATAATCAAGGACTGATTAATCCATTCCAGCATTCACCAAATCCATTAATCACCCAGACTGCTTAATTCACTGTCCAAGATAGTCTTTGGAATACAGTGTACAACTGCTTTTCATGCAGGGGAGCACTTTCTGGTGGAATAACAACATTGACAACCTAACCATGTTAGTGATTAAGTGATTCAGGGTTATATCATCTAGCCGTTTGTCAGCCCTCTGTATTTCACAATTAAGTACAAATTTCTGAGTTTCTAGCCTGCATGAATTAGGCACATTCTATGCAAACTTTTCCAAAAGTTCACATATTCTTAAAAATTCTAAATAGCAAGAAAAAATTGCCAATGGAAAACTACTCAGAGACATCTGTTCTCCCATCGATATATGCAACAATCTCCCATTAGCATGTACACTAAAGGGAGAATAGGCTCTGCAGAATGCAAAAAAAATGCATTTCACTAACTAAATAAATTCCTTTATATATTGTGGCAATACAAATAAATAAACCCGGAGATTTACAGACAGCCACCTTGGCTGACATTTCAGAGAGCTGGAGCCTTTAGCAATATTTTTTGCTTAACTCCATCCTAACAAAGCCCTATCTCTTCTCCCAAAACCTCATTTCTCAATTCTCCCCTGCTCTCCTCTTTCAGGCCCACTTCCCAGTTTCTTTCTCTTTTTCCTTCCAAGGTGTGATTGCTCTCTTTGCTCCCCAAAGTCTCCTTCTTGATTGTTTTGCTCTGCTTTAATGAGTCCAAGGCTTCGCTCTACTCCAGAAATTGCATTTACCCTTTTTGTTCCCAAGCACATCTGTCTCCTCCAAGCTTTCTCTCCTGTTCTGACCTTCCTGCACTTCAAGACTTTTTTTTGCCAAGTTTATTTCCCCTCTGTCTCTCTAGCCTCTTTCTACTTCTCTACTTTTTTTTCTACTCTTAGTGCACTAAAACGACGCCACTATTTCTTCTTTTATTTTCCCTTTAGCAGTGACAAACTAAAACTTGAGATCTCAGATTAGTAAGAGCAATAAAATTGAAGTCATTGTCCTGGTTTTTTTCAGCCTAATATGTAGAGCAAAGAAGGAGACTTTCAAAAACTGATCCAATCTGGACATGGCTAAAAACAATAGCAACTTTCAAACTTCATTTGTGGTATTTTATGCATAGTCAAAAATTCATATGGAAATGCCATTTGGTATTAAACTTTCATTTTCTAATCCAATAATGAAATGTTCAATGCTAGTAATGTAGTAGTATCTATTTATATAATTCAGATTTGATTAATGTGATATTATCTGAATGCTAATTCTTAAAATTTCTTGTCTTATAGGTTTGCCATTTCTTTCATGTCTACTCTGACATATGATAAAAATTTAGATTTCTACTGACTCTAAAATGAACAGCATTTCTACCTTGTCCTTCACTGATGGACATTACAAAAAAAGTCTGGTAAAGATTTTACTATTTTGATCAAAATTAACATTTTATAGACTATTTGCAGATTACTTTAAATTTTACTTTTCATGTAACAAATAAATTAATTGGTACCAGAGGAGAGGGGTCCTTCCTTGTTCTCAGTGATGCTAATAAACATTTAGCTAGTTAACTCACTAGAGACCGGATTAGAATGTAGGCCAACACAACAGATATTTAGTATTTAAATTCATTATTTTCCTAGTGCTCTATGCTACAGTCCGTAGCCAAGCAAAACTCCTACTGACTTCCTGTATTAGGTCCATCTTTATTATTTAGCAGATTGGCAGAACCAGAGTGGTACCATCTATTACTACTGGCAAATAACATTTGAATTCATCTTCCTCTTATTCACAGGGTGACTCATTCTGTGTCGTACACACTTCATTTTTGATTTATGTAAGACATACATTTTAACATCCTTTCTGAGACTCAATTATTTAATCTATTTTTGTCATTCTATTCATTTGCTTATTCAAGCCATTTTGCATTAATAATCAGTCTCCATTCTTCTTCATTATTTAGTATTATTTGGTGTAATGGAGTGTGTGCCAACTATGACTTTTGGATAAAGCTTCTGGATGAGTGACACATTTACTGATGAAAGTTAAAATATATAAAACTTCAGACAGCAAAAGAAAGCAAGATATTTGTAGAAGTACTGTCTAGTTTTGAACATCATAATTGTGACTTGAGCCAAATTAGTAATAATAGTATGCTTTACCCAGCTATTCGTCTCCATACAAGAAAAAAATATGTTATCCCAAATAAGTTAATACTGAGAACTAGAAATGCAGCTCTTCTTAATTTCTGAGATACACTGTAAGTATTTCACAGAGAATGGGAGTTGTTACTTTAGCAGAAGTCTTATTTATTAAGAGACAAAATATTCTCCAACTTATTAATAAGTCAATATACGTGATCTACTTTTTCTGTAGGAATGTAGTCTCATGAAAACTGAAGAATGGTCAACAGTTTCAGACTTTTGCTTTGCATGTCCTGCATATTGTTTCCTGTAAACAAGACAACTGTCAAAACTTTCTCACGGGCTAGAAGTGGAAACTAAATGGGCTTCTTCCAAAGAACTGCCCTGACCATACTTCTCTGCTACCTGTGTACACAACCAATTTGTCACAACCTCAGGAAAAAGTTCGAGGTTAAATTCTTGTGCACTGTGGTTCACAAAACAACATTTTGCCTAATCAGATAGATTTTCTGACTGTTTCAGTCATGTAAGTCTTGACAGTTTTTATGCCAACATTCTAGATTTCACAGTTTGTAAACAGTGCATGGAAAGTGTAGTTCTTGAAAGTCATTCCAGTCCCAATGATTCCATCTTAAATGATGGTTTATCAGTCCCCTAAAAATATCAGCTGTTCTCCCCTTATGCACCCCCCCCCTTTTTTGGTTTGAGTAGGGTCAACTAAAGCTCCTCGTTAGGTACTATGTCCATGTGGGGTTTGAATGTCTCTGAGAACAGAGACTCTGCAATCTCTGTAGGCAACTTCTTCCAGCCTTTGAACACACTCACTCTGAAAACCTTTCTCTTATGTTTTATCTAAATATATTGTGTTTCAGTTTGTTTCCATTGCTTCCTATCTTTTAATAGGATATCAGTGAGAAGAATCCAACTTCTTTCTTGCTCCTTCTCCCTCTTTCCACTTTGACAAGATCCCTCTAAAACTTCTCTAGGTTTAACAAGTCTAGATCTCTGTCTCTCATCCACATGTCAGATGCTCCAGTCCCTAAATCATCTTCATGCCCTTTAATGGCATCACTCCAGTACAACAATATCCTTTTTGAATATAGGGTAGTCCAGGAATGGAGTGCAAAAAGGGAAAGGGTGACGTCCCTCCATCCTCTGGCAATTATTTGGCTAATACAGCCCAGATCTTGGCAGGCTTTCTTTGCCACAAGGTCACAATCTTAGCCCATGGTCCACTTGTCCACCAGAATCCTCAGGGTACAAAAGCCTTTTCTGGAAAGCTGATTTCCAGCTGGTTGGTCTCCAGCCTGTGTTGGCAAAGGGGGTTATTCCTTTGTTCTGGTTCTGGCCAGGACAGGGTTGAATTTTTGCAGTGACAAAAAGGACATGTCAAAGCATGACAGAGGGAGCTATGGGGGTAGGCGTGTTAGAGCCAGAGGGAGCGGTGGGGGGAGCATGGCAGCAGGAGCCATCTGGAATTGTCTATGGTGATGTCGCAGTGAGCAATAACATTTTCTTTTCTTCTCCCCTCTGCCATTAACATTGTTGCTGTTACTCTTTGTTTACTAATGCCATTGCTGCTTACAGTAAATTGTTCTTACCTCAACCCATGATCTTCACCTTTTGTGCCTAGAATTCTCCTCTCCAGCCCACTCCCAGGAGCAAACAAGACGTACGTATCTTGGAGTGGTTTCAGTGGGAAGAATTAAGTTGGAGAATACCATTTCTAAACCATGAAGCTTCACAGGTACAGGACTTTACATTTCCCTTTGTTAGAAATCATGAGATTTCTGTTGACTCATGTCTCCAGCCTGTCAAGGTCTCTCTAAAAGGCAGCACAACCATTTAGTGTGCTAATCATTCTAATTTTGCATCATCCACACACTTGCTGTGTGTGCACTCCACCCCTGTATCTAGATCATACGCAAAGATGCTAAACAGTAATCAGCTCCACAATCCCAGTCTTGGAGCCCACAAATCATGACTACTCTCCAGTGCAACTTCATGCTGCTTGCCTTTGATCCCAGCAGTTCAGCCAGTCTTCAATCCACCTCACTATGTCATCCAAACTTCATCAGTTTGCCTATGCAGATGTTATAGGAGAGTGTTGAAAGCCTTGTAAAAGTCAAAATAAACAATATCAGCTCCTTTTTTTTTTTTCATGCTTCTTGAAAACAGGAGTGTCTTTGCTGTCTGTCAGTCCTTGAGAATTTTGCCCAACTGCCATGACTTTTCAAAGATTTTTTTTAGAGCAGCCTTGCAATGACATTGGATGACTGCCTCAGCACTCTTAAATGATTATTTCCTCAGCAGTGTTTCACCACATTTAGAAAACAGCATCAAAGCAATCTTGTAGCTAATTTATATGTATATGTGGGAAAAAACCCTTGAATTGTCTGTCAGCTTTGTTTTCTGATTTATGTTGCACAGGTACAGAATTTAAATCTACTTCAGGTGATTTTTGCACTAGCTCTTCTTAGCAAATCCAGTAATTGCTGCTTCTTCCTATTCTTCCCAAGATGATAAGAGCATCACCTGAGTTAAAACAAATCATGAAACAAAAGTGGAATGAAGTTTATTTCAGTGAATAGTTGTTATTTATCCTAAATTGTCCATGGTGGGAAAGAATAAGTTATGTAAACAGTCAATGAGAAGAGACCTACTTGGCCACTAAAAGTTAAATTTTAAAAAGGAAGGGAAATAATTGAATATCATGTTAGCAGATTCTCACTTCTCTTACGAAAGGTATATTTGGAAGGAATAGTTACTCAAATCTGTGATGCTCATTATGACAGTGCTGGCCATTACTGGAGATTTCTGTTTGGCATCAAAAAGATACACTCATACACTCTAAATTATCTCTAACAAGGTGCCAAATTCCAGCTAAGAGAATATCTTTTTTCTGACACAAGCATGTATGAATTAGCCACCTAATTTAGTACCTAATCCTTCATCATTAGCTTAATACATACATCTCAAAGGTATATGTACTGTGAGCAAACCCAAATATTTTTTCGAAGAGATTAACAGTAACATTTTCAGCATAACTGATTTCCAATTTGTGTATGTATAGCCCATGCCACTGTTTCACATACTTCTATATCCATTCATTTTCTGGCTGCTTCTGCAACTGGAGTTCAAAAACTAGTAACCACTCTGGTCACACCAAAGAAATCAACCAATGATACTCATAGTCTTTTAGGGAGATACATGTTATTCTCCCTGTTTTAATTCTCTTATTCCAGCAATCCAATAAATTGCCCCACCATTAAGAAAATGGGCCTGCTTTTGTTAATTATTGCATCTGCATATAAATCAGCTTGCTCTGTAAGTTTTACCAGGCATACTTCTTTTACAATATCTCAGATAGCTCTCAATAAAGACTCAGACACACCATTAAGTTGCTTGACAAATTATTGTACAACACATGATCTTTGTTTGCCAGTTCACTCTGCCAGAAACAACGGGAAATTACTGTGACTTAGATCAGTCTGCAACGAAAACAACTAAAACTGAGACTCATTTGTGCTCATGCTACAGGCTAAGAAGACCCACTTAGATTTGCAATAGTTCAGCTAATAGAAGACAGCATGGTAACACACCATAACCTGACTTGAAATCCAGGTTAATAGCATAGTATTAACTATAGCTGACCTTCAGCTGTGCACTGAACATATAGGTCTTACATGTCTCTCTGAAAGCCCTGCCTATTTTTGTGTCTCCTGGAATATTTTGTGAGGGAGAAGATTTCATATAAGGTCTTAAGCTAAAAGTCAGGAGCTAGACTAGAAACCTGGAGTGTCTCCTGAAGCACAGAAGAGTAAGATTGAGAGTGACAATATTAATCATATATATAGACACATATATATCATTAGAAATGTACAGCAGCTATTTATTGATTGGAACTCCCGAAAACATTCACTGTCTTTCTTCCAGTTCCTTTTTCTCCAGATATTCAATACAACAGGTCTTTATGTCAATAAATTTTGACTTGATAGTGGGTTAATGGTTGGACTCGATCTTAAAAATCTTTTCCAACCTAAAAGATTCTATGGTTATTGGATTATACTATCCCTGGGATCTTTCTGGATAACAGTATATGTAAAGGGTTCCCTACAATTAAGCATATTCCATACTTGATCGAGATGTTACTAACACAATGTAAGCTAACACTTAAAAATGTATTAAGATGTTTTAAAGTGAGAAATTGTCATAAGTTTCAAGATCTCTGTTTCCAGTTCAATTAATTTTGAATATTCTTTTACTAATTTGAGGGGATTCTAAAAGTATTAAAGCTCTTAAGTTCTGTTTGGCTAAAATTTCATAGAGTGGTAGGTTAAACCTTTTCAATGATCTCAGGATTAGCCTTAGCTTTCAAAGCTCATACAAAGGAAAGTTCTATAGTCCTTTCATCTGAGATGTTATTTTCTTTAGGATTATGAGATAATGCATCTGGAACAACACTCATTCATCCAGGTTTGTGGTTTAGCTGAAAGTCAGTCCAAATTCCTGTAATCGCAAGTGACATCTGGCTAAACATGCACTTGGGTCAAGTTTAGACCTCAGCCACTATAAAGGGCTGTGGTTAAGACAGCATGCTCAACTTGACACCTCCCAAACAGTGGAATACATGCTCAGTCCACACCAACATAACAAGCTAAAGTTGCATATTTTTATTTTTTTGTTCTCTGTAGCTCAATATTTTCTTTTAACAGCCTTCAAGATTTTTTTGTCAAAAGATTTTCTGGTGTTTGTTCGGCGCTTCTTCAAGAACTTAGGCTAAAAAATGCTCAAAACCTACACACAGTGTACCTGATGTCTCCTAGTGTCAATCAAATTATAAACCAGAATTTCAGAGCATTAACCAGTAGGTCCAAAGGCAAGAAGCAAGTCACAAAATCTGAACAGGCAATTTATGAAATGGAAAAAAAAAATGACTAGTTTGAAGGTAGAACACATAGCAGAAAATCTATCATTCAAAATCAACCAAAATTCAGCTGTACTTTAATCAAGTTGTAACAAAACTAGGGAGCTACAGATCTGCTTGCACCAGGTGTTTCAGATGAGACTTAGTGACAGGACTTAGCCTCTTTGATTCTCATTACCCATTTTTTGTATGAATGCATATTGACCTTCTCTCATAATTATTTTCCTTGGCTCTGAATGAGACACTGAGTTTCATCTCATAGTTCCTCCAGGGCCTGGAACTGGTCAGTCTTGCTTACATTTTTAAGGGTTCAGAAAGAAAAATTACTCTTTCTGGATCAACGCTGATAAATCTCTTTCCGCATCTTACATCACTGCAGAACTGACAATTCCAGTTCTCTCAACTATCTAGCAGTACTGAATTTAACACTGTTCTGTTGAGTAAAGGCCAGGATAAATGTCAAGTAGATGACTGTACCTGTCAACAATGTTAGACTTCCAGTGAATATGTATTCATGCTATATGGCAGAAGTTACCACCCATGGCATTCAATGACTGGACATCCCTCACAGCAAAAAAAAAAAAATTGTTTAATTAGAAGCAAAGCTTTCTTAAGAAAAGTCTCTTGTATGCCTCATTCCACCTAAATTTCATTGTCCCAAATCCTCAATATGGTAGAGTTAGTAAATAGCAGTGGAAAGGAGAATTAATGCTAAAGGAGGCAGACAATCCAAGAAAGTGCACATTAATAAAAGTGAAGAGTAGCACGTAACACAGGGGAATCACAAAACTTGTGGTGCACTGCAAAATATACAGAAGGAGAAAAAAGAAAACTATAGGACAACAGATAAAAAAAGTGTCCCAAACCCACTCTAGGAAGAGTTGAAGAAAAATTAGATACATATTTTATTTAGGTTTTGGGGGGTGGGGGGGAGGCATGTAACATCTAATTTAGCTTTTCTTTGGACAACTCCTAAGCTATTTCTGCACTTTTCTGCTTCTAAAACTCTGTTTTTCTTTTTAACATGTATATTTTTTATTCCTTGTATGCTCTGTACTGCTACTACTATTTTTTAAGGTGGCCCCTCTTTGTTATTGTATTTACAGCTCCATCCTACTCCTCCCCAGGGCACTTTTTAACTGCCTCCTTTTCCCTTTGGCTCTGAACTGAAAGTAACACCTACACTGTTGATGGCTTGGTCACGGTCTCGTAATTACCCCCAGCTGTTTGTCCAGGAGGCTTTCTTTCTGGAATTACAACTTGTTTGTACATTTTTCTATTGGTCAGATGTAGAAAAGCCTGTAATCTGAAATAACTGCATAGTAGTTCATGTATTAACCAGATCACCTTCTGTTTACATATGATTTCCACTTAGCATTTTCTTACTTTTTCAAAGATAAGCCTCAAGTTCAACACTTTTTTTCATTAAGCATTTCCTAAAGGTTTTTCTGGGAGTTGGTCCAGCACCCATTTATAACAGCTTTCAGTATATTAATATGTGGTAGTACTGCAAATAGAGTTTCACGTGGAATAAAGACTGCCCAGGCAGTGTCATTGAGAACCACAACTTTTTTTCCCCCTAAACTTCTGCTCGAGTTCCTTGTTTTGCTGGATGCAAGCCAAACAGGTTTGTGAATGAAGCATTTCCAGAATTTTATCTAATAGTCTTTGGAGTGATCCAGTCTACCACATGGAATAAATGTATAGAGTGATATGGCGTAGAATACTTTAAACTGAGATGATACAGAAGTACATAACTCTGGTGAGTTAAAACTCTTCCTGGTAAAAACCAGTAGTTTACACAGAGTTAAATACCAACCATCCAACATTAAGGCTATGAACACATTCTTTAGCTCAAATTCTCTATCTTTTCTTGTCAGTATGATTATAGGCTCAGATTCAATGTAACTGATGTCTAAGGAACTTTAATTTTCCTTTGATAAACTGACAAAAAGTAATTTCTTTAATCTTAATCCAAAGGGCACAGTGTTACAATGGACTCCCTGTGAGTTTCACCAAAACATGTGAAAATCTGTTCTTATCTCCAGAGCCCTTTACTAGAAGCCACTACAATACCCTGCCAGATACAGGGGTGCAGGCAGTGGATTAGTCTGGAGCAATTAGCTATCAACACTTGGTAGTTGTTGGTGTGGTGGGAGAGAGGTATATGTATAATTTCCCATAAAGGAGACAGTAAAAATAATAATTGGTTCAGAAACAATCTAGGTAGAACAGAGAGAATATGACAGTAAGTAGGAGAGCCCAAGGCCCTGCGCATTAAAGATGAGTTCTCCTAACTGGTGCTGGGGGCGTGTGAGAGAGCAGAGGAAGTGTTTGAATTTTGGGTTCTACTAATTGCACTGTTTTGCCTCAAAGTCCTGTTTACAATTGTCTGGACAGACACACAGACAGTCTTAAAATATTTTGTGCAGAGGAGGGCTGTACTGCTGCAACCATTATAAGAGACTTACAGGATCTGAAGTCTATAGCAGAAGTGAAAAATGGAGTTTATAATGTGTCAGTGCTATAACGTAGAACCACTTTTTTAGCCCTGTTCTCTTTCTTCTCCATAAATGCATACATGCTCCTGAAATGTTCATACCCACATTTTCTGTAGATATGTACATGGCACATACAACATTTATCTGTATTTTAATTTGTTGCCTCTTATATTTTGTGCATTGCTCCATTTAAGAAGAAATATAACATGACAGAAGTTGGGCTCAAAGGAATTCGTCGTGTCTGTACTGTCAGTGGAATGAAATGTCTCTTTCTCCTATCCCTTGTTCCCATTTTCATTCAAATTGGACGGAAGAAACAGTCCTAGCAGATTCAGCTTGTCAGCTATATTACTGGTAAAAATCTGTTTGGAAACCAGATTCCTCCACATGAAAATGTGTGTGTTAATTAGCCCCTTTTGTGTCAGCCTGTTTCTGAGCCAAGTCTGAAGAGTCATTTGAGGGCACCGAATGTCTGTTCTGAAGAGAGGCTTACGCGATTGAGAGTGTCATGACCACTTGAAAAACTTTCTTCAAGGATGAGAACTTTTCTGTTGGCAACATGTTATCAGGAACATCTAGTCCAGCACCATCAAGGATTTTTCTGTTTATTTTAAAAACATGCAGACACTACAACTCCCTTTGGTTGTAGTGATACAGGGAATTGAGGGCAGAAGAAAAAAATGCTCAGAGAGATTGATTTAATGAACTAAATACAATTTATCATTAATAAGTGCCTGGCTTTAAGTGCCACAAGTTTACCTATCCACTCCGGCTCCATCTGCAATGATTTTAAGCACAGATCAAAGCCAAGAAATACAGCTATGACTTAGGAATTTCAGTCCCTATTAAGAAAACTGGCAAGGGTAAACTGAGGGGTGTTGGTCAATCTACTACCAGCAGAAAGAGTAAAGTGCAATGGTATCTGCATGATGTGTGCCCATTTTTATTAAAAGGTTGTACTTATAGACATTCTCTTTTTGGCTTTTGTGGCAAACAAGGACCAAACTCTCCTGATTTCACCAGCTGATAGAGGGTCCCAATCCTCCAGACTGAGCTGGAGCAAACAAGGCAAAACTAACCAATTTCCTAACAAACCCAGCAAGTTTCTTCATTCCCTTCCCCCACACTAAGCCCATGTACTCACTTTATCTTTCCCACAACTCTTGTCTCAAAGAAGCACAAGGGTTATTTTTTCTCATAACCACCCTAAGCTGCATTTCTGAGAGGACACTACTTCCTTCCATTCTCAGCAATTTCAGAGGCTGCCAGAGGCTGCCCCTCTTCCCAGAAGTCACTCACAAAGTCAACAAGCAGTTTACCCTCTAACTGTTTTGATGTTGGCCTGCCTTCCAGCAATTCTCAGCTGGCACATAGTCTCCTGCAGACTATAATCAGCTTGGCACATGTTAAAACATCCATGCCAGGGCTATGGCCAGAACAAGTCAAGTCAACTGCTGTGCTGCAGTTACAGTTTGCCTTGTTACAGTTTCAGCAACACACTCAAGACCAGATTCTCTGACTGCCCACATTGTCTAGCACTTCACATCTCCTTTATGCGAAACTGAGAGCATTGCAGTTTTAATGTCAAGAAATAAACCTTAAGAGAGCTCTCCTCCAGCATGCTCTGAATTCCTTACACAGCTTAGATGATCCGGATTCCTGCCAGCCCACCCCAGTATTCCAAAACATCACGCCTAACACAGCACAGCCCATCCTGCCCCAATCTTGTATCAGACTTCTTAACCCCTGTAGCTCTATGTAAGGCATGTCCTTTCCAAAACCCTGCTGAACAGACCAAACTCATTGGCAAGCATTTTTTTCCTTTGGGGACAAGGTGTGACCATGATATCTGGGACAAGCAAGAGGAAGTGGAGTACATCATTCCCTGAGAGGGCAAATTCAGTGAAGCAGATACGCAGGGCTACAGTCATGAGGGCACAGTGGAACATCTCTCCTGTCTACATGGCCACAGAACATTCTGTTCACAGTCACATGCAGAAAATGTGATAACAGACATTTTTTAATGAACACTCAGTGGAGAATTCAACAGTCTGCATGACAGAGAAGGTTAGTGGCACTCACTCTTTGCCCATTGTTCTTTCACAAACATATGGCTGTTAGGGGATGCTTTTTTCTTAAATAATTTGGAAAAAAACCACTTCATCACTGCATGACTGGTACTTAAATTTTCTGGTTTTCCCTGAACTGAAAAATTTTCTAACACTATAAAAACATCAAAATAAGGCAGCCCATCAAGGGCATAAACATATTATAGTGCTTCTAAAAAAAGTCAGTGCTTATTCTGACTGTGATTAATATGGGTAGCCTTTTTATATAGATTCTGTCTGTATTGGCAAAAATAATTTTGTGCCTTTTGGGGAAGAGTGTTTGTGTTTAACAATTGAGAAAAAAAGGCCTGTCTTTCAGATTTTACTACATTTTACAACTCTTTTCCCCACGTAAGGTAATAAAAATCATCTTAAACTGTAAAACAGAAGTGAAACTGCGAAACAGAAGTGACTTTTGCACTTGACCAAAAGAAATGGTTTTGCTGTTTGCAAAGAGACTATTATTTTGGCCTAATGCCCAATATATGTTGATACAGATGGTATATTTCCCTTACCTTGCAAGAGCAGCATCCACCAAGGTCAAGGTCTTCACTGTATTCATATAAACAGTGACAATCCATGCTCTCCCCATAGGCATTTTGAAGAGCTTTAGAGTCCTGAGTGATCACTATAGCACTCTCCACACTGCCAGTCCACCTGCTTCATAGGCAGTGCCTTTGTGCTTTGACTAAATTAGAGGAAATCTCAGCAGATACGTGGCACCTGGATAGCTAAATTCCTTTTAGTCACCTCATTGGGTAGGGATACTGACAAAGCATGCCCAGAATGGCTAGTGCCAGGGCAGAATAATCCTGCTTTCCTTCTGGGCAGCAGGGTCAGCTCTTTCCTTGGAGCCTCCTGCTTCCTTCCTCACTCTTCTTCAACATTGTTAGTCACGAGCAGTAACACACAGTCACAGAAAGGCCAACAGCAATGCTGAAGGGCAGCAGTGAGAAGGTTCATTTATGAAAAGCAGAGTGATGGGTCACAGAGTGTTCATGGCATAGAACAAAGAAAGGAGAAAGTATCCTTACAAGAGGTGACTGTATGCCAAGGACATCCTGTGAACGTGAATGACACGGCTGGAAGTCATGTGGTCATCTCATGTGGTCATCTCATGTGGTCTTGTATATGTTCTCTGCCAGAGATATCTTTACAGGGGAGATCCTCTGGAGCAATGCAGAGAAGTGCATAAGTGTAGGAATCTAGAACCCACAATTAACTTCCTTCCTTTCTTTGTCCTAGTGCAGGAGAGTTTCTGGGCCATCATACCTATTCCTATTTTATGCAGGAATGAAAAGTCCTAGAAAAGGTATTTCTTCCAGTCCACTGTAATGACTGAGGATATTTTCCAGCTACAACTGCAGCACAGATTTACATGCATAATGTTTCCCTACCTCTAAAGTTCCAGAGTCTTTTCTTTCCTGAAGATATATTCTTTAAGATCAATCTTTATTTAACATTAGTAACAAGTCTGGAAATGTCCATTCATTATAAGTCTAGTAAAATGTACCCTTCTTATCGATGAGGCTTTAAATGCCAAGTTTGTCTTGGATGACCCTTCGAAATGTAAGCAACTAGTAAGTAAATGCTTCTTTTTTTGTTAATATAGGTCACTTAATAGTACAGTTTATCAAAATTCAGTCATTAAATGGTATACTTGAATCTGTGTGTGGTTTGCTTTCTTTTTTCTCTTTTGATACTTCTGGTATTAGCTCAATTTCAGAGTTCCTACAAATTTACTGTAAAAGATCTGTTTGACAATGAGAGAAGTAGTTGCCAGCCATGCCAATTATAGTGATTTTGTGGTGTGGGACTTTAGGCCACTGGGAACTAAAGAACCATGCCAGAAAAAAAAAAAAGCTTTTCTAGGCATCTATGTTTCTTTCACAATTGTATCCACATATCCAATTCAAGCTATGGCTCAGTAGTATGTTATCTAAAGAAAGAGATTAAGTTCACATTAGGACTTTTCTGACTACTTGATATTAAGCAGGGATATGGAAGAAAATTTTTTTTTCTTTTTTTTTGCCTGGAAAAGTAACATCTGGAACAAATAGAATCTTTAACTGATTATCATTAACACAATTGTGTTGTGTTCTCAAAAAGCTATTAAAAAGTGTTAACATGGTTACATCATGAACTTCAGCTGGTTCTTATAACACACAATCAACTCAAGCCAGACATGTACACATAATGCATATTTAAAATACTGTATTGTAAGACATGATTCCGAAAATATTTTCATTAATATTAAGATTACTTACCAGTCCAAGCAGTTGTTTTGAGGACAGATTTCACTAGCCATGTAACACTGAACAGTATTTAAGTTGACATGTAAACATGTTAACAGTTCTGTAGGTAGTAAGGAAGCCAGCAACCACTTTGGATGGAAGAGAAAATTTTTTTCTTTTTGTCAAACCATTCTGTTTCACCTGTTATTCAAACAATGTCTCTTAAAAAGAGGCACACATGATCAAAAAAATCAAATACAGACTTCGTTTGATTTGATTATGTCAGAATGGTAAAAATATCTCCCTGTATAAAGCCCAAGTGGAACACAACAGGCCCTTTTTCACTATGCACAGGATGATGTACCAGTGCAAGACAGGAAGGAAACTAAAAAACAACCATCTGCAACTACAAGGATAATGGGGACCTAGTACCTGTCATTAACACCTGCTTTTGGCATCAGTGTATGTCTTCACACCTTTAGGGAGAATAAAAGTGTTGGTTAAGCCATTTTTTTTTAGCAGACAAATCCCTTTGACAGAGCTTCCCAGCTATACAATGAGAACACCCTGGTTAATTTGTCATATAGAGTAGTGAGATGGCCAAAGGCCATGTGCTTGCTGAGCTATGAAAGCATTTCATGTGTTTGGAATGAAGATTGCTCTAGACTTCTCAGCTCACCTGACAGCCAAGAAAACCCAGTAGTAGTTAGCAAATACAAGTAATTAGTACACAATGCCTCTGGATCACATCAGATTTTTTGATGTGCAAGGTCATGAAATGGTTGCCTCCAGGAAGACTGAGACACATAAAAATTATAGGAGGCTGTTTCCCAGGCAATCTTTAGCCAGTGAGGCTCCTGTGACTATATATGGACAGCGAAACTGAGATGGACTTCTGAGTTCCCCAGCTGAGATGCGCATCTTGAGCCTCGAGTCAAGACCTGAGTACACTGTGAGACCTTCTCAGCTGTGATTTCCAAAGAAAGGTGGTGCCTGGGTTGTCTCCCCAGTGAAGTGTAGGCACAGCCCCAAAAAACATTGCTGGTAAGCATGGCACTGAACACAACAATACAGGATGGTTTTCCAGTCTTTGGGTACGACATGCCGTGTGCATCCACAGAGAAGCAATAACAATTTTACTAAATAGACATGAGATACCACTTTTGTGGCAAGAGGAGTAAAGTATGAAGAAAAAGAGTGAGTTCCATGGTCACAGCCCAAGAAAGGATATAATTGCTATTCAGATGGGTGTTTTGCAAGCCTGGAAAGTGGTCTTGGAGATGCCAAATATGTGCTCACTCAGGTAGCCCTGAGTCCATCCTTTTATTAATCTGTAGTTACATAGCCATAGAGTATTTCCCAAAAAATACTCAATTTTCATTCAGGAAAGAAACCGAATGCACAGTGGGGGCTGATGAAAGGGTTTAGGTGCAACTGTATCTTATTCTTTTCATATCCTGTGCTTGATTTTTTACCATAAAATCCCATTATTTAATTTAAAGAGATGCTATTTTTATGCAGTAGCAGTATTTTGGATTCTTATGATGGAAGAAATACTGGCAAAATAGACAAATGTTTTTCCAGTAATGAACTGAACAATAAGTTTACATGTATTTCAATATGAACAGAATCATATATATCTATCACAACAAAAAGTAGACAGAAAAGCACTTGGCATATTTTTTTATTCCATGTAAAAAAATGTTTCTAGAATAAGAGCAGAAGAAAATGATAAAAATTATCAGTAAATATTAGAATAAAGGAAGTTAATGCACTTATCGGATTACTGTAATCTTCTATAAAGAGAATCAAAGATAATTTTAGAATTTTAAAACACCAACTGATTCTAAGCCAATATGTTCCAATATTGCTAGAGTCCACGGTTCAATTATTAGTACTGAATTTTAGGGCTTCTGATATTAGATAAAAATATTCCAGGTGTACATGACACAAAGCTTCAAACAAAACTCAGTGTGCCTGTTGAAATTTGCTGGAGTTTTGACAGGTTAATTCTGTACCTGCAGTCTTTATGCCAGCTCATATAACAATTGCTTTCACCCCTATAACGTTATGAAAAATGAAATTCCATGCCTCCTTCTGCAACCAGCACAAAACCACACCAACGCTGAATTCTGCTCTGCCTTATTAGTGGAAACGTGATCTGGCTCAGACTTGTGTTTCTGAATGACCTCGTCCCATACATGTCCACTACAATGACTATAGGCACATGAAAAAAGTTATGCTAAAATATGAATCATTCACCAAAAGACAGAAAAGTATCAAAAAAAAAATCCCAAATAAATCCAGCATTGCAAAATATAGGTAGATACTGTGCTAGTATGTACTCTTTCTTTTGTGTCAAAAGGAAAAAGAATGGAAATAGAAAGTTACAAAGAATGAGAAACCTTTAAAATCAAATACTAAGCAAAGATTTTTGCTCCAGTGGTAAAATTTGCTACACAACCTGCTATGCTTTTCAAATCTTAGAGTGTTTTGAAATATTGATGATGTATGATGAGCTCAAAACTGCCCCAGTATTTTGTTCTTTACAATAATGCTGATCCTGTTGCCCATAAAAAAGAAAGCTTTAAAATAGAAACATTCTTTTAAAGAAGCAGTAATACTCTTTGATGTAGGAAATATCCTATATAACAAAAAAAAGCAAGAAAAATAAAGATTTAGGAAACTGAAAATGATAGCTGTAAAGTAGACATAGAAACAGGAAAGTCCTGTTTAAACAGATAACAGAGAACATGAAGTAAATATGTTCTCCTTCTCAATCTCTTGCTAAAATTCCAAACAATAAAACAAAATAGCTAAAGATTTCTCTTCATCATTAAAACTTCTAGCCCATGATACTTGCCCCTCTTTAAAGAAGTTAAAACATGTTTTCTTACTTTCTTACTTCTTTCTTTTTCATATAACAAAACCTTTCATATTAATTATTTCTTACTTTGTTGTTTTGGTTGGATTTTTTTTAATTTAAAATTTCACATAGCACTGAAGGAAAAGAGGTTGAACGATCACAGAAAGCATACATAGGATTCAAAATGAGCTTGCCAATCTTAAGGGGTAGTTACCACCTATTAGCACCAAAAGAAGTCCAGTCAGCACTGCAGGTGCTCATTACCACTGAAAACCACCCCAGCCAGTAACCTCCTTGCCAGAAAGGGGCTTTTTTTCTGGACAGGGGCATGGCTCAATTCATAGGCAGGTTCAAAGACTGGAAAAAATGTCATGCTAATGAGTCTGCAGAATCAGGACCTTATTCTATTAACCAGTCATGTGTCCCTATTTAGACTAAGGACTAAGTTATTAAATTGTTCCCTTACATCTCAACTAATACATCAGCTAGGCATTGGTGTCTGCCACTTCATGGGATGCAGTTCCCTTTCCAGTTACATCTGACTGTTTTTAGAGATGTTACTCCTCACTTACCCAAGTTTAAATAACAGCCTTGCTTTTTTTAAGCAGCAAAGTAACGAAGCATAAACTTTTATCGTACCTGATTGTACTTGTATCGTGCAACAATCATTCCAGAAAAAGTTTTGTGAAGTAGGTCTTTGACAAGAACACTTGTGAATGGTGCAATAGAAAAAAAATAAGAAAACAAGTAAAAGGAAGCATCTGTTTGGGAATTCTTCCAGCTGTGCTTAACACATTTGGAAGATGACAGAGACATAATATGTGCAGGGCTAACATACTAGCTTGTCACTTCCTATAAATATACAGAGGTGTTCTTTCAGCCATGATAACATTTTCCAAAAAATACATAATATGGCTTGCTCTGCTTTCTCTCTATGAGTCTCAAAGTACCTAAAGTAACTATTATTCCTTCCTCACAGACAGGAAAACATGGAACTGATTGGAGAAATTACTCAAGTGGCTCAAGAAATTCAAAGGTAGAAACTATAATAAGAGTCAAGTTCAATGAAACCATATTTAAGATCTGTTAGAGACCAAAGGTGCATTTTTGTTTGTTTTAATTCATTCACATACAGGATGCCCTGAAACCCAGAACCACAGGTTTCCAAAATCAGTCTCAATGGCCTAAGCTGCCACCACCTTCCAGAAAAACCTAAAACCACATCCAATGGCAAAATAACATTATCAAAGCAAAGCAGATAAAAATAAAGGGTGTAAAATACATCAAGCTTACTAAGCAGATATTGCTCAGAACCACAAAATCCATACATAAGTTAAGAAAATTCTCCTATAGTTCAACATACTTCATATTTTAAGACAAAAATAGGGAAAGGAAATCAGAATTGGTCATTTGATCAGACAATTCTGTTCAAAGCGACACTTGAGGAGATGGTTCCTATATCCTACTGCTACAGTATAGATTGAAGTCTGAGCTTAAAATGACACAGTCAAGTCTGTAATCAGAGAAGAACTCACGAATTAGAGTCAATATAGCTTTTTTTTTGGAACAACTTTCGCATTCTGTGGGTTCTTTTTAGTACTTAAATTATTCAGCAGTTTCTTAATGAAAGCATAGTTGACCAAAATCTAAGAATCATAATGAGATGAGGTTGTTTATGGCTTTAGGTTAATTTTTTTTCCATTAGCTTTTAATGTCTTGTTCAAAATAAACCAGAGTATCATTGTATCAATGAGCCAAACTAGAGGGGATTGATTTATCTGTAACTTCTATTTGAAGAAATAATACAGAAAAATGTCAGTGAGGGAGGTTAGCATCTGAAGGTGCAGAACATATTGGCTTCAGTCCACAGAACACTGTATAAATTTAATGGGATAAGCCCCTTCTGAGTAGTAAATCCTGAGAGTGAAGAGAAATGAACCCAGAAGAAATTGTCCAAAGACATACAGTAAGAACCAGAGTAATTGTAAATTAAATAAACTAAAAATGGATGAAGCAGATGTTCTGGTTTTTTTAGAGACATCTTATTTCATCTCCAAAGAGAGTTTGCTTATAAGTACAATAAGGAGTAGTTTCTGAAGCCTCTAACTTATGCAAATACTCTTCAGGCCAAGATAAAAGAGATAGGTATTTTTATCATGTACTTGCATTGTTTGCTTTGTACGGACATACACAACCTGCTTGTCATAAAATTTACAGTATTCAGTTCTCGTTATGGTTTTTCCTAAGTCAGCAAATAAAAAAAATATATAAAAAAAAAAGTCACACATGGGCATTGGCATTCCAGTGTCTAACTTACAGAAAAAGCAAAATACCATTAAACGTATGTGCTAGACCCTTTTTTGTAAAAATCTGTGAGCACAGATTTTGCCTTGACGCTAATGATGACTCAGGAAAAAAATTAATATGGCTCTACATTTCACACAAATGTGGAAGAAACAGTCTAGGAAATTAAGGGAATATCTAAGGTCATGCATTTTTCTTCCTATGATAGAGGCACTTAAATGACTCAAGGAAATCACCCTTCATACACATGTATGTTAGCAGTTGCCCATCCCAATTCCCACTTATTTTACTTTCTTTCTATGCATGCAAGGATAGAGTTTATGCAGTCATAGCTCCTAAATTTCTTTCTTTACTAACTCTGACTTTGTGCTGCTTTTAGGAATAAGAAAGTAAGCAACTTTTTTGAGCAAAGATGACCTATTCAGGGCTTAATATTGGGAAAGTGAGAGCAAGACTACAAACAGCTAAAACTGGGAATTTCCAGTTTAATGGAAAATGCTGGTATTTTGATTATTCTGAATCAGAGCAAACTATTTCAAAATTTCCCACAAAGCAGAAATCAAAAAAAAAAACCCTAAAAAAATGCTTTCAAAAATGTTGAAACACATTTTGTTTGAACTTTTCAGTTTTGTTTATATTACTTTTCATATGTTGTATTTTTGTTTTAGTCATAGCTATAGCTCATCTCATGTCAATTAATGCGTAATTTCCTTAATATATTATAATTTAAAAAAAATGAATTGTTCAAATTGTGAACAATTATATCCAATAGTTGATGCATATTTCACTTGTGTAGGAACATAAGATCAATATCTGGCTTTGTATTATCACACATTTTGTATCTCAGCACATTTGTTTCTAAAACCAGAGAAAACCCCATGTTAATGTAAAGATATTCAAAACAGTAGCTACTTTAATTTATGCTACACATTAAAGTGATGAAATAATTTTATTTTTTTCATCACAGCATTCTCACCATACACCTTCAGTTTACAAGTCCATGGATTACTTTTGAGCTGTTACTAACATTGATTTTTCTACCACTGCCACCTATAAGTCATAATTGTGGACTGAGTTTCTCACACATCCAACCTGCTTTGAAACACTCATTCTTTTCTTGATCAGCAAATACAAAGGATTTCAGTTTATGTGATCCTCTCTAAAACTTAATCATGAAGCTTGCACTCTCCCTGTTTTGCCCAAATGAAAAACTGTTTTTCATGGCACTGCTCTCTCCATGGTGTCTCTTCAATACTGACAGTGTAATGACAGCTCAGATTTCATGCCCTCATGCTTCCCATCAAATTTTTTATTTTCATTTCATCTAGTGATGATGCTTCTTAGGTCACCATTACAAAAGGTATTTGAGGGGTTTTTTTTAAAAACGTTCTTTAGCGCAAATCAATTAGCAAAATTCTTTTTCTTGACTTCCCAACTTTTAACTTGATGAAAAGAATTCTCCACCATATACTTGACTAATCACTAACTTCAACACAGAATTCCATATTAATAAAATACTCCCCTTCATCTTTTCCTCCAAAGACAAACTTGTCTCTGCTATTTTATATAATGAAGAACAGCTGTTTGCCAGCTACTGTGTTTATTGTCTTCTTCCATCCTCTCCTAAACCTTGCTGTCTGCCCTATCACCCTCTTGGTGATATCTATTACAGTGGTTCTATCTTCGTTGTCTATCAGAAAACCTGTAATCTCAGGGTAAAAAATCTAAACAGCTACAAATAATTGCATATAGGTAAGAGTGATCTAACACAGAGGAATGTAAGACAAAAGCAAGCTGGTTCAGGCTTTTTCAGGCATTGTGGCAATGTTCCTACCTTTTAAGAAAGGATTTAAGTAGGGACAATATATTAATTAGGATAATTGCTTATTTGTATATTTTTTATCATCTATAAAACAGAGTTATCCCTGGAAAAACTGATACGTGAGCTCTATAGCATTAGAGCATGTTAGTGAAATCATGGGAGAATTAAAGTAAAAAAGATGAGGATCAGGACACATAAATTCCTAAATACCTGATTGCATCTCTCACACATTTCATTTATCTTTGTGGCTACTATAGTACTGAAGGTTATACTTAAGAAGCCAAAGAAGGATATATATGCTATTGCTTTTTAATATATAATAGCTATACACATACCAGTTAGATAACTTTTTCTGACCTGGACAACTTTTTCAGTACTTTGAAGAATACCATAAACTCTGGAGTTTACAGGTGTATTTTATTCAAGGGAATGTATGCAACTGCATAAGTGTGCAGTCATACAGTACTTTATTTTCAGTAGTTTAAAAAGTTGTTATATTTAACAGGGGAGAAATGAACCAATCTCCAGTAGTTAACTGACTGCTATACTGACTAGAATATTGCCACCAGCGTAGAAGCTATATTCAGGAAAGTAGTGATCCCCAGGTGAGGGATCTGACGATCGGAGGATGATCAGAGTGATTTTTAATTTTCTGTTAAAAAAAAACGGAATAACTTCTTAGTAAAGATAAGCACTGCAATAAGCCTAAAAATCACTAATGGAAACCTTTCTTGAATCTCTTGTTTTCCTGCCTTTTCACAACACCACTTTAAAACAAGAACCAGAAGAGAGAAATGAAGTGCAACAGAACCTGAGGCTGGTCAGGTGCATTGAGGAAAGGCGTTGAGAGTGGCTTTGTGGAAAGAACCAGAATTACCAGTTGTTTAGAGACCCTATGATTCTCTGATTAACCTGACAGCCCAAAGTGGAATCTTTTGCTCAGTGCTGCCCTCATGACCAAGAGAGGCCTGGTGAAACCGAGGAGAAAGCAAGCAGTGAGGAGTGAGAAGAGCGTTTGATGCTCAGGCAGCAGGGCTGTTATGAATGAGTGTATTCCTTCTCTTATTTAGGAAGAAAAAGGCAGAAGTATGTGCACCCATCTGGAGTACTGTAAAAGCAAAAAAAAAAAAAAAGATAAAGATTATCAGAGCTTTGCTAATTTGTCTTCCCACATTCTTCTCTAAGGCTAGTGGAATAAGTGATGCATGTGCTACGAGTGGCAGCAGGCTTCATCAAGCCATGCGCAGAATGGTGCCACCATTCTGTGACCTCTGAAATGCAGAGGGAAGAATAAACCAGACCAGAATATTAAAATACAGCACCTGCAGTACAAATGTGTATTAGAATACTTGAAATATTAGTATTACCTGTACTAAGCAAACTTACCTCAAAGCCCCCTGTGCTTCTGCCGTTGTGTTACATTAGAAGAAATCCCTTCCAAAGACTAATCAGCTTAGCTAACCATACACTGTTTAAAATTGCACAAAGCAGAGTATTAGCCATTCATAGAGGATGCAAATAACTAAATGTGTCCTTTCTGCCTGGCAAGCACCCTATAGTTCAAGGTGGATCTGAAAACTGAGAACAGATCTGGGCCAACATGATCTCAATTGTTATTTTCAATAATAAAGTACAGCTAGCACCTCAGCATGCAACTCTCACTTAGTGGAAGCGGACAGGGACAAAATGCAATGTTCTCAAACAGCTTTTATGGAAATCATGCACTGTTTGTGATATGTGTTTGGTCTCTGGAGCTGCAGTCTTGTTTAGTCCTCCACTTTTGAATGCCATCTTCCAAACCCAAAGGGTAACAAGTATAAACTGTATCTATAAAACAATATTACAACTTTATTCTCAATAGCTAAGTATTGAAATGCAAGCATACATTATAAATAGAAAAACAGCTGGCTTGGAGCACATTGCAAGCCACTAACACAGTTGAGGGATTTGAATGACATCATAACCCGTGAGAGCATGTTGCTGGCCAGCTGGTGTTATTTATAATATACTCATAATTGAGGAAAAATAAAAAGGCAGAAGTTAGGTATTGCAGAACTAATAAGTTGAATTCTCTCTTTCCCAGTGTCATTTAAATTGCTATCAAGAGAAATTTTAAGATTACTACTAAAAAAAGGGGGGGGGGGGTGGAGGAGAGGGGGTAATCACTTTATAATTACAGCAGCAGATTTAAGATAAACGTCATGGAAGCTCCCCCAAACTGGGCTACTGGTGTTACTGTATTCATAGTACTGTAAGTTCTAGGAAATTACATGATTTCTCCTGTGTGGTTGTTGAAAGATCACAAAGCTATTTTGCCCTATTTACAAGCAGTTCTCAACAATTCTGGGGTTTTTAGCAAATTACAAACTGCTATTTTAGGGTTAATCGCACAGAGAGTTGGAGGTTTTAATTGTTACTCAGCATATAGGCGTGCCAAGTTTAATAATGTAAAGACACATTAAGAGAAAAGTAGATAACTGCCTGCCTGCCTTTCTGTACTATATAAATAAAATACCTATGTTTCTATGCATAAATAAAATCTGCATGTACAAAGGTATGCACATGTACAAATATTGCCCATATGTAAGTTTTTATATATTGGAAATGCAGACGCACACACATAAATACAAATGCACACATAGCTACCTGAAAGTTAACCAGAATACATTTTCTTATTTTTCATGGCAGCACAAGCTCTTTTTGTCTGCTAACCCCGCAGTCACTAATTCACATTCTTTTAAAGGGAAAAAAATATGCTTCTGTGCTCTAGTTTTAAAATGCAAAGGTATGATGTTATTTGTCACCATGCCCAAAAAAGTCCTTACTCGGTAACTTTGCCAGAAGAGGGAGAGAGAGAGAGGCAAATGCTCCCCCAGCTGTTTCCTGTCTACAGTGTCTGTGTAATGTAGATAAATGTGAGGATTTTCTCTAAATCCCTCTTCTGTTTGCTAAATCTCACTGTCACTGCTAAAATCAGAGCAGATAGAGCCTGCGCAATGGAATAAAGTCCTCAATATTGAAATGTGACATTGCTCTCAACATCTCACATCTCTCTGGATTTCTTTTTTCTCATCATTACTGCTAACAAATTCATTTCCAGACTTTGCACTTTTAAGAAGCAATGGAAAAAATCAACAGTCTTTCAACACAATTAGTTAAGTGCTGCTTGTGTGATTTCTTGAAGGTAAACCTTTATTACTATTTCAAATAATTTTTTAGTTTTATTTTGCTGTGTATTGTCTGCTTCTGGCTTGAAGAGTATTGTGCACTTTTTAATAACATTATTTTAAAACTGAGAATTATTTATAAATTGCTGAACATGCACTTTTATGTGATCTGGAAAATGGCTGTATGTAATATTGCAATTACATAGATAACTGTAAGGGTAAACTATTGCAAATACATGTCTTAAATTTCACTTCTATTCAGAGAACTTTGTAATATTTCAGTTATGTCATTATTAAAAGGTCCAATTACATCATTGTCTATATTGTTAATGAATGCTTCTGAAAACAAGAACTTTTAGCTATTTTCTGCAGGTGCAGGGTTTTATAGGAAAAAAGGTAATATTCACATGTTAAGTTTCTGCAGTTTTATTATACACAATTATAGAGAAAATGTTCATGCTTTCTCAAGGAAACTTTTAAGGGATGTTGTCACTGCAGCAATTTTCTGGCAGCATCGTAGCATTTACTTGGTTTTTGCTTTCATAAATTAAAAGTAAATGAGAAGTTCAGTTTGTTTTCTACATTAGAAACCAGCTGCGACTCTTGCTGACCTTGCATATTTGTACAGCTTAAGCAATTGTACATAAAGAAAATGGAAATTCCCTTACATGTTCATCTCCAAGTTTTCCCTTCTAGGGAGGGCTGTTTCAGGAAAGTTTGAATGTGAAGTTTGATGTTATGACCCTATAATTTCTGCACAGTAATATAAACTGTCTTAAGGTAAATTTGACTTCAGTAGGTGCATTGACCTCTGTTTCTGTCAATTGGCTCCAGTCCAACTTTCCATTATCTGCAAATTTATATCCTTCAAGAACTTCTTTTCTTTAATATTTTGCAAGGACATTTATGTCATTGAAAGAATTATCGTATTTTAATTGTTTAGGGCCTAATTATTTTTTTTAGAGGGTCTTACACTTAAAACACACTTATCTCATTCCTTAATGACCTAATTACAGGTCTGTAATTGCAAGGGATGAAATCATTCCCTTAATGTATAAATGGGCATCCTTTCCAATATACTTGAAAGATGAAGGTTTGTTTTTTTAAAGTATTGAGCAAGGCACTAAGAGACATAAAAGTAATGTGCTAGTTCCTCAGCTGTGCATCCTGCCAAGCTTCCTTGGAATCAATGGAACATATTGATTTAGGTTAGCATGTAGCCCAGATTCTTTACTCAAAGTTAACAGTATTTAAACCTTGATCCGCTCTAGAGTATATATGCTTTATTTATATAATAATTACTAGTGAATACTGATATTTCATAATAATTACACATTTCTACTATGGCTTGATAACCAGGCCCAACCCCTCTGGAATAAAATGTAATTTTGAATATACAGCTCTTGATTTCTTGCTGTAGCATATACTCTCCAAAAAAATGTTGCCCCCTTCAAGATACTTATAATTATTGCAGATGTTCTTACATGTTACAAAAATGACCAAGCATCTGAAGAATTCTTATGCACAACTTGTGTCAAGTGATAGTTTGTTAAATGAAGGGGACTTACATAGAAGAATTAAGAAGTAAATGAGATGCAGTGTGTTCATATATAACATTCTTTTGTGGTGCTACTCTTCTGGACTACTAAAAGAGGAATGTAGCAAAAGCTGGCTAGTTTACTAAAAAAAGAGGAAATTCCAGCTGTGAAAATATGGTCAGTCATTCTATGCAACTAAAAGAAGTGCTTAACCAGGCTCATCTTGAACCTGTATTCAATTTCCTAATGTAATTAGATGCTTCGATAAACCCCACCCACATGCCAATGCGTTTTCTTTTAAGCTCTCAACTTTCCAGTCAAATTGGGGATAATGTAAGTACTCTGTTTGATTGTACAGAACCTGAAGCAATATTGGATTACAACTCTGTATTTTCTTAAGAATATTCCCCTCAGATATAATGGGGTACTTTGATTTTATCACAAGCATATTGAATCAATTAATGTTGTGTTTAATTAAAATGATGAAGTAAAGTTAAAGTTTTAAACTATGTTTTGGAATTTACTTTTATGAAACAGTACTTAATTTATCAAGTAATTGATTGAACCCTAGAACCATGTGAGCCTGTTTTCTTTTCTGCAAAGTTTTTACTTGTTTGAAAGTTCTTGTCTGTTGTTAAATTTGGAGATAAAGTTAGAAATTCTCTGTGGTTTATACTGTGTAGCCTTTTTTGGCTTCCACTAAAGGAAAAACAGTAGATAATCTGTTTTGTCGTAGTTCAGTGCTGATATTTATCTGAAAATGCAAGCCAGCTGAGAAGTCTTGAAAAATAAAAAATTGTTAAATGTCTAAAATTTATGTTTATTTCTGGACCAAATGTTATACGAGAACAAATTGTTAAATACATAATGTTCTTGTATTTGTAATGTCTTTCAGCTTTCTGAGGCAGTGTGCTAAACAGCTTTCTGCTTTACCTCCTCAGAACTGGGAACCATCTTAAACTGCAGGTGCATCACATTTATCTTATAAATTCAAAAATATGGCAAAGGAAAAAAGAAACTGTTGTTAAGATAGGGAATCATTACAGGAAGTAGTTCCTCATGTTATCGTCATTCATTCATAATCTGATCTTTTTCCATCTGCCATTAAAGTCATGTCCACGCGTTCAATCTTGTTGGGTTTTGCATGGCAAAGTTGGTTAAAGACACTTGTGAATGGGAAAATAATTATTCTTTCTTTCTTGATGATATATCATGGGACTTAAAATTATTCATTATTTTCACAGTGGAAATAAGGGGCTCATCCAGCAAGGCACTAAGATCTCTTGCCAAGAAAATAAGAATTCTTAAAAATTATTGACTAAAAAAGGCTCAATACCCCACTGGATCAGATCCCAATTGATCAGAAAATAAATAATTTCATCTTTTTTCAAAAGTTCAGTGAAGAAATATTAAAGATTAAATGGTCCCTGAAACCCTGAAATAAACTTTAGGGAAGATTAATTATTTTACTCCAATTACTTTGCACTAGACTGCTAACACACAGCAGTTTTAAGCCAAGTCTAACTGTATGTGGAAGACAGATTTGTAACTTCTTATCTGACTGCAATGCTAATGTTAACCTTGAAAGAGAATGGAATGAAAGTAACTGCAGATTTACACCTTACAAAACTATCCTTTTTGGCAAGTGATCTAAATAAGTTCAGAATATGCATTAAGCACATCACTCAGTGTCCTGCTACTGTACATACATAGCTTTTCCTAGTATTAAAAGAAAAAGGTATCTTCTTTGCATGTTGGGTAAGAAAGTAGGTGGATGTAAAGTGATAGAAAAGAAGTGGATAAATGGATTGGTGCAATTTTACACCCATTGAGAACTGGCCTTTCTTCAATCATAAGTACAAGAAAAAGATAGTTTGTAACCAAATGTAAATGAGAGAAGAATTATCACCTCTGTGTATGGCCACAGCTGCCTAAGAGCGTATAATGAAGATCAGTGAAGTATAGCTTCTTGCAACAAGTAAAACTTCAAATCTTTAATGGTCCCACTCATGCTACTGTTGATTTCTCAAATGTTTCCAAATGTTTGTCTGCTAGTAACAGGGGACTGTAAGAGTCACTGAATGTGATCCTCTGCTACAGCTGCTACAGAAGATCCCACATCAACTTTTGTAACTTTGGCGAATTGAACCTTGCAACATTTTTGGGTTGTCCTGGTATTTTCCTTTTTAAAGCAGTTGGAGAATTGTGGAGTACTAATTATGAGCTCTTTTCCTATTGGACCAAATTTCCTCCCAGCAAGTTTAGAGCTGTTTATTCTTGTGACAATGTTGGCTTTAGTTTAAATAGCTCTTCTCCATCATATGCCACTCCCATTTCCCACAGTACATTTGCAGGCACCTGGCATATTCCCTCTTAGCTTATCTGGTCTGAGAAAAACCAATTCAAGGTTGTGTTCCTTATTCCTATTATTCCAGGTTTCCCTTTGTCTGTCTATTCCACTCTTCCACATCCCCCTTTTGCAAAAGCAAATACAAGCCATAGTTACTACAGGGTTCCCTAACTAGATGTGATTGTGACTATTCACCAGAATAAATTATCAGTTTGCAAAATGCATGGACTAGAATGTGTAGGCAGTTGCAAAATCATGGTGAGACATTTCCTGATACCATGTTATTTGTCCAAGAAATCACAGTACATATTCATTTTCATTCACAAGGGTTCAGGAGCCATTTTCTTTAAGACTCCTTGGGGAAATTCTGACACTGCTTTTGCTTCCTTGGCAGGTGAAGATGCACACTGTGTCCTACATCCATTTCTTCTACCTTGGCCTGTGTTTGCTTACCTTAACCAGTTCTGTTGCTGCTGGCCCGGAAACACTCTGTGGTGCTGAGCTGGTTGATGCTCTTCAGTTCGTGTGTGGAGACAGAGGCTTTTACTTCAGTAAGTCATCCCTTTCTTTCATTTAACTGCTAAAAGCTTTCATGTAATCCATTGGAGTCTGCAACTGCTCTAAAGGAGCTTAGCTATAATCATCGAGGCTGCCAACTAGGACTGGTATCCTGTACCTGGAAGATGCTCAAGCCTTCAGTCGCCATGAAGCCTCAGTAAAGAATAAAGTTGTGCCTGTGTTCAACCTCTCTGAGTTTCTGAAAAATTTTCGTTCTCAGGCTTGTTATTGTTTTTCACCACTTTCCAGCTGCTGCTATTCCACCTGCTTTATTACTGCTTTCCACTGACCTGTCACTGAAATTAAATTAATGAAAGCACACACTAAACCCAAGCCATTCATGAGGCAGAACTACATGTACCTGTTATGTCAGACTACTAGTAAACACTTTAAGTACACACTGTATCATATTAAAAACACACTAAGCTTCAACATCTGGTTTGAAAAAAAAGAAGAGCTGGAAAGCAGCAAGCAGAAAGTTACCATATCCAAGTATCCACATGCTTCATCAGTTAAATACAGGTGGAGGAAAATTCATGCATGGTGAGATAATAAAGACTAACACCAGTACAGGCAGCAGATAAAATTAACTCTGCAATAGTGGGGATCAAGAAATACTCAGCTTTTAAGTAATAGAAATCTATTTCTGATTTCCAGCTATTTGCTATTTAAACAACAAAGTTAATGAAACTTTTAGCTAGGAATATATTCATTCTGAATACATTCATTATTATAATTTTTCAAAACATGATAGAATTTGTGCTCTCATAGCCTCTGAAGCTAGCATTTACTTTTACTAACAATATGTGTTTCTCTGATATTCTCAATATTCCTTTGTGGCTGAAGAGTCTTCTCTTCTAAGCTAGCATTTTTGGTTTTCTGATCATACCCACCCTATTCCTATTTATTTCTATTCATGAAGTCATTGCTTTCAATATTTTCTCTTTGCTTGCAATAAAAACAGAAATTCAGATTCTTGCACTTCTAAATTACAGAAAATCCTAATTTCCTCAGTGTATAAATTGTAGAGGTTTTCACTATCTTCTTGGCACGTTCTGTTAAAGTTCACTTTTGAAACCTTAGTTTCATATATGTAAAGTAATCCACTATTCAGAGAAGAACCCTTCTTTTCTGTATTAAACACCTCAGCTATTGTTGATAAGCACTTACTCCAGGGTGCTGTTTAGCTTAGTATTCTGGTGCTAAACACAATACTAAAACTACTGGAATCTCTCGTACAGGTATTTACATTTTTCTACCAGCTCATCAGGTGTTCATTTGTACACCAAAGTCTGTTGCATTTATTAGCAGTGGAGTTAGGGGCTATTGAGTTTCCTACAAATATTTTATTGCTGGAGTGAATTGAAAGACTATCATCTCCCCCTCCTGTTTCTGCACCAGAGAAAGATGAGACAATACATCCTTAGAACAGCAGAGCAATTTTTTTTTACTGTGTATGTATCTCAGGTGTTTCTCTCCCAGCAAAATGTTTGCTGCTAGTTCAGAGACCTCTCGTGCTTGCTTTCCACGAGAGTAGCGGTTACTGCCGAGCAGTCAGACCTACTGTGATGTGTACTTTGTGATCCTCAAGGTAAGAGGTCATGTGAAATGCTAATCATTAGCAATAACTCTCTTTGGTTTCAATCTCAGTTATTCTAAGGTTACACAATCTGTTTTAAATCTCTACCCTAAGATAGGTCATCCTTAATTTAAAATACCAGGATGGGCTTCCAACATTTCAAAGGAGATCATTACATTTTACCTTTGCAATCTTGACTTTTATCTGCTGTCAGTTTTAGACTTTCTCTCTAGTCTTTGTTGTTTTCTGACATTCTGAGTTTTCACTTGAAATAATGTAACGACACCATAAATGTCGACCTTGTTTTATATGGAAAAGGTTTTATTCATGAATGACCACCCTGTTTTAGGGAAGTCTTGCACAGTTGTAATCAATAGACTACAGTTGCATCATTCAATAGGAATTTTATGAAGCTGATATGTCTGTGGCCCCTTGGATGCTAAGTAATGCCTGTACTCTACCTGACTACCTCTTATTTATGAGGAAGAAATTTAATCCGTTTTAACCTTCTCCCTCTTATTTGCTCGAGTTCAATCTAAAACACAAAATCAGGGAAAAGTAAGCCCAGTAACACTGGGAAAACAAATTGAGATCCCCATATCAAACGTAGTACAGAATGTAGCATACTATTAGAAGTTAAAAATGTTGCTCGATTTCTTGGGACTTTTTAAGAATGCCACATCATTTGCAGAGGTAAAAAACCCAGTGAAATTTTTCTTTTGTTGTAAAGAGTATGTCAATAAAAGTAGTATTTTAAGCCTTCTATTCTCATACTATGGTTCCTTTAAATAAAGTATAATCAATGGTAGTGTTTGCCTTTAACTTGCACAGGAAATAGCTGTGAATTTTTTTTTTTTTTTCTTCCATCATTCTGTATTTCACTAGGGACTCCAAATATAAAGAATACCTTTTGGCTGAGGTGGAATTCCTGGTTCAGAGTCAAGGTCAAAGCTTCTGACTATTCCTTGGGAGTTGTGGGTGGAAGTGAAGATAGAAATAATTGTGTTACTTTCTGTTGAAACTCTGTGCTTCCTAACCACAAGGCTATATCTATGGCTAGGACTGGAAGACAAAAATCTCCTTTATATAGTCTACTCTGCCCAGCTTTCTAGCTATAAAAGGAAACTCTTTACAGCTTCTGAGGAGATGCCCCAGCTGCTTATTACCACACACAAAGTATTGACTTCAAGAGGAAGTCAAATGTGGTTTCTACCACTCTCTTTTGTCTTAAGATAGACTGAAAAGCAGCATTTTTCTAAGTTTTTTAGGGGAAAACACAGCACAAATCCCCAAACTGAGCATCTATGTTTCTCCTTGGTCACATTTAACTCCAACCAGCACTGGCTACTCCTCAGACAGCTTTTTGTCTCCCGTGATTTACCGGAGAAAAGCAGATTGTTGTGACCTTTTTTGTAGGGACACCCTCTAGGAGAACTTCTACCCCTCATGTGTGCTAGGTTTTATTAGGAGAAGGTGACAGAGAACCTGGCCACAGCTACACAAGCGCCTACACTTAAACACAGCTTTTCTTAATATTTCTTCACTCTCAAAACAAAGTGGGATGGCTTCAACATTCACTCGAGCTTTAATGTCTAGAGAGGTCTACCATGGTACACTTATTACCAAACAATGCTGAGAGCAGAGAACATTGGAAAAACTGAAAGGGGAAATTACAGAAAACTTACAGAAGTGATAGCCAAAGAGGGGGGAAATTTTCCTTGAAATAGTCTAGTCTTATCACAGGAATTTATTTTGTAGATTAGTAAAAAAAAAAAGATCATTTTTCATAAATTTTTACTTTGCTGGAAAATCATTCATTCTTGCTCATGCTGTTTTCTGAGGACTACTACTACCATGAGAAAGGAAAGATCAGGTAGCTTGTTCTAAGGAGAAAATGCTGTATTCTTTTTTATCTAGTTTCTTCTCCTTTGAAAAGATGCCTTTTCCTTTTACAATAAATACATAGCAGTCTGGATAACAATACATGAGTGTCAATAAAGAAACAGATTTCTTATTTCCTTAGACATTTTCAGTCTTCTAATTTCTAAAGCCAAAGTTAGATGGCAATACTTATTTGAAATCATGGCAATCAACTTCATGAATTAAAACTCCAACTTTTTTCCTGATATAAACACTGCTTTAGTCTCATGTGAATCTTCTGAACCATCACATGCATAAAAAAGAAAGAGCTGAATTTAGGTACCTGAGACACTGGAGTTCCTCTGATATTTTTCAGAGAATGGAGAATGATCTAGCACATGCTTCCATGTGTAAAGCAGTGAATCCCATAAAAGATGGGCTTTTCTGATATCCAGCTTAATGTTCCCTGTGTCAACTGCTTTGTGGAGAGTTACTGCAGATTTTTACTACATTTTTTTGTCCACTAAGACAATCAAAATTATGTGTTGTTCTTGGGAAAATCCCCAGCTGTGCACAATGTAAGACTATTAGTTTATAATCATCAGAAAATCAGGATAAGCCCCTGAACATAATTCTGGGTAATGAGAGCTGTCATGAGATCTCATTGCTTTGTCGAACTAAGGTATATGTGGAGGAATTGCTGCCTTAGAAAAGAGGAAACAAGCAGCATAGCAAGAGGCAATTACGTTTTGCTTCTTCCATTTCCCCCTAGTTAAGAGCTTCTTGTTTACTTCAGGAAGTCTGCTTTTAAGATGTTATTAAAGTTTCTAGGCCTGTCAAACCTATCAGCATAATTACAAGAGATGGCATGGCACTCAGTTCTTTAAGTACTCCATACCTGTAGGAGCTATGAGTCATTAGCTCCTCTCTGCATCCCTGATTGAAAGGAATGTTAATGTTAGAAGCCCAGCAGAGGCATGCTGAAAAGCTGCCACGGACACACACAGACTCTGGTGTCACTGACAGTCTTGCAAATCTTTGCAAACAAACGCTGGTCATCTTGGCTGTGTTCACACAGCAAGATCTGAGAGTGTTTTTAAGTTCCTTGGTCTGGCTATGTGCCCCATTCATGTCCAAATACTGTATCTATGGAAGATTTGAGTGTATTCCTCTGTCTGTCCCTAGGTTCCTTCTTACAGGAAAGCTAACCTGGAAAGGAGCTCAGATGTGCTTTAGCCAGGTCTGCAGGGTCAGTGCTCAGGGAACCAAAACTATAGGCACAGCTACTGACGTATCCCTGTAAGAAAGAGAACAGCTCTGACTTCTGGAATGATATCACTGTCCAGTCAAACAGCTGACACAAGTTAGATGTGTGCTTTGTTGCCCCTGGTAGTAAACATTGAGGAAGTTCTCTGAAAATAAGCCAGTCTTTGAAAGAATTTTCTCAATTTTTACCACATTAAGAAAGGGTAAGGAGTGTTCATAAAGGCTAACCTTAGTTTAGTGAGGCTAATCTTCTTAATAACAGAAAGAGAGAGGTTTTTCTTTCTCCATGGATTGCAGAGTGAGTCTAGGAGGATTTAGACTCTGATATATACTAAATTTAGTCCCTGCAAACAGGTCTCCTCTCCAGCTAGTTTCTCAGGTCACCAAGGATTTTATAATTGTTCAACCTTTTCCTTAAGAGAGACTGCAGTAGTGATGATAATTTTAATGAAGTGACTGGAAACAAATCATTGATCAAAATTTCTACAAGAAACGTCTTTGAAAAAAGTGCCTACGACCAAAACCAAATAAGTACATTTTCTCCAGAAGTTCAATTTATATACGTCCTTGTTAGCTGGTAGATATTAGAGATGTTAATGCTTTTTATGATGTTTACTTTTTTTTATGCACTAGACCAAGCTTCAAATTTGGTCTCAAATAACAGAAAGCTGTTACTTGACATTTGATTCCCTAACTGCTATATGTGTATTTAATACATTGTTTAGTCTCATGTTGGATAAAGTCACTCAAAGAAGCGCTTGGCAAGATCAACATTAATTCTTGGCATAGCTGCCCCTTTTACTTTTCCACTGAATCTTAAATACCAAGAAAAACCCTTCACTGACTTCAGCTCTGGCACATGCTTTATGCAATTGGCCAAAACCTTTGCATATGGACCTCTTTGTTTGTTCTGGTATCAATAAAGCGCTTGCGATTCTTGATCAACAGCGGCAGGAGCCACAAAGCGAATGATTCAGTCTGCAGAACCACACGCTCTGCTAATGAAAACCTTTTGTATTTACTACCTGTGCATGAAGGGCATTCCGTACAGAGTGCTCATTCAAAGGCAGAAGTTCATAGAGCTGTTTCTCTAGGGCTTATTCAGCACTCCAGCACTTATGCATGTTTCAAACCCTTTCACATCACTGAAAATAAAATAAAGACTTAAAGCCATTTTCATCTCAGAGCATTGTTAAAAAAGGATGGATCTGGACTTGTTTATTAAACCATACCCTAATGTCAGTATTTCCCTGTGACACAAGCTTAATTGTTCAAAAATATGACAACAAATGCAAGGGATAACCAACAGTTAAGTAATTTCTCTGTCTAGAAAGCAAGACAAAAGAAATACCACAAATGTATACTTATTGAAGAATTTATGCTAAATTTATCTCTGGTAATAACCACAGGAACTTCAACGTCAAGAGGAAGAAAAGCCATTAATTCATAGTTTCTATGTGGTGCATTTAGTGCAAAACCATTATGAAAGATAAAGCCCAAGTACTGGGTCTAACTTTTAAGAAATGACAGGCATATTTCATGTTTGCCTCAATAAATGAGGTTCTGCAAACAAGAATTTTAACACATCCAGAGTCTTTGGAGGGGCATACCAGTAGATGACTCCAGCTTGTGGAAAGTTACTTAAATTCCTACAAACTCCAACTCAAGTATGATATACTTGCTCTGTTTTCTGATTGAATCCCATATGCAGAGATATTTTATGTTTTCAGTGTCGTTAGTCTTACAAGGCAGAGCAGAATGCATTTGTTTACCTCATGTTAAATCCTTCACTAGCGAAAACTGGAATAGCTTCCTTTTATCAAAGACACTTTCTAGGGCCCTTTTTTTCCCCCTGAGAGTATATTTAAATATTTCCCATCTTATTTTGAAATTCAGCTGTGATCCCAGTCTTCCATTTATGTAGTATAACTCTTCTAGAGTAAGAGGATGCATCCAGACAGCAGGCCCTTCTGCTTCCTTATGTGCCCATAAAAGTATGGAAGTAGGGAAAGAGTGTCCTATTAAAGCACTTCCTTTGGGAAATTATGACTCACACAAACCTGAAATTATACGACGTTCTTTAAACAGAGCTATTTGTTTATATTGTTTGTTTCTTTGTGTGTTGGGTAGAAATTTGCACAAGGCTGAGTATGCAGAAAAAGGAAGGGGCTGGCTCAGACCATTCTGATTCAAACCAGCTCAGTGAAGTGTTTTCTTTCTGAAAATAAATATTCTAGGAATACTATTTCTATCTCCAAAAAAGTAAACACTTAATACCCCCAAATCCTATAAACAGCAGATTCTAAGTAAAACAAATACTACTGAAAATTGGTTTGACTTCAAAAGAAGGTTCATTAACAGCCATATCCTTCTAAGGCAATGGATAAAATCTTAAATTATGCACAGAAACTCTGTATTTCACAAGTCTGTATTCTAAAGAAAGTTTTAAACTGTATGGTTTATGCAAAGGTATAAAAAGGCTAAGTGGTGTGGGGAATATCGTAGGGAAGATGTCATTCTGCTTGTGGATCTGAAAAAATTAGTACGTTCCTAATTATGTTTGATGGCTGTTCCAGACCATGTATAATAAGTCCAATTTACAAGAGGGATACTTTTTTCAGACTTGCATTAACTATCCTGAAGGTTTCTTTTAACTCAGCCCCATCAAAATTACTGGATATGAGCTTCTACTCTTATCATGAAAGTCTTACAGCTTCTTATTGTAAGTCTTCATTGATTACTTCAGATTACATGAAAGCTAATGAGTCTATCTATTTTAGGTTAACATAGCAGGTTTAACTTGAATACGTTTCTTACCTTGAAACTTCTGTGAACAAATAATAATATTGTTGTAACAATTTGTTTCTACATCCCCTAAATTCCTGAATTACTAGTCAACAGGTCTTCCATGAAAAAAACTTATTTTTTCCTACATATTCCAAGTTTTATGTTTCTTTCCATTAAAGTTTCCAGCCTTTCACAGACATATTTAGTTTGGCAGGAAGAATCTGGTGACTCATAGACTGTAGAAATTTGAGAGCAAGCTACTGAAAATGTATCTAATTTCTTCTTGTGTAATTTGGGACCAAGCTACTGATAGTATGTCTAATTTTCCTAGTTTAATCAAATGTATTATTGGCAAATACATGTCCTGAATAAAAGCCATGTTTATTTCTGAAATATATAGCTAAGATTAAATGCAAAAATCCCATATATATTTGCTTTTAGAACACTTCTGTGTTTTTTTCTAATTGTTTTGGCATTTTACTCTAAATTAATGGGTGCTGAATGAAAACAGAGGCACTAGTTGAAACAATTTGCATTACAATCCTACTTATATTTTGCAATTCAGTAATACGAAAGCGTTACTTATGATATTTTTTTGGTTGTGGTTTTTTGTTTTTTTTTTCAAGAGAGGATAGAGGTATAGAAAGAACAGTTGATGTTATTATACCTCCACAATTCATATAGAGGAAGGATAGATGTACTCAAGAGGCTCTCATTTGTATTTTATGTTATTGACTGTATTGTTCCTTTCATGTCTTTTCAGACAAAAGACTTTTAAATTCAGACCTTTCTAGACATACATCATTTTCATTTATCCACATACAGAATGAATTTGCTGAATGATAAACACTGAAGAGAGTGTGACCTGAACTAAGGAGATTCTGGTTCAGATTCAGTCCATCTACTTTTGGGCACTTAAATGAGGATTCTGAGTTAGGAGTCTACTCAAACTCATCCTGCAGTCAGTGAGAATACTAAAAAACTTTCAGAGCTCTCATTAATTTATAAATTTTCCCTAGGACATACTTTTCCTTCTCCATTAAATTAAGCAGGGAAGCTGTGGCAATTGTATCCTTATGCTTGTTAAGTCAGTTGAGTAAGGACCCTCCATTAAAAGCCTAAATTTTGGTGGAATTAATCTGTTTAAAACCACACTATGAACTTCCATGTAGAGGTAAGGATGCACTCATACAGATCACATTTTAGATCAAAGTAAATCCAAACTTATTTTAGCTGCTATGGTATGATACAGTTAAGCAAAGACCCAGAAAGTACCTTATGCAGGTAACACCAGTTCGAGCTTCTCCTTTGGCTCTTAAAAACTCCCAGGCTTTAGTCTAAGTGTGAATCTTGTTGGAGAAAGCACTGCAGTTTGACACAGTAAAAGTACAAGGGAAAAGCTTATCTATCTTTTCTTTCTTGATATAATAGATAGAATATACGCTTACATGTCATAACAAGTGAAACTCCATATTTTATTCCTGCGAAATAAGGTGCATAAGTAATGAAGCAGTTTTTTACACTGCTGTTCACACAAGATCATTTCTATTTCTATGAATATTCATCTCCCAGCAGTTTTCTAAGAAATTGAGACAATAATAATACTTATAACCTATAGTGACAGCTAAATATCAGATGTCATTAAAGAAGGATTTTCGCTGTTGGAGTGCTGTGCCTTCTATAATGGCATCATCATGGAGAAAGGACACAGAATGACACTCAAGCACAGTTTTGAGATACTCAGGCAATAAAACATTCCAAGTCAGGTTGGAATCTGATCTAGTTGAAGATGTTCTTGCTCATTGAAGGGAGTTGGATTAGGTGGTCTTTAAAGGTCTCCTTCAACCCAAACTATTCTATGAATTGAAAGATTTAAAAAATAGCTACTGCTGACCTAATGAGCTCACCTATAAAAGCAGTAATCTGAGTTAAGAAAGAATCCCACCTGAGGCTGCAAACCATTCAGTGAGTTGAAACAACACCACAAAGCATCTGTACCTTCCTCACTTCAGTACCCCTCTTCATCCAAGGCATATAGAAAAGCACAGAACCACTTCAAAGACATTTGTATTTCATGATCTTCTCTAAAGTGATCCCTTCGCAGGGAACAGTAATCACAGCAGTTAAAATTTCCAAACCATCTATGGCAATAGGAACTGTCCTTTAGGTAGTTCAGACATTGATAATCCTTTTTCAGTAACTATATTGTTTTGAAGCAGAGTAAAAACCACCACTAAAACCAAGAAAGAATTATTTATATTTTCTATGAATAAATATTTATATAATTTAGCTTACTTCAAGGTGCTCTTAGTCTTGTGCACTGTACTATTCCCAGTTGATTTGGCTTGAGGAAAATGGGGTAGAAAAGAGGCTCTCACTTCACAGTTGTATATTTGCTTCTGCATTTAAAAGACATAAAGGATCTCATATGAGACACGAAAATTATTTTCATACACTTAAGGAGTTCCACCACTATTTCAGGAATTACATACAGTAGATTTAATATAGCTATTCCAAGATACAAACATTTAAAAAGTGGAACGGTCAAGAAAATCTGTTCTTTAAAAAAAAAAAAAAAAAAAGGAAGATATTTTGCAGAATTTCACCCGTGTCTTTATTTTTGCAAAAAACAGAATGAAATTCTACAACTGCAGCTCTACTGGCATTAAGTCAACTACCTTAATCTTTCTTTCCTACTCATTTTCTTTTAGTTTTTGAAAGCAGTAGGACTTGATGCAATAAAATACAACTATTTCCTGTTATCACTAACATGAAGACTAATAAAATGAGCAGAATTCATAAGTGGTGATACTCTTACTCTCTGCTGCTCTTTTCAAATAGAAATTAATACTCTGATATGAAACAGATGAAATTCAGATCTGTGAAAAAAGAACAAAACTTTTTTAATAAATAAGGCTTTCCCTGCCCCATGAAGGATCAAATAACCTGCAACAGATTTTGAATGCAAAATTATTATATTTGAATTAAGAAACAGGTGGAAGTGCCTTGTTTATTTTTTATTTTAGGATGTAATATTTTTAAGGTGTATCTCTACATTTTCATGTGGCAAAGAGAAAATGTTAAGGAAAATCTGATATGTAGTATAATAAAGAAGGGACAAAGCTGATGCCAGAGAAGGAGAAAACAGTAATGTTAATAATCCAGGCTGGCCCTGTCCAAGAGTTTCTTCATAATCCATAATTATGAGTTCACGGATACTCACTCAGGGTTATCTGTTAACTTCAAATGGCTTTAGCTCAGTTCATTGAGGATAGCGGGAGCTAGTCTGAGGAATTCTATTTCATGAGTTCTCTGTGCTATGGTCACTAAAGAAAACATCGATCATTGATTTTCCTAGGTCTTTTGGCCATAAGTATCATTACACCACAAATATTTTCCCTTGACTGGATTCCCATTGCTTTCTTACTAGTCACCTGTTTTTCCTAAGAACTACCAGCTGAACTTCTGATATTTTTCTTTCTGTGTATAAATACAGCAAATAAAGGCTCTTTTGAGCAATCAATAGATACTATTTGTTCCTGATTTGAAAAGGGTATAAGCACATCAAAAAACTCCTCATTTTTAACAATATTCAAACCAACCTGAAAGGTTTGGAGTGTAATTTTAAAGTTCTTCATAGAATCATAGACCATGCCGAGCTGGAACAAACCCACTAGGATTATGGAATCCAACTCCTGATGCTGCAGAGGACACTCCAAGAATTACACCATGTGCCTGAGAGCATTGTCCAAATACTTCTTGAACTCTGTCAGGCTTGGTGCTGTGACCACTTCTCTGGGGAGAGGGTTCCAGTGCCCAGTCACGCACTGGGTGAAGAACCTTTCCCTAATATCCAACTTAAACCTCCCCTTACTCAGCTTCATGTTGTTTCCTCAAGTCCTGTCACCACAGAGATGAGGGTCTGCTCCTCCTCTTCCCCTCACAAGTTGTAGGCTGGTATGAGGTCTCCTCTCAGTCTCCCCTCCTCCATGCTAAACAAACCAAGAGCTCTCAGCTGCTCCTCACACAGCTTCCCCTCAAGGTCCTTCACCATCCCCCTGGCCTCCTGTGGACACTCTCTAACAGCTTAATATCTGTTTTATATGGTGGCACCCAAAACTGCCCCCAGCACTGGAGGTGAGGCCGCCCCAGTGCAGAGCAGAGGGGACAATCCCCTCCCTTGCCCAGCTGGCGAGGCTGTGCCTGATGCCCCGCAGGACACGCCTGGCCCTCCTGGCTGCCAGGGCACTGCTGGCTCATGTTCAACTTGCCATTGACTGGGACCCCCAGGGCCCTTTCTGCTCTCCAGCCCGTTGTTCCCCAGTCTGTACACATGACCAGGGCTGCCCCACCCCAGGTACAGAGTCCAGCACTTACCCTTGCTAAACTTCGCGCAGTTGGGGGTTGCTCCTCTCTCTAATTTGTTGAAGTTCATACTTCAGCTGTTTGCTAAAGTATCTAAATTATTCTTGATTTTGTGGCAAGTAGATGGCTACATCTAAAAGATTGAAAACTAACTTATGAAAAGTGTTACTCTATTCTCAAAAATCAGCATGAGTCTCATGAATACCTAGTGGGACCTTTGAAGCTCCTAAAGGCATATGAGTCAGATTTTCAATGGTTTTTAGGCATTAAAGAGGTAGATGGACACTCGAGAGATTTTTCAAAAGCAGTCATGTATCTAATTTCTGCTAAAATCAATGATAGGTGATCCTAAGCAGGTTGTTTTGTTTTGTTTTTCTAATCCTTCTAGGCATATGCCTGTGTTTTTAGTTGCCTCAGCATCTTTGGAAATACAAGTCAGGGTCCTTAGCTACTTGTCTAAATTTTGCTTATGGACCTTATTGACTACTTGTCAAAAAGCTATCACTATTAAAAGCTCTTCAAAATAAGAATTGGCATAATGACTTGGCTTCCTCTCTGACATTAAACACACTAATACGCTTAGTATGAAATCTTCTTATTTCTAGCATAAGTATGTGAGGCATCAGATGAAAGCTAATAATTTCCCAAGCGAGCTAAAAATAATGATGGCTGAATTTGAATAAATATTCTAAGAGGCATTCTGGAACAGACAGTGGTTAATAAGTACAGTAAATGCTACCTTTCTACTAACCTCACTTGCAAGACGCCAAAGTCTAAACATGCACCACAAACAATACTGGACGAAAATCAAACATAAGAAAAATTATAATCACTGTAGAAAGTTGGAGACAATGCATATCTTATCATTTTCTTTGTCTTCTAACCAGGAAAGTTTAATTTAAATTCTCATAAACTTCTTTAGGATGTCTTATTTAGGAGTTTCACATACTTGTGACTTAGACCTTGTCTCCCCCGCAATGAGACGATCTGACAGCACCTACATTTACTGCAATCATTCAAAATACATTGTAATATAAGGAATATGTTTTATTAGAAAGTATTATTTGTGTAACAGTGACTAATACAGGAATATGTAAATTAAACCCACTTTTAAGCATGCTGCAATGCAAACAGAAGAGTTTAATGAAAGAACCAGTGACTGAAGATGTGTCTTTAGGAATTCCTTAAAATCAGGGAATACTAGCCTTAATTTTGGTCACAGGCCAATGAATTTTATGCTGTGATACACAGTCCATCACTAAATGACTAAACTGTATCCATAGTTACGCAGAATACACACTTCCTAGGAGAAGGAGAAAAACCAGTGTCTTCATTATGTAATGGGTGGTCTCATGCCTTATTGACTTCCAAGATCCAAACACTGCAGACAATAAGAATTAATATTTTCTTCATAAACTCCTCTAAAGTGCTCGTCATAGAAGTATTCAATTGCAGCCTTCAGACAAATACATTATACGCTACAATATCCCAGGAAATCATCTATTCCTCTGCACATTTGTGAGTTTTTTTGCCCTAGTGATTGCATATCCAACTGGAGGTGGCAAGAACTTTTACTTCCCAAAATAATTTTTATATTTCTGCTAGAACTTCGCACGTTCAAAATAGAATACAAATGTCAATGAATTTAACCTAGTGATACAGTGATGTAGTACCTTCCCTTTATACAGGGAACAATGAAGGATAAAGACAAAACCATCTCCAAAGCATGCAGCTGCAAGTGTCCCCCTTCCTCAAAAGCAGCTTCAGCATATACCCTCTCTACCTGAACTAACAAAGCACTTTTGCCAAAAGAGCTGGAAACAAAAGCAATTTAATCCTCCTCTGTTTTTATTCAAATCTAAACACCTTTCCAAGGGATCATTAGCTTCTTTCTACTTTCATGGGAGTGACAGAAATTGCCTCATTCATGTGAGCTGCAGAAATTCCAGAGCACCTCCTGGGCAGGACAGCAGCAAAGCTCTGACCGAGAACAATGTTTGCTGCCAAGTGGCTGGTGATAAATCAAATTCAGTGCAAAAACAATTAAAGTTTTAAATTATTGAAATGTCTTGGTCAAGAGATCTAATTTTAGATGAACATGTTAGAAACCATTAAGAGAGAACATAAAATAATTAATTTCCTTTTCAGCTAATGAAGGACCCCACGAAAGGTGGTACAGAAAACCCCTAAATCTGTTCACTAAAGGTTCATCAAGTACTGTAGTTGCATTAACACTTCTCAGAGTTCACAGAACCACAGAATTGTTAGGGTTGGAAGGGACCTCTGGAAATCATGTAGTCCAAGCCCCCTGCCAAGTCAAGGTCACCTAGAGCAGGTGACACAGGAACGAGTCCAGGTGGGTTTGGAACATCTCCAAAGAGGGAGATTCCACGACCTGCTCCAGTGCTCTCACACCCTCAATGGAAAAAAGTTCTTCCTCATGTTGAGGTGAAACTTCTGGTGTTTCAGTTCATGGCCTTTGCATCTCATCCTGTCACCGGGTACCACCAAAAGGAGCCTGGCACCATTCTCTTGGCACCCACCTCTGAGGTATTTATAAGCATTAATGAGATCCCCTCTCAGTCGTCTCTAGACTAAACAGACCCAGCTCCCGCAGTCTCTCATAAGAGAGGCGCTCCAGACCCTGCATCATCTTTGTCACCTTCCACTGCACCCTCTCCAGCAGCTCCTTGTCTCTCTTGTGCTGAGGGGCCCAGAACTGGACACAGCACTTCAGATGTGCCTCCCCAGGGCTGAGTAGAGGGGGAGGATCTGCTCCCTCACCTGCTGGCCACACTCTTCCCAAGGTACTCCAGGATACCACTGGCCCTCCTGGCACAGTGCCACCTCAGACCTGCCTTCTAAACCTTCAGCAATTTCCTGTCCTCTGTAGTGACATGAATTAGGCTTATCCACATGGGTAGTCAGTTGAAACTACTAACTGGATGAAAATGCATTCAAGTGATTTTATGATGTGAGTGTTTAGCAGAGACCACCAGTGCATTTCTCAACAGTCACCATAAAAATTCAGTGTTTTTCACACACCAAACCTTGTTTGCAATAAAAAGCCACTTTGTACGTCACCTGGTTTCCTTCCTCCTTTTTCCATTCTGCATCACTATGTTGTACACAACACTTGGAAAACTGGTGGTTCTGAGTAACCTAAACAGATAAATATGATTTTTTTGGTCAAGACTGTCTTAACTGGCCTCAATTTGTCTTTTTTTTTTCCAAAGGAATTGATAAGTTATCATTGAAAAAATGCCAGTATAGATTGATAATATCTTGCAAAAGTTTTCATTTTGGTGTTTCCCTATAGTCTCAGGAGATGGAGAGATGGCTTGGAAAACTAAAACTAAATTTGTATCAAAAGTAGATTGTTTTCTTGCTGAAACAACTACAATCACAGAAAACTGAAGCATGCAGCTGAAATCTGAAAGTCCCAGCATTTCTTATTTTGAGCCAATACTAAAAATCCACCTTTCCTTTGAACTGCCTCCACCTCTTAAGTTTATATTATATCTTCATGCTAAGTTAAAAGCACAGTCACAATGCTGTTTTAAAGGACTGCTTTGAATTCTTTTTAGATACATTCAAGCTATAGTAATTTAGCTGATGGCTGCTTGATTTCAGTGCAGCCAGTGAGAAAGCAAACAATCCAATGACCCCAAGTTCACTGAGATTGCTGGAAAATGAAAACAAGGGTTTTGGAAGGCCAGTGCTTCAACACATAAAGAAATATATTGAATACTTCAAAAGATATAAAATTCTTAGAACTGTTGGACAGGCTTCTGTGTGTGAACTTTCCTGTCCAAGTGGCATTGCTAAATACCATGGCACCAATCAGAGGGCTGACATCATATTGTTGTGTAACTCATAACCATAGCAATGTCACTTCTTAAAATGCATTATATGTGCATTCAGCTGCTTAAAATCTCAGCTGTGTCAGCTGTTAAATAAAGTACAGTTCAGGAGATTTATTTTGAAATATGAGCTCTTTGTATTTTTTTTTTTTAATAAAGGAAACAGAAAATGTAAAGCTTGTTAAGCCAGTGTTAACACTGGAAGTTTGGATTCAGACAACAGACACAGTAAGAACAGGTTTCATTACCAATCTAACTCACAATGCTATAGTCTAGTAAGAGAGCTAATCGTGATCATTTTAATGGACAGCAATACACTTGCTTGGGCTTTTACATTACAAACAGACTAAAATGTGCCAAAATATATGCAGTCAATAAAAAAAACCCATAGCACACCCGAATTGCTGAGTAAATGATGCAGCTATCAACCCAACTGAACTTAATATAGGTTCAGCCCAACAACTACAAGCAGTGGTGAATAACTTGTAACAGAAACTGGGAATGTAATCCTCCTCTCCTTTTTTTCAACCCTGCGTGCCCTTCCAGAGAATCATTAGCCTATTCCTCCTTTCACTGGAACAACAGAAATTGCCTCGTTCTTGTGAGCTGCAGAAATTCCAGAGTATCTGCTCTGCAGGACACCAGCAAAGCCCTAACCAAGAATAGTTCTTGTTGCCAAGTGGCTGGTGATAAACAGAGCTCAGCATTGCCAGGTACTAGTGAAGGGAATGACACGCACCCTTTGCCTCAGGTGACACGTGGTGTGGAGTAGGTAGTGTTACCTATTATCCGTCCTTTTGGAATATCAGCAGGTTGGAGCTGTAAGCCAGAGGAGCTAATGTCAGTCTGATTGTGCCTTTCTGTGACCACAGTCAGCAGCAGTGGTGTAATGTAGCCTTTGCCCTCCTGATAATCCATCAAGGAGAACACTAGCACTGTCTTTACGATGCATAAAAATATGAAATAAAAGCTCACTGTGGCCCTTAGGCTGCCCTGTGTTCAGTGAGTTTTGAGGCTATGCTTTCAGAAGATAAGGGATGATATGCTCCATGCAACATCATCCTCTAGGGTAGACAGTATTACAGCTTCTTTGGCAAAGGTAAAAATACCTGAATTTCTCTGGTAACAAGTAACAAGACCATCATCTTGCCTCTCAGCACCAGGCAATTATAAATGTTACCTAAAGTGCACAAGACTTCTGGACACAGATTACTTACAGTATCAAACCCACAGTCACTTGGTTGATATGCTGCATAAGATGATATTGTTGCTAGCCAATTTCTCATACGTACAGAACATTTAATTATAAATTTTGCAACCATGAAAAAAATTATGAGATGTTGAAATGTAGGGGCCCAGCAGTATGCAATTAGGACTAGCGCAGTCCCTTTCTGTGCTTTCCAAGAGTCCAGAAATTAGACTTTCTAATATGAGAAGCCTAATTGGTGTAAACCACCTCCCATCTTCTGTATTTCAGAGGACAGACAAAGTGTTTCTTTAGATAGACAACAGATAAAGAGTAAGCAGGTGGGAGGGCTAGGACTATTTCTGGCTATGGGACTAACTGGTTTACATAACCTTGAACCAACTAATTTTATCTGTATTTGTCTTACTTTCACCATGTGTGAAAATGAGGCAATGATGTTTATTCACCTTTTAAAACTGCTTTTGAAATCCTCTGATTCAGATAGCAATTCAGATCCAACAAAATACTACTTTTTAGAAGCTCATCCACATATAACCCAAATACTGCAAGGGTTAAAGTTTTAAGCAAAATGTCACATTGCAGTACTGCTGATAAATTATAGGTAATAGTCTATCAAACTTAGGAAGACAGTTCAGTAAATACAAAAAAATAGATCTGTTTACATAAGGGATACAAATTGGCTACTACTTTCAGTCTAGAAGTTAATATATGCCATATTACTGCAGAGAATCCTGCAAACTGTTTTTAAACAATGTTATAACAGTTTACATAAAACTTAATGGCAAGTTAAGTAGATCACCCCAGCAGGCCCTCTGCTTACTGCAGGAATACGGCACAGAGTTCATAGGTTACTTGAGACATATTCTCCCAGCCAAACAAGTCAAACAATAACACTTTTAGGCAATGAAACACTTTTCCTTGGTTTTCAGCAGAAGCAGATGTAGGGCCGACTGCACAATGAACAAAAAAAATACTTTGAAAATAAAATTACAGCAAAAACATAAGCTCAATTTGCAGTTTATCTGTAATCATCCTTGCCTTTCACCTTGACACTACCTTTCTAATATTACCCTCTTCATCTGAAGATCAGTGCAAAGCCTGAATAACTTTAAGGAAGCTCATTTTTTCATGTTTGCATCAGATTTCTCTGCTAAACAAATTGATGCAGTGTTTCAATCTTCATTTTACTTTGGGGTATAAGTTCTGAGTCATCATCATTTAATTTTCTCCAAGCCTCCAGCTCGTGTTTTCTGTTTTTCTTCCTGGATGTGTCATAACAACTGAATTATACCACCCCAGTAAAATGGTGAAGCCTAGCACACATCTGCCAGCAACAAAATACTGTGCTCTCACTCTAATTCCCCACACATTCCACTTTTCACACTTCCTTTGCATCCTCTCAATAAAGTGGTAGAGCCTAGTAAGCAATTTCTTTTATTTTCCACAACATTCTGCCAATAAATCAAAAGAACTACCTCAGAGAAGAGCACACTTGCCTTGCATGCTCTTTTCCTAGTCTCATTTCTATCAATATTCCCATGAGGTTAATTTTCCAAAGTCAGTGACTTCCCTGTAGTTAGGATATCTGTCAGTTCTGGGTCAATACTGTGCTGATGAGCTGTGAAGGCATTATTTTTCAGAATTGTTAAGTACTTTTGACTTGGAAAAGTCAGTTGAGAAAAGTTTCACTCTTTCAAATTTAATAGAAACTCTGGTCAAAAGTTTCCAGTATTCTTAATGCAAAAACAATAGAAAAAAAAGGTCTTAGTCTGAGCTTTGAGATATCCATCAAGAATTTAAAGGAGTCAATACTCTAGTATACTTCTTTTAAAAGCATTCGTTATACAACAGAACTGCATCAAGGAGCGAAGAAGGTGAGAATTAGCAGTAACAGAAAGGTGTTACAAGAAAGGCAGAAAAACCTCATCTAGAGAGAGGTGAAAACGATGAATCAGAAGAAAATATAATTTAAGACAGAGGAGCCTTTAAAAGTTGCTAACAAAGTTCTGTGTTTGGCAGCTACCTTACCTGAACTAGGACTTTGACTCCTTTGAGGGTGAATCATGTTTGAACCAGGTTTCAAGGACAGTTCTCTCACAAACGCTCAGCACATGCAACCTTGTCACATTTTTCTTAATCAGATCTGGGTTGGGCAGTGACTGCCCTGCATAGTAGCCATTACATGTCAGTGGACAGGTACATAAATATCGATTTTGCAGTCCTGGTTAGTGCAGACTCTGAAGCATCTCTCCAGAAACACCCACTCCAACCCACCTGACCACAAAGCAGCCACACCTTGTTTAACTTCAATATCAGTAAATTCCAAGAAAAAATGTTTTTAAGAGAAACCTCATGTCAATGTTCAGATGGGGAAATGTCAATATCAGACAGCAGGTTCACCTATGGCAGCAGTAACAAATGACAGCAGCCACTCTAAACAGCAGGAAAGTTGCTAGATGACAACTCTTTGAAATTATCATGAGGGGAGTATAACAAGAAAAGTATCTGAACCGAAATAATCTCCAGCAGGGTTGGAACAAGATGATCTTTAAGGTCCCTTCCAACCCAAACCATGATTCCTTTTTGCCTCTTCCCCGAATTCCACCTTCACGTGATGGAAGCACAAAGGTTATTCAGTAAAACAGGCTAACACTTCAGGGAAGAGGGGTACATTTTAACAGGGGCAAAACCATATAGCTTCCAATCTTACTGTCAGAAATGACTCAATGGTTTTAGTTGCACCTTTTTCTTTGCAACTCCTCTACAAGAAGAGAACAAAACACCTCCAGAACCTATAGAATACACACAATCCATAAAACCTGAAACCCAGACAATCAATGTTTGGTTAAGTTATAACGGTGTTAAGACAAAGATTAATATTAGGAAATGTCAGGCAATATGAAGATTAGGTGTCATTACCTGCTCCAACAATTAGTGACAATACTACCATGCCAAATAATCAGAGTTTATATGTATGATTACCAAAACTTTGTGTTCTGTTGTGTATCAATTGATGATAGTGTTGCAGGATATTTAGTTTGGTTTTGCAGAAGTATTTAAATCTCAAACACTTATATGCACTTTGTGCAATAAGTCAGGATGAATTGTTCTTTAGGAATTGGGCTGCCCCCCACTGATTCCAGTTTGAGCTATAGCAGATGCCACATAGCCCATCCAGAAGAGCTACTCTTCTTCTTTCTTCTTCTACATCCACTAAATACAACTTAATATGATTGTGCCAGGGCAATGAGACAATAATGAATGAATTGTCCATGAAGAACTCTAGAGAGTTTTCAGCAATTTCTCTGAGGAAATGAGTCAAAATGAATCTGAGCAAGATGCAGGATATGGTACAATAATATCTGTTTTCTTCTGATAAGGAAAGAACAAGTGTCCTGTCACCGATACTTTCTCTTGATCCAGTATGGTGTCTAATGTGAAAGTTTAAAATGTGAAATAATAAATTTAAAATGTCTGCTCTATTAGGAAAAAAATCAAGTACTCAATAACTACTACCTACTTCAACACTAAAAACTTAACAATATTTTGAATTTTTAAAGACTGCATTTTTAGCAATTTTACAGCATATCACTTTGAAAAGACCTTGTGGATACTTTCCAGATGTGATACAGTGGTAGAGGAACTCTACAGCAGAAAGCTTATTTATCCTTAGATCACCCCACTCTTTTCCTCTCAAACCAGAGAAATGATTTCTGAATTTCCTAATGATCTTGCAAGATCAACACTGAAAATTAGGAGAGCTAGAAATTACTATATTAAAAGGAGCATTATATTCTTTAAATCTAGTGCTAAGAACATAAACCTTTTCTAAGTCCTTCTTATCAGTGCAGTGACGTCATCCTGGAGTAGGAGAAAGATAATCTTCCTTGTTGCTGCATTATTGAAGAGTGGCAAGGAGTCCTGACAAATACGCTGCCCATCGTGCATGGACGTTTAAATGCAACCAGCCCTGAACAGGCTTTTACATAGGATGGAACACGTTGTGCATATTAAAAGCCATGCACTGGTTTCTTTATTTCTGGCGTCCTTTCTCCCTACAACACAGGAATGTGTTCCAAGCATTTTTTTCAGTGCTTTGTCTCCACTCTTTGCCTTTTTCAGTCCTTCTTCTCCGCTCTTTGCCTTCACTCCACCAGCTGTCACTCCAGTGACATTTCCCAAGCATGAAGCTGACAAAGAGCAGGGTAGAGCTTAAGTGCCGAAGCTGTGGAAAACAGTAGCAATGTTTTAAAATATCAACATAACTCAGTTGTTTTGGGAACAGTTTCCAATATTGTTACTTGAGTGGATGCTGTTTACTACGCAGCCTCTCACACTGAAGAGAATTCAGTTATTTTAGAAAATTAAAAGGTTACTGAACTATAGCACACAGCTACTTTGTCAGTAAATTTCAGGGTTTTCTGCCATAATACTTCATTTAAATTAGACATTAAGAAAGCCCAATCTGATTAATACTAAGAAATTTCTGTATAGACAATTAAGAAAAGTATTAATATTGTGAAAAAGAGAACATAACAGATAACAACACAGATATTTGAGAAGTGTTTTGCTTCCTGATTTACACATCTTCTCTACCAACTTAGTTTTCAAATTTCAGAGCTGTATTTACAAGCCAAAATTATCTGAAATTCTAGTCTAAAAAAAAGGTCAAGAGTAGTTATCACATGGGGGTGCCTTGTTCCAACAGTTAATCTTTCTTCTAATTTTCTAGTTCTTTTCCATTATCTGAGCTACTGTAGTCCAAGACACAAGTACTGGCAGGAAAGACTACTGCAACATTCAGTTAGCATAAGCATTTTCTTCAACTTGTAAAAACACTGGTCCTCACTACTGAAATTAGATCATCTCAGCCACTTCTGCCACAAAGGCAGAAAGACAAGTCCACATGATTTTCAATAATCTTCAACAATCTTACCTAATTTTAGGAAACATTCAAGGTAAGATTTCCAGTTTATCAGCTGGCTTGATTATGACATTTATTATTCTCATGAGTACATTTAAGGTGAACAGGGAGAAAATCTTCTCTTTGTTCAGAAATAGTCCTGTAGTGTTTCTGTTCTTCCCACATAATGTGGTAAGAAGGAGAGAAAATTATCACAGGCCATTCTGACACTGCTCATGAGGTGACAGTGCTACAATATGCAGAAGCAATTTCTGTGAAGGGAGGACGCAGGACCCTATTATGTCCTGAAATGCAGGCAAAGCCTTGCACTGCAGCATGTTTCCACTGTTCTAACTTGTAGGTGCTGCCACATTGCTAAGCAAGTGTGAAGGAGCCCTCTAGTGTGAATAAGAAATGGACATACAGCCCATAATTTGCACACAAATAACACAGGAAAACAATGACTGCAAAGAATGTCCCTGTCAGTTTCCAGGCATTTCAACAGCGTACACTGCCCAGGAGATTCAACAACTACAAAGCCCCTGGGTCTCAACCCTGAGCTCAAACAAACAAACAAATATGTATGTCATAATGTGATTTCAGGGCTAATGTATGACTGACCATAAAGACAGTCTTAATTGAAAAAAAGATCCAAAACCCTGAGAATAAGGTAGAAATAAACTGCAGCCCTTGTCAGATGAATATTTTGTTTAAATTTTTCAATAGACCATGACCTTAAGAACAATTGATACAAACCGTTTAAAGGACAGAAAGCCTTTTTTTAAACCTTATGTACACTAGGATAAAATTTATCAGTTATCACAGAATCATTCCAATCTTCCAGAGACACAGCCAGTTTGCACTATAATAAAACCATACCCAGGAAATTCCAGTGCTCAGATCTGCTTGCAAGTGGTAGTATGGCAAAAGATCCCAGCCATGCAAGTAGAGGGAGACAGACAAATCAAGAAACATATTCAATCCCACACAGGTCCATAACACACAACTATTTCTGCATAAAAACCTTTTAGTTTATGCTTTGTATCACTAAGATTAGAAAACAAAATAGCAAGGATGTTGTTTATTTTATTGTCACCAATTCTAAATGAGACATACATTAAATTTATCTGGTTTAAAGCAACACTGTTCTGAAGTTGCATAGAGAAAACCATACGCAATAGTTTATTTTTCGTGGGTTTTGTCTTTAGAGTGATCACAGTTGATTGCATAGCAGTTTTATGATGCTGAATGGAAAGTCAAAACAACTATGAAGTTTAAATTGGTAGCAATGTATTTGATGCCCTGCTGTCTAACTGCTAGAGGGATAAACAAAGAACACCTAGAATGCTGGAATGAGTTTAGGAAATTCATTAGAAAAGTTATGAAGTGGTATCGGAAGAAGTCAAGAAGGAACACATGAGAGGCATAAGCAACTAACAGATGATGAGAAATTGCAAATAATTAAGCCAAATCACAAGAGATGCAGTTTAGGTAGTCATTTAGAAAAAAAGAAGTGAAAACTCAGACCTGTTTTAGACAAGAAGAGTTGTGAAAGTGACTTCATTGTACTTTCATTTAGGATTTTATCCTGGATGCAGACATGAAACTTTTCTAAATTTCACTAATGGGGAAAATGAGTGAACAGCCACTCTCACTAAACTTACTGAACTTCTCACTTCTGGAGAGGCTGCACAGCCTCCTTGGGTTATTCTGGCACCTCCTTTTCTGGCAAGCAATGAGGAGTTTAGAGGAATTTAAAAGAAAAAACAAGGGAAAAAATTAATCCAACTTTCCCAAACCACAAAAAATTCAATTTAATTTGGGATACATTTTGCCCAAAGTTTCAGTGAGAGCAATGGTCGTATTTTATCCAAAAAATCACTCCCAATGGGAAGAACTCTAGAAGGTTTTGCTACAAAAGACCTAAGAGAAAGAAATATTGTACTGTTGGCATCTACATCCACACTAAAACTGTATAAATACTAATAGTGCAGGCAGTTGCAAGTATTCTTTTTTAAATTTTCTCAATGACATTTGAGTGGATAACGATAAAGTTAATTTGGATATGTTATTAAACGAAAAACTCTTCAGCTGCACATCTAAAATATCTGAAAATTATTTAGCCCTACCTGGACATTCGCCCACTCCTTTAGCTGTATCAAATCAGAAGAAGTGAAGATGAAAAATTACAAGGATTTTGGTGCTTAGGTGGTTTTGTTGTGTGGAAGTGTTGTTTTCCATCCTATTTGATTCAGTTTATGTACAACAGTACTAGATCCAATTGTAGGATTAACTACAATTAACTACTTAAGGATAGTTATTTAAAAATATTTATGATCTTATTAAGTCAAATTCTGGGTACCAACAGGGTATGCCTGAATGTAATTTTCCTTTGTACACCTTGACCCTTAATTTGAATACTGGATTCTAAATTTCAAATACAGCTAACTTGTAACTACAGAACTAAGTATCTAAAGACTCACAACAAAGATATTCATACTGATGCCTATGTCCAACACAAAACTCAGAATCTAGGCTTTCAGATGATCAAAAGATTTATTCAAAGTCCTCCAGGCTTTGAGATTTATTAGCATGCAAAGGAATAAAAAATGAATTATAGGTGTTGAAGACCTGAGAATTCAAAAAGGCTGTGATCTTTAATAACCAACAAGGGAATAAAAGAGATTCTTTAGAAATGCATTTCATAGGAATTACTTGGTTCTATTTTCGCATTTGTTCTGATACCATGTAAGCCCTCCACTGGCCAGTGATGCCTAAGACAAGTATTTTTTCCACAATACTCCTTTCTCTTTTTTTTTTTTTTTATAACCACCATAGATCCTGAGCAGGGGTAGGCTCAGACTGATGAAGTGGATGACATGATGTGAAAAACACTGGCCCAGCACTGGAAAGAATGATTTTGCAGACAAAGTGCATCTAACAGCTAGGTTTTACAGAGTCATCATTAAGCTTACACATTATGGCACCTATAAGAAAAATAAAAACTCTACACCATTGTAAGAATACTTACTCATCCTACTGCTTTTCTGCTGAACTGGATTCACTTGCTTATATAATTGTGGGTGTGGTGGCTCAAAAAAAGTCAGTGAGTACCTAAAATATAAAGGCCAGGTCAACCTCAACATTGCCACAGCCTTTTTAAAGTTTATAGTATTCCCATATAACCCAGAGAAGAAGCGTAGTGAAATAAAAGGATAGCAGGATTGCAAAATAGGAGAAGCCATTGAAAAACATCTTTAACTGATGCAAAGGTTTTGATAATTAATCAAACTTAAACAAGTTGGAAAATAAATAATAAAAGAAAGGAATAATTCTGGTTACTTAGAAAAACTTCTCTTTTAACAGACATGAACTTTAAAAATCTTTCAACTTCCCTGAAAAGGCCACTGAAACTTAGCAAGTGAGAACTGAAAAAAAAAATCTTTTCAGAAACTACATTCCCTTTTAAACACCGTGACTGCAGAGGGCATTGTCAGCCCCATAAAAGATGGACTGTGTCCTCCTTGTTTCATAAAACAGCTTTACTTCCCACAAGCACTTCCACTTTCAAGCATCCTACAGAAACTCTAGTTTTGGTATTTAAAGTGTTATAGTGGAACTAATTTCTCCCTGCACTATAACAGTGTTCCCTTACAATCCCCCTGCATTTCTTCAGCAATAACAAGGTGAGCTGGAAGGACAAGGAGAGCAAGTGTAGATTCATTTGTTATTCAGCACTGACTTCTTTATGTTCCTGGCACTAGAACTGATTCTCCTAGCTCCTACTGCAAAATTAAATCGCTAAAGGATGGAGCTACAACTGGTAGAAAATCATTGTGAGCGAAAGATGAATCAAACACCACTATATTTTAGCTAGGTTTAGTTCTGGTTTTGTTTCCAGCCACAATGCACTGTCCCTTTCTCATCCCAATGACCTCATCCTCACTCCCTAATGACGATGCACTCCTCTGGAAAGTTTCACTTTTCTTTTATCTCCTTTGACAAATTTAACCAGGAGCATCATGACCTCAAATGAATGCTTCATTTCAAGATTATATTTTTGCATGCCCTACTGACTCCAAAGTAAGGTTAAAGAAAGACAGGTATATAGTTAAAGCATTGGCCTGGTGCTTATGTTGATGTAGGTTCAGTACCCGGAGCTGACACAGCCTTCTCCTGTGCAAATAATTGATAGTTCGATTCCATAAATATTACTTAAATTAAGTTCTTATCTTTCTCTGCAGAGACCTCTTGTAATTTAGGATACAGTACTGTTTAGCATCAGAGAAGAAAAAAGAATCTGTCTCTTAATCTTTCTGCCTTAATTTCTGTTCTGAATGTAGTGGTTAATTTGTACTTTATAATCAGGAATCTTGCAAGTCAATCTTGCAATCTACTTCCACAAGTAAAAGCATCCCAATATGGCAAAAGTAGCAGACAATAAAAAATATTTTTTCTGGGAAATGATTCACATTCAAAGTGTTGGCTGTAAGAAAACTACATGCTGGACTGTCACCAAAAGCATTAAGTCATCTTACCATGCTTAAGTAACTTTTGAAGTAACTAATGTCATTCTGACTTGTACAGAAAAGTTCAATAACTGGAAGCCTAAAGAAGATTCAAGACTTCATAGGTACAAAACTGAATATTGTTTGTTCCTGATGCCCTATAGCTGCATCAATGTACGTGGTTGGATGCTTTTCCCTGGCAGAGCCCTTGGCAATGATGTGAGATCTTACTAGACAGAGCTTAGAGCACAATAGAGCAAATCCACTAAAGTTAATGGTGTCAGTGAGGAGTGAGCCAGGCTCTTACTGGCCTTACCTTCTTTCCCCCTCCTACTCGTTCTTTAATTGCCACACTTATAGAATCATTAAGGTTGAAAAAGACCTCCAAGATCATCGAGTTCAGCCTTTGACTGAATACCACCTTGCCCACTAAACCATATCACAAAGTGCCTACATGTTTTTTGAACACTTCCAGGGGTGGTGACTCCACTGCTCCCCTGACCAGCCTGTTCCAATGCTTAACCACCCTTTTAGTGAAGAAATTTTTCCTGCTGTTCAGCCTGAACCTCCCTTGGCACTTGAGGCTGTTTCCCCTTTTCCAACCACTTGGAAGAAGTAAAAACCAACCAACCCTTATCTCACCACAACCTCATTTCAGGTGGTTGTAGAGAGTCACAAGGTCTCCTCTGAGCCTCCTGTTCTCCAGGCTAAATATTCCCAGCTCCCTCAGCTCCTCCAGACCCTTCATCAGCTCCGTTGCCCTTCTCTGGACACACTCTAGCCCCTCAATGTCTTTCTTGTAGTGAGCAGCCCTGAACTGAACACAGCACTCAAAGTGTGATGACCTCACTAGAACCAAGAACAGAGGGACCATCACTGCCCTGGTCCTGCTGGCCACACTACTTCTGATACAAGCCAGGATGCCATTGGCCTTCTTGGCCACCTAGGCCCACTGCTGGCCCATGTTCAGCTGCTGCCAAACCAGCACTTGTTTCTAATAAGGGAATGAAAATAGTCTACTTCTCTGTTAGGTGACATTGGCCTGTGCCCACCTATTTATTCTCCTGTAAAGAGGATATATATATTCTGTATAAATAAAAATTAAAATCGTAATGTATGCACTCCTGGACAATGGAAAAGGTATTAGATGAGCCTTGGAACAGCCATTCCCACCTTCTGCCTCTAATCAGATGATGATGCCAAAATGCAAGAGCACCATGCTTGTCATTTGCTATTTGCTTTCATGTCTCAGAGAACAGCTAAGAGTAACTTTTCTAAAGCTAAAAATTCTGATTACAAAGTACAAAGCAATGCACTACTTGTTATGTGGTCAGTGGCACTAATCACATATCAGTCATTCTGCTTCACACTGTACATCAGTATCCTCTTCTTCTCACCTCCTTCAAGGAATCTCATCACACCCATTCCCTGCAATCTCTTTAGATGCCACCAAGACAGTATTTACTTATTGAACAGCAAGGTTGGAAGAAAAAGCAAGTGTTCAATACCAGCATGTTGAAAAGCCTACTAAGGACAGTAGAAATCTTTCCATTGATTTTAGTAGACCTTGGATCAGGTTATATATAAGTAACTTCTGGCATCTGATTCATCAAGACAATCCTGACTGCACTAAAAGATTTACCAGTGACTTCAGCGATGTTACAATTTCACCCAGTTATAGGGTTTCATTGTTATCAATTTGGTAATCCAAATAAAATGCAGTTTTACACTGGCTTGGGATAAGAAGGATATGAAAGTTTCTATCAGACTGTTCCTACTTCCACCACACGCAAGGTTAAGCAGTAATTATTTCCTGTGAGAGCATATGCAGGAAGGGGAGAGAATGTATTTTCATTATGGTTGTATATCTGTGTTATCATTGCCCTCCTCAATGCACTACAAGGGGCAATATTCAAATGTAACAATGACCTACTGGCTTCTAATTATCTTGTCCTAAACCCTGATCAACCTGGTTATTCTTGCAATAGTGAATTTCTCTTCAGCAAAGCATTTCCCTTGCCAAAGTATATATATTTTTGGCAGCATCTGGCACTTTCCAGCCCTGGAATCTAACGCAGGCTTGTAAATTGTGCTAGGTCGGCAAGGTTTTCAGCCTCCAGAGCACTGAATTGGTGTAAAATAAGACATTATATTGTTTCCCATTCTTTTTCCATTTTTTTTCCCCCTCAAAAGTATCTAAACTCTGAAATTCCTGCTTCATATCCCAGTACAACACTCAAAACTACACCTCCTTCTCCTCACACATTGCAAATGACTTGGGAATCACTGTGTGAAGCATAATGGCTCTATCGTATTCTTAGCACATTAGATGGCCTCCAAAGCAGCTATTCCATAACAAGGACAGAGAACAGCACTCCTGTATGTGAGAGGAAATTGTTACAAGTGCTGTACTTTGGAAATAAGTTTAGGAGAAGAGAAGAATTTCGTCCCAATTCTATACACAATGAAGGAAAAAAAAAAGTTTCTGAAGGGATATTTCTAGAAGAAAAAAAAATTATTTAACTATGTGACAGACTAAGTAAACATAGACATACAAATTACAAATTAACACATCTGGAATAAAGCTACACTTGTCTCACTGACTAGAGAAGTGAAATAGTTATTTTACTCTGCATTTGAAACATCAAGGAGTTATAATTTTTTTCAAAAGGTGAAATTTATAAATCTCACTTATTCAGGCAAAACACTCTGAAGTTATGACAGATTCCTCTTCTAGATCAATACTGAGTGTCCATGTTTTCCCAGTCTTACTTGCCTAGGATTTCAGAGCAAAGAGCAAACATCTTCTTTCTTTGGACTCAGTAGTTAATACAATCTAGTATTCCACAAAGCAGTAGCTGTAGTGCAATATCACAATATTAACAAATGCATATGCTTTCATAAAGATTTTACTTGGGCATACTGATAAAGCTTATCATCTACTCTCATGCATATTAAATTAGATTTCAGAGCTAGGGCATCCATTCATTGAGCATTTATAAATGCTAATATATGCTCATTTTGATGAATACAAACAAAAATCAGTCTAAGCATAATAATTTTTCTTGCATTAACAAAACATTGAAGGAAAATGGAAACTAAACATTAAATATTGTCACTTCAAATGCATGCAACTTATTTACATGAAAATCAGATTGCCTGCTTTGCACATTTAAACCTTGAGGTATTTCTGGTAAGGGACTTTACAACAACCCCCAAGATTTGTTATTTGCTTGTTTGTTTATTTGCTTGTTTGTTTGTTTTAACACTTCATAGAAATATCAAAACCCAGGCATTTCCTGCTGATTGAACATTGACTCATAATTTTTCAAATACAGATGAGAAATTCCAGAGCACCCTCAAGAAGTATTACCAATATAACACTAATCCATTTGTTCAAGATTACAAGGAGATGAAAAGTGATATCAACAGTCTCTTATTTTGCATATACAGGCATTTATGATGCAAATATAGACAGAAATACTAGACTAACATACAGAATGTAGTCAAAGAGGCACAGAGATACAAAATTAAACAATACACTGGCTGGACTGTTCTTTAGAACAATTTATCATTATATTTAATTGTTAAATTGGAAATGAAAGAGATTAGCTTTTACTCCACCAGTTGCATAAATTCTGTGATTTAGGACAAATAATTTTTAATTTAATTCATTTTCCTTGAGTTCCATCTCCTAGAAGAGGCTCTGCATATATGCTAAGACCAGATCAATTAGCTTTATCTGTAGTTGATGAAAGACCATTTCTTTCAGAGGACAAGAATAAATTTAATTTTAAGCGAAGCATTCAATACAGGAATAATTCACTCTCCATACACACCTACCTGTTGACTTCACTATCTTAAACCAGATCCCTAATTTTCAGAGACCAGGGATGAGCAAGATGAATCTCAAACTCAGCACCCTTAGCCTTCTGTGCCACCATAAGGCAGACAGCACATGCAACTCAAAACCTCTCCAACCAGCAGTTCCCAGTCTGGATCTAGCACACAGGACGTGCTTGTTCAAGTACTGTGTTGTGGTGCAGCACCACAAACTCTCAGCCTGTTGTTCAGGCCACAGGAAAATCCTGTCTGACTGACCTGCTGCCTTACAGGATGCCCCAATACATCCCAATACTGTAAGCTGCTATCAATGCTTCCAAATTGTACCTTACCCCGATGTTTTGATGGAAACATTTGGGGTTTCTCACTACAAGACTATAGCACTCTAATAGGTCAATGGCCTTCCACCATACTTTAAAAGCTGCAGTTGCACCTGAAGATTGACTCTAATGCTAGATTAGGATTAAATCCGCTGTTTTTCAGATTTATGATGTATTTCTGAATTACAGTCTACATGGCACTCTCAAGTTCTACTGCTTGGTTAAAAGAGACACAAGAGCAAATACAAATAGTCACATAAAATTTCCAGGACACATAACCCCAGTTCTTTCCTAGAGTCTTAGAGTAGACAAGCTTTGCATTTATCCTGGGCTAGTTCTCATGTTATTTCTAATTTTACTACTACAACAGTAGATTATGATTCTACCCAGAATGCCTAGATAACTTGACATTTGAAACTTCTGTAGTCCACCTACACCCAGTGCTTCTCACATTGAAACCACTGGTAGAGCAGAAGCAGTGGCAGCAGCAGTAGGGTATTTTGGAGAGATGAGGAGGAACAGAGAAAGTAAGTGTAAACAAGTCCTGCTGCATTACTCCACTGACTTTGCATCATTTAAAGGGAAGTGCTGTTAGTGCAGAAGCCAGCTGTTTAACTATTGGAATCCTATACCTTGGCCTGCTTTCAGAGCACTTCAGAACAGTGTGACTAGACTTTGTAGCTGCTTGTCGCACACCGAAAGAAACATGCTCAGATTTGATAAAGTAGATTAAATAAGAGCCAAATATTCTATTAAATAAACTTTGACCTACATGATATGAAATTCTTTTGAGCTAGCAACTGACAAAAGAGGAAAGAAACCTCCAAGGAAATCAGTGTATATCAGCAAAAAGGAACACCTAGGACTGTTGTATGTCCACAGGCAGCACTTTGATGGTTGAGTAAATAAAAGGAACTTCTGATAACAGCAGGAAGGCAGCACACAAATTATGTCAGAAAGATGAGAAAGAACTATCTGTGTTCCCAGTATAGTGACACAGAAGGTGTAGTCCATACTGAAGGCAATAATATTTTTTTTTAAATTAAGAAGGAGAAGTTATATTAAAAATGCAGAACCAGCAGCCATTTATTTACCAATATGGATTTTTGTCCAGAAATTAACTTAAGTGCTTAGTTATATCAGTTCCTATGTAGGAGAGCACTCAGGCATGTGCTCACTGTTTAATATGCAATTTAGTCCAACACACCACAGAGGAGCTTGAACATTTGCCTAGAGCTAAGTGCATACTTTGGTAACTTGATGAACTGGGACCATCTGATCCTGCAGTCCTGCCAGAACAGATGGGCCAAATAGTGATTAACATCTGTAGAAGTGGTGCTATCTCCTTGTAATTCTTTATCTCATCTTTCTCTGTGATAGCATATTTGTACACTGCAGCACTTCAGAGGTCAGAAGCAACTTAAAATCCATTGCTTTAAAATTACTTTAGTCATCAGATACTTCTCAATCACGATTGTGGATCATGATTACTGAAAAGGAATATTTTTTTCTGTTAATTTGCTCTCTCTGTTGTACAGCACTTTAGGCAATATCATTTTCTACATCACACAAATCTTAAGTATACTTGATTGCTTAGCTCTTTCAAAAGCCTTGGGAAAACATTTCTTGAAAAAAAAATTCTGACTTCTCAATACTAATGTTATCTTTATATAAAGGATGAGCATTTACTATGCCATGTAATGCACGAATATTTAGGCCTACAAATAAATTAATGTCACACTTCATAGCTGATACCATTACTGATGTGATAGAGATTCCATTCCCATCTTATTACATGTACCATACAGGCCTTTTGAAGAGCTTTTAGACATTATGTAATCCTTCATAAAATTATTATTTTGTCAGAAAGAAAAATAAAACATAGATGTCTTTTGTCTGGTTACACTAAAAATGATTTTGGAGTACTCTGAGATTTTCACCAGAAAGATTCCAGGATTCAGGATTTGTATTAACTATTTATGCCCATGATAGTGAGGAAGAATGTTGCTACTGATGACTAAATAAAGCAGGCAGCAGACATAGGTTAGTAAAGGTATTTTATCAACTTTATAAATGGTTAAATTTGGACACTGTAGGGTAAAATAACTCGAACAGAAGCTTTTAGGGTATGCTTGCTTATGAAAAATTGACAGATTGGTAAAAGAAAGGGAAGCTTAACTCATCAATTCTTGTACCTATAGTTTGGATGCATCTTTTAGGAAGGGTTACACCTGCATATCCAGGAACACAATTTGCCTTTCTGTGCTTTAAATGGGAGCGAGACAAAATGTGGCACAGCTGTGGGTATACTGCAAAGTAATGACACTCCACACTTTATCATGGGGGCTAAATTTTAAAAGTTTAGGCTAAAACAACCAGATTAACAGATTTTAGGAAAAATCTCCAGGGAAAAGCTTGTATTTCAGATTATAACTCAGTGAGAGAAAATAGTCTGGGAGAAAAAAAAACCAAGCCAACTGCACATCTTAGTATTTAGAATACTTTTCAGTGATACACATAAAACAACACACAGAGACAAACCAAAATATTACTGTAATCTACTCCTGGCTTGCTGTTCTGTTTAGTCTTATGAAACAAATAACTTAGCAGGCAGTGCACAATGTAGAGGCCTCCAGTGGATTGCAATATACTAAGTAAGCATGTTTTTCTTTTTGTTTAATTTATAGTCCCTGGGGGGAAAAAAAAAAAAAGATGACATTTTAAAAACCTGCTTTCTGGGTTTACAAAGCATAGGGAGAGTTAGTTCTTAGCTGGCTGAATTGCTGGCTAAAATGTGAGATGTACTGTACCACTAGAGGTCTTTTCATTTACTGATGTTCTAAGGCCTCAAGGGCTCTTCATCAGTGGATAGATATTTTAATCACAGGGAACAGTAAAATATAATGCTGTCTTTTCAAATTGACCACTGCAGGAAAAACATATGGATATCAATCTAGACTTTGCTGTATAAGCATTGGGGGCATTAATTTTCCAAAGAGAAACTGAATATTCCTCTTTTTTTGATATCCTTATCCTTTATCTAACTTGAGTAATTCTTAAAACATACACTCCTGCCAAACTCTGTGAATAACAGATTTTTGGTCTCAGTGATATAACTGAGAAGGAGAAAAAAAAAATGCAAGAAAAGAAATTGGTAGAGATGACTGAATTGAGTTACTTCATTTTTTGGCTCTTGGCACACTTGTCTTTTTTTTCCGTATTTTTCAGTTCTTAACCAATGTGGATCATTCTGTAAATGGAAACATTTAATGCTGAAATTGTCAAAACAAAACACTTAATCTTTTCAGAATTTTACTGTCTGAAATCAAATTCTACCAGAATTTTAAAGTAGATATATTAAGTAAGCAACTACTTATTTTTTGTGAATTTACCGTTCCTTCATTTCTCGTTAGTCATAACAGGGCAACTGCACATCTGACTGGGTTGTGTACAAAAAATCCCAGGAAATAATGGGCCTTTAATCTCTGCGTATGATAGCAGAGAATTCAGCAGTTACTAAGGAAATCATAAACCACGGGGGAAAAAGACAAAAATGTAAGTGTGTAAGAGTTGTATGAATGAAAATGTTGGCCTCTACTGGAGCTGAGTGAAAAATGCAAAATATTTGCCAATTAAGTAGTAGCCACAGATGGCTGGTGCAAATGCAAAGCACAGGAAAGCCATGCTGTGTCAGTCCCATTTCTTATCTTCTGCAAATCTATAGAATATAAAAATCTTCTGCTTTTATCTCTTCCATCAACCTTCATATTTCATTGGTTACTTTGTTATTTTGATTCCTGCTTCGCACTTTTGAGCTTGCAGACCTTACAGCCTGTGCAGTGGTACACAGTATTTATTTCCCCTTTGGAGCACACTCTGACTTCACACAGTACCTCGGTGTAGCCTTTTTTCTTAGGAAATACTTATCTACAGCACAGTCATGATCTATGGTCTTTACACACCAGCTACCTCAGGTGCCTCAACAATCAGTTTTCATACAAAAGCTAAATGACAAACTTCCTTTGTAAGGTTTCTGAATGTCAGATTTCAGCTTCCTCCCTCTCCATTTTCGAGGCTCAGGCAGTTCAAGAAAATACTTTAATAATACTTTTCTAAGAAGGCATAGATTTGCTCAAATGCTTAAATAGCAACCACCCAGAGGCAGAGATCAAAGCTGTCCATTTCCAGGAATATCTTTCAAAGGTGTATCTGAGAACAGGGTCTTAGAATAGATACACACAGGCAGGCTCTGCAACGGTCAGTGGTGATTTGGTTAACATAATACAGCTTCATAATATGACCTGAGATCTTTGCATTTTCTTTCTAACATAAAACCTTTCCCTTTGTGTTTTGAATAGGTAAGCCCACAGGGTATGGATCCAGCAGCAGACGCCTACACCACAAGGGAATAGTGGATGAATGCTGCTTCCAGAGTTGTGACCTGAGGAGGCTGGAGATGTATTGTGCTCCAATAAAGCCACCTAAATCCGCACGGTCCGTACGTGCTCAGCGCCACACCGACATGCCAAAAGCACAAAAGGTAGGCCAGGCTGGGAAAAATTCACAGCGGCCAACAAACAACCAAACCAAACCAACAAAAACAAAACCCAACCAAAAAACCCCAACGTATTTTAGGGGAGGAAAATTCTATCAAGGCTGGCAACATAGAAAACTATTGATGTTTTCTGCCTACTAGATCTAGTGGAACTTTGGAAATTAGTTTCCAAGGTGGAAAATAAGTAGGAAGTGGTGTGTTCCGTTTCATTTCTTAGAACACTGAATAAAACATGGAATTGCTAAGCTAGTAGTTACGAGGTTTTATCCTTCCACAGGGTAGTAAGTGACAAGTACCCGCATCATCCAATCATAAGTATCACCTAAGACTTCTTTCAAAAGAGAAACTAAACACTGAATGATTAACAACTCATTTATCCAGAATCTCTTCACTCATCCTCCACTTTTAGGGAGAGGTAGAGTGAGTGCTCAAGAGGGAAATCAGCCATTCTGCTATTCATTTTACACTTAAATGAACAAAACTTCTTTTCCTTCATTATGTTTGCCTTTTTTTTTATTTATCAAAACTAAATTAAATGGATAGTCGCTGCAATCATTGCATACTCCATTTTTACTATTTGAAGTTTAATATGTATGTTCTCCAAGCACTTCCAATGTTGATTGGTATTATTTACATAGTTGCAGAGTTCTGAGTATCCAGATTTTTGCTCCTCTGATACCAGATATACTGTATATATATGTATCAACAGAGCCTATAGTTCAGAAAACCCATCTTGGACTAGGCTACAATTAAGCTCATGTCCAACTGTCCCTCTTGTTTGAGGTCTGAACATCTGTTTTACATATTATCTGTCTTCTGCTGTAAGTCTCCTGTGATTTATTTTATTGCTGTTGACCTTGTCTGTCCTACACATATTGGCACCACTCCTGCAGTTATCTGAAAATTTTTGCTTACAAGACATGGAACCTAAGATTTCATAGGAAGTCAGGAAACCAGTGCCGTATATTAAAATCCTTAATATCAACTTTATGAAAAGAACTATTGTAATCATTCCAGCATCCATTCTTTACCGTAAGTCAATCCATAGAATGGAATCCTTTCCCCTCTTCCTCAAGAGTTTTCCAAAAATCAGTGTCTGCATGATCCTTCCTGGGAAGAGTCGCCTCGGCCCTTTAGCTCAAAGGGCACACAGGGCAGCAAGTGAAGACTTCTTCAGGTAGAGCTCAACTGTAAGCAAGAAACTCTTGTTAAACCTTAGGTTTATTCCTATCTGGGCACACATAAACCTAAGGCTTGCTGGAAAACAAGAAAAGAGCTTGGCCAGGAATCTGTGTGCTCCTTCCCATGCTTGTTGCTAAGGCAATGGATAAAACATTCATGTAAAGGAGACAAGATACCTGCCAGGTCTTTGATGGATCTCCACATCACTTTCCTTGGAGGACTAAGGAATGATGTCATCTTTAGGCAGCCATCCTTTTCCCAGTTCTAAACATAGGCAGGAGAGCACTGTTTTTTACAGACAGGAAAGACCTTGTATCTTTCTGCAGCATCAGGGGAGGTAGCACTCAGGAGGGGTACTGGTAAAAAGATAAAATAGATGGAGTATGTAATTGAGTAATTGAGAGAGCCTGGCTGCTGAAGAAATCATCCCAGAAATTAAAAAGGGGAAGAATCAGGAGGTGAAAGGGGCAGTAAAGGGACAATGAAGAGCACTAGGGGAAAAAAAAAAAAAAAAAGAGAAGGACTTAGATCAAGAGGTTGGGAAGATATAAAATATTGTAAAACTGAAGGAACCAATGTGCATCACAAATAAAGGATGGAATTTTGAGAAAATGGAATTAGAGACAAATTATTATGAAAGAAAAAAACACCTTCAAAGAAACTGTATGCAAAAAGGAGCATGTTGAACAAAAGAAACCATAAATTCTTCTCGATAGGAGCTTGGCAATAAAATAACAAATCTGATGGGAAATACAAACAAATTTTCTTTTTTATCTGCAGATGGAGAAAATTAGAATAAGGAAACAAAAAGAGAGAAGGGGTAGGAGAAATTATTATTCAGATATATGATAGATAAAAGGAAAATACTGTGGAGGGAACAGAAGGTGAATTCATTAGGAAAAACTGGTACATATTCTCATTTAATTTCTTTTCTCTTTCCTTTTTGCAGTCAGTTGTACATGCCACCATTAAGGAAGGCAACTACGTTCAAACTTTTTTGGACAGACTCTCCCAAGATAAATGTATTTTGCTAGTTCATACTGTTGATATGCCCCTGATTTTAACTAAAAAAATAGATATGCTTAATTTAAATAAATTTTCAGTTAAACAATTTGTTTCTCTCTCAATATCATATGTTATATATGAGACCTATATCTTACTCATAGAAAATGAATATATATATGACCTCTTCAAAATTTTCTTATTTGGCTCTAAGGTAGGATATATAGGTACAATATATAAGATGTTGTACAGTTCCTCTCAGATTTCATAGAGAATCAGCTCCTTATTCATTTCATACATCTGATAGAGCCTTTGTTTAGCATCTCCCTGTAATCTTTTTAAATTTTAAATTACAAATCCAGTATTTGGGGTTTTGTTTCTTTTTAGAGAGTTTCTAGTGCTTAAGTGGTCTATTTCCTCAGTTCCTTGGGCAGATTGTTCCTGCTAGGCACAATTTGGTAGATCTTAGTCCAATGGAGTAGGGATCTTCTCTTCTTTACGGTTTCAGTATTTCTGCTGGAAAGCAAAGCAATAGTTTCTCCTAGTTTTAGACTATATTTAGAGTTTTAAAGTGCAAAACAAGAGCAAAAAGGGGAGTTAAAGTCTTGTCTTCATTGTCACGGTACCATCTAGCTTTTCTTTGATTTGTTTCTTCCTCTTCTGAAAAATGCTAAAAGTTTAGTCAATTACCCTGAAGTGAACTAAACTTAAACAGCAATTTGGAAAACTACTGAGTAGCACCTTTGAAAAACACTGCCCTACCAAAGGAAACAACTGAGCAATTTCCACAACTGTACACATGAGAGAAGACTGTGACCTTTTCAAATGAAGCAGTGTCACAGAAATAACGTCGAAATTCTTATCGGTTTTCAAGGTACCTTGAAAATTACTACTGAATGTGAAGGCTGGTAAGGCTGATTTTAAAATCCAGTAAAAAAAGAATCATACAACCATTTAGGCTGGAAAAGAACTCTAAGAATATTGAGTTCAGCCATTAACTCAGCGCTGCCAAGTCCACTAGTAAACCCTGTCCATAACTGCCACATCTACATATATTTTACATAACTCCAGGGGTAATGACTCCACAACTTCCTTAGGCAGCCTGTTTCAGTGCTTGGCAATGTTTTCTGTGAAAAAAGTTTTCCTGCCATCCAATCTAAATTTGCTCATGAACATAGTGCCATCCCCTTGCAACCCGAGCAAAATGGCAAAAGAGGTGCATATCTAGCTATAATTTTGCTCTTCCTCAGATTTTCAGTCCTTATTCTTCTTTAGGCCTCATATGTGAAAAATATGCATAAATATATATACTAACAAAGTATGATTAGGAAGTGGATTCTCTCAAAAATACTTTCCAGATTTTTCTAATCTTCAAAATTCAAATAACACTGAGTGGGACTAAGAGAGAAAGGGAAAAGATATTAGTATTTTTAGTTTAAGAAAATGCCATTAAGAAAACAGAAAAAGTATTGCATTATTTCTCATTAATTTTTCTAAGACTTTTGTAATTGGCTCAGTATCAACTCACAGATACATTTACAGGCCAAAATATGCACTATGGCACCACTCTTAATTTCTCTTGAAGCCCTGCCACATTACCAAGCCAATGAATAAACTTTTAGGTGTAACAGATAGAAGGACTTGGCCTTTTCAGAGAATTTTCTCCCACTGCTTACTTTGCAGCCCTGTTTTTATGTTAGTGATCACACTGCCCACAGAACTAGAAAGCTTTCAAAGAGACCCCAGAGAGTTCATAGCAAAGGTATCATGCCTGTTACTACAAACATTAGAATTTCCATTTATTACCAGTAAATTAAGGGAACTTGTAATGCCAATACGAGGTTTGAATGTCTGCCCTAACAGGATGAGAATGCTGCTGCATGCTTCCCAATGCCTTTCCAGCTCAGCCAAATGACCATTACCATCACCAAGGCAGTTGTTATCCTATTGTTAATGATGCCTTATCTCCATAGATCCATGCTGAAGGTGATGGGCTACAAGTCTGCTTCCCTCTTCTTGAGCTGACTTATATATAGCTCACATTTTGCATCTCTCATCTTAAAATTATGATCATCTTTGTCTGGGTCTGAATATCAGCTCAGAGCAATTTTATTTCTAGTTACCTTCTTCTCAAAGACTTAAGAAATAAAGCAAACTTTTCTATACAAGTACAAATGCAGGTCTGAGGACCTAATTCAGGCACTCACACCTGGTTTTTGGTTTTAGGGTTTTTTCTCCCAGTGGTCTCAGCAATGCATACTTGAAAAAAATGTGTTATGGGGGTCAAAGCATTTTCTGGAATGCATGCTACTACCAGTACACTTACTGGTAGTTATTCATCAAAATGCTGATTCTGGAGAAGGAAGTGTTCTAAAAGCAACCTGCCATCTTCTCTCAATTTCAAAGCTAGTCTGTAGCATGACAGCTCTTTTTCCACCTTCATGGCAGTATTAAAAGCTGTAAGCCAAACCATCCTGCATCTTAGTATCTGCTTTATTTGGGTGGTAAATCCCTTTTAAAGTCAGCCAACAGCAGTAGTGGAGAGAATTTATATTTTCATTTGGGAAACACACAGTTAATTTTCAATCTAAATATACTTTGAAAGTCACTGCAATGCAAAATGTCTGTTGTTTCATTATAAGGCTCTCACTGTCCATTTTATGGATCAAGAGTTTGTAGTCCTTAAGAATATATGACTTTTGGCAGATGAAATGTAGCATATAGCTTTTCCTATATGCTGGTAAACTCTCTTCAAGGAAGAGCACCTAGGGTCAGCACTGAAGAGAATATTTTGTTTTGTTGCTGTGTAGAAAGAAAAAACTGGGCAGATGAGTAAAGAAATTCCTGTTTTCTTAGCTCACTGTAACCAATATGACCATCTGTAGAATAAGGCAGGATCCTTAGTGTTGGCAGACTCCTGTGAAATGCTGCAATGATGATTTTAATGAAAATCAGTGACAGTTTATGGGGTTTACCCAGGATGAGCTCTTCAGGGTGAAAACCAACGTATAACTTAGGAAGAAGTAAAGACAGCAGAAGTAGTTTTGGAAAAGCTGGAAGAGAAACAGGCGGTGAAAAGCAAAACACATATTTTAATTTAAGGATAAGCAGAATTCTGTTGACATTTCTGATTCTGTATTTGATTGATGCTATACTACAGCAATATTAGCAAAACTGAATGAGGAGAAGCCAGTATCCTTCTGAACTGTTCACAGGAATAGTGACTAGATGATTAATCTAGTCTATAATGGCAGATTCCTAACAAAAACTTTTCTTCATTATGACTATTTTGCTGTTGACAACTTTGGCTCATCAATGATGATAAATCCTAGTTTGGCTCAGTGTTTTATACTTGGTGGTGGTATAATTAATTTAACAATTACGAGTACTGCCTAATTTTTGTTGTATATACTTAGAACAGTAACTCCACTCATATCCCTCAGAAGCCAGTTCAGATCCAGTGAAAATTAATAAGCTCTATGTGAGCTATAGTTTTGTGATCCTTTGAAAGTTTCTGATTTATTTTATATTTAATAGATACTGAAGGGAAATGGAAAGGTTTTATACAGAATAGTATTTTCTATGGGAAATCACTAAAAACCCCCAGAAAACTAATGCATCAAACTAGCTTCCATTTTATTTCTCTACATTAGAAGCAAGAAAATGTTACTACTTTTAAATTTTAGGGCTTAAATAACAACTAGTGCAGTGGTAGAGCTGTATACACATGGCTTCATCTGTCACAGAGATTTTCTTTTTTATTATTTTTGGCTTTTCTTGAAAAAACCCCGTATAATTTCACTTAACTAAGAATTTGACTTCCAATAAGGATTATAAATATGGAGGATTATAAACACAATTCTGCCTTTAGTCTGATACAGAATATGCAAAGTCTTGGGCCTGGCTAATATTTACTAGTGCGATAAACAAGGAAATCAAATTGAAATGTATATACCACCCCCATCACTGCTGCTGAAGACTGGCCTGTGCATGGAATGACAGGGAACTGAGGGCATTATTCATTCCAAAGTTCTCTTGATTTGCTTAGCATATCACATTGTCTGCTTTGAGAAAACAAATTATATGGCTGCAGCTCCTACAGAGAACCCACAATTTTTTTCCTCCTCAAGGCCTTATCCAACAAAATCCAACACATCCAATATGCCATTTATGCAATACATAGTTAGCAGAGCAATTTTGAAAACACCTGGTACCAAAGCCCAAGAGATTCCACAAATCCTGCAGTTACAACTCTAAAGTTCCCTGGCCCCTATACATCCTGCTTTTGTAAATGTCTTTGGGAAAGAAAGGAAATCTTTGGTACCTACCATATCCTTAAGCCCATCTAGGTTCCAGTGTGCAGATATCTCCTCTGGCAAGATCAAGAACGACAACAGTTGAAGTGTTTACATCTAGGAGAACAGTGAACTTTGGATACAGAAGTTCTGCATAGTTAACTTCTCTGTAGATAACAGAATTACTGATTAAAATACAATTGTCTAACAGTTCCAGCACTCTGGACAACTGTTTTCCCACTATTATAAGTTTTGTGAGCATATAAAGTATTTAAACCTATCTGTAATAAATTTTTCTTTCTAAACTTTCAGGAAGTGCATTTGAAGAATACAAGTAGAGGGAACACAGGAAACAGAAACTACAGAATGTAAGAACATGCCATCCACAAGAATGAAGAATGAATGTGCCATCTGCAGGATACTTTGCTGTAAATAAATTATTTGTTAAACATTGGAAGACTTAAAAAAAACCTTTGTTTTAAAAAGCTTGATGCAAATTCAACCAATGGGCATTCTCCCAGTGAACAACACAACTAAACATTCCAATATTAAGTCTTTAGAGAACAGAACATTTTAAGCAGCCCAGAGATAAAAAAATCTGTGGTTGATATATGCTGTTTGTTAACCTATTTTAAATGTCCTGCGCAAAAACTCTTAAAGTCCTGTGCCCCTCAAAAGCCTACAAATTTATGGGCCTTTGATGGATCCAATTGCACTAAATTAACCTATGAACACTGGCTGCTGGAGTCATTCATCAGCCTTGTCTAAGTGGTGGTTTTTTTATTTGCACTTCTTTACAAGCAACAGGCTGTTTGTTTTACAGTGTCTGAAAACATTGTTTGTCTACCCCTTCATATTTGCACAGTTTGACATTCCCAGTAACAGCAGCAGTAAGGTAACATATACAGTTTTAAATATCCATTAATTCCATCTGTGGCATTTCGACAAAATATGGGTTATAGATGCATTTGTTTTAAGACAGTTTTATTCTTCCTTCTCTTGCAAACATGCATATTTTTTTTGCAATTTGTGAGACAAAAGATTTTTAAAAGCAGTTAAAGCATACATAGGCTCTCGAACCAGTAATGATTCTTCCAGGTAATTATTTTGCAACAGTATAGGTAACTTCTTTCTTCCTCCATATAATGCCATATGTAAAATTTAGCATATCAGTAATACACATATATCAAACAGTATGTAAAAATCTGTTTTATAGTACAACGGTGCTATTTTATAGTTTGTTACATGAAAGGGTCTGGCCAAACAGTAATAGGTAAAAGCAAATATGGAAAGACCAAGCCAAAGATTAAATAACAAAATACTTTCAAAAATATTCAGCTTAAATCAACTAAAATGGCTTCAGATTTCAACATAAAAATAACTTTACCATCTTTACAGTGAGCTAAGAAAATTCACATACTTGCTTCCTTTTAGATGTTTGAAGGGTGGTGTTTAGACATCTGATTATGTGGTACACAAACTCATAGATAACTAGGGCCAGTGAAGACAATCTGAAAAACAGCCCTCAAGTGGCTTCAAAGGGTAGTCCACCAGGACCTAAATCCTCCCGAAATATCAGCATTCTCTTCAGTCATAAAGGGGTGCTCAATTCCCCTCCATTTCAATTCTTCCCACAATCAGATGTAGCTTACCTGACTGTTAGTTGGGCTGTTGCATCAGAAAAGCTAACCTAATCACCAAATTACTAGTGTAGAATAAGTCCTTGAGGAGAGATTAACTTCCTTATTCCCTTACTTACAGCTGCCATTCATGTGTTCTTGTGGGAGACAGAGAATCCCAGATAACCTCTGCTACACAACTTTGACAGGCCCTGCACTGGCTCTACCTTGAATGACACTGTGTCCTCTGCTGAATTTTTGTAAATCAGCTCAGTGTATGTTGGCCATGCAGCAAAGGGGGATAAGCAGCCAGCAGTGTCCCAAGGTGAGCATTAAACTTGTCTGTGAGAGAAGGGAAGGCAAAGGAGAATGCACTGTTCCACCCCGTCCAAGAACTCCAACGTCATCCCATTCACATTTTTGCCCTCACTATTCTGCATGGGGTAAGCTCAGGCAAGGCATGAAGCACAGCTTGGTCAGCTCCAAAGGGGGACTGGAGAATAGTGTATGAAGGGAGCAGTTAGGGAGGTGGTAGATTAGATATATAAAGAAAGTATCTCCTTTTAAGGGCAGCTCAAATCTGCCTTACTTTCTACTGCAACCAAGGGAGTCGGTAACTATTGGCTTAAACACAAGAGAAAGTTCTCTCCAGACTGCCTATGTACAGCTCCCCAATAGTCCCTTGTGAAACAAGAAGGAAAGGTCATAAAAGTCTAACAAATTATTGTAGTTCCTTTCTTATTCCCATAGAAAATTTGCGGTTTGTATTTTTAACAAGTGCAATGTATTCCTATGCAACTCTTTAAACCCTCTGCTTTCTGTGAGATGGATGTCTATGCACGATAAGCTGCCATAGCAATGTAAAAGTAGAACAGTAAATGAATAAAAAGAATATGTCACAGCTCTCACTGACTGAGATAGTTATGTTGAAAAAGGAAGAAAGTAAAGAGAAACACATGTGGAAACTAACCTAAATTATTTACCACCAAATCAATAAACGGAGTTAGCAGTTCTGATATCTGTCACAGCTCCTACAGGCCTTTTATTGGCAGGGGGGATGGAGAGGGAAGGACTTTTACTTTAATAGCTGTAAGAATTCTAAGAATGGCTGCAATGCAATCTAAGAATAAGCCATTATTTTGATGTCACAGACATGATATATATTTCCATTTCATGCCCCATGACCCTTTCTGTCCCCTATCCCTTCTGAAGTTCTAAGGGGAAGAGGGAAGAACGGTGTGAGTGTAAAAAGCAATTTGCAAATATCTGTGGCAGCAAGTTTCTTTGTAGATAACTTTTTTACTGATGCACTGTTAACTTAACTGAATAACTATACATCATTTTGCATTCATTCCTGTAAATTAATTCAAATTTTTGGTCTTGGGATTCACACACTCACATTCATGCCACCATATTTCTCCTGTTGAGAAACCATAATGAGAAAATGTCACTCAGAGACAGCAATATTTATCACAATTTGACAACTGTCTAAACAAATTAAAACAATTCTTGAAAGCAACTAAAATAATGAATAGCTGTGAACTTCAAAGGCAACACTTTGCTTTACTAGAGAATAAATAGTGTCAAAAAATGGAAAGTAGCTCCAGCCCCACAGAGGCATAAGAAATCTCCAGTAATATGGCAAGGAGCACATGATAAACCAGTTAGTGTGAAAGATAAAGGGCTGCATTAGCTTAATAATCTCAATAAATCCTCTACTTAAAGAAGTTGAAGCGTGAGCCAAAGCATCTCCCTCCCAAAAGCACAAAGCAGTCAGTTTTGAAAAACTTCTAATTAGAGAAATTGAAAGGTTCAGCTGGATTTTTAAAAGCACTCCAGATATTTAGGAACAGGGCTCCCACTGGATGCCATTGATTCTCATCAATCAGTTAAATGGTAAAGAAAAACCCATTTCCCATCCTTCCCTATTGTGTAAGTCACATGACAAAGATCGTAGATTTTTGCTTTCTAGAATAGACTTAAAATTCCAATTATTACACAGAATGTCACTGAAATGCATAAGTAAAAAAGTTAATTAAGCTTCATTTTCAGTCAATCCAAAAAGCACTGCAGATCTAAACCCACTGAAGTTAGTACCTCTCTGTCATCAAGGTAGCAAAATTTAAGTCTCATCTCCATAGTAAACATAATTAGTCATTAAGAGTTTTAATGGAAAATCAATAAATTCTTTATTCTGCTCAAAATGTGGTCAGAAACCCACACTTCCATTTCTGTGACAGACTTGTATGAGCTCATTTGCACCATTCAGCCAAGAGAGACAAGAAAAATCAAACCCTGGGATATGGCATCCAGTCCTGGTAGATAGATTAAAATAGGCCTCCTTTTTCCCCAGGGCAGATTACAGTGTCGATTCATTTGGTAAGATTAAAGGGTGAATTAGTGGTAGGCTCTCTTTACAGAAGTGAATTCCATACACATCCAGGAGCCACACTCAGCTGCCCCATGAGCTCCTTGTTCTCTCAGTATCAATGATTAAAGCTGATTAATGAAGACTTTAGGCCAAGCACTGTGTCTTCTTGGCTCTCCATTCAACAAGCAAGATGTGATATGACAAGATCGGAAAAGTGTGTTTGCATATTTGCTTTACCTGTTATTGATTTGGCCAGCAATGCCAAAGTGGTGCTATTGTTTTGTTTAAGAAAGTACTTGACTAAAATATTAAAGAAAGCATAAATATTTTTTTAATGTATGAAAATGACAATTACATAGGTATGGTTATTAAAATAGAAGTAAAACTAGCCATAACTTTTCAACTTTTTGTCACTCGGAAAACAGCAAAGTAATCTTATATCAATGCAGACGGGGCAGGAATAAGAGTCAAAATGCCACAAAACATAGACTTTAAATGAAATTCTGAACCTTTACTCCAAGCCAGAAATTCAGATGAAGAAAATTGTTAGAAGTCAGGGAACAATGGATATGACTGAAAGCCTTTCAGATATGTGAGTCCTGTATCATAACAGAGATTTTTAAACCACACTCTAGCCTGAAATCAGTGTAGAGTTTGTCTTGGTAAGTGGCATGATATGATTGAGATTTTCACTGAGCACCCATTTTTATAGTTTTACCCAATTACTTTCTCACTCATGGCACATAATCCAAAACTTAATGTTCTTAAAATTCGCAAAAGATGCAATTTAACAAGGAATGGCAAAAAATATTCCTTACAGGAAATTGATGGTTTTTCAATTCTCACCAGTTTCAAATTGTGAGAAAAAGTTGAAATATATGGCTAACAGTCTGTGAATTTTTTTTTATTATTATTACTTTATGTGGTCACTATGAACATCCTTATGTGCAAAATTTCACATTTCATTTTTTTTGTTTTGAAATTATGCTAAGTTAAGCCCAAAAAGAGATTCTTGGAACCTATAGGCCAGATAGAATACTTATGTTGTTCTGATGAATCAATATATTTAAAACGTTTTATTTTTAGTCTGAAAAGGAATAGTAATAATTTATTTGGGGGGTCTGCTTATACTGGTCCCTCTTTTTAGGATACTGGTCAGTGGAAATAAGTCTTCCAAACACCCAACTTCTAATCAAAAACCAACATTTATTCCTCCGCCCAGAAAATCTAGTTAAAACACTATTGCAACATAATTTTGTTGTTTGTCTATTTGTTTGGGAGGGTTGTTTTGCTTTGATTCACTTTGTTTTGATTCCAGGGGTGAGGGGTAAGGATGAGGAGATGAGGCTTTTGAGTGATTTTTTTCTCTTGGGTACAATCCACATAAAATAAAGAATTTTTCTTAATGAGATTACTAATTATCCAATTCATGTGTGGAAGCAGCATTCAGTAAAGCAACTAGATTAAATTTGTCTTGAAAGAAGGAAAAAAAGATTTGAACACAAAGTTTTTACCCATTCTACTCCTACACTAGACAGTTTGCTTCTGACAGCATTGGAATATTCTACTGGACTATAAATGCCCAAACACACAGTATCTGATATATAGAAATCTTTTTTTTTTACACCAAAGGTGTTATGGGAATGTTTGAAATTTGATTACATGTCACACAGCATAGAGATATCATTGTAGCAGAGACCAAAATGAGCAGGATCTCCCTGATGCTTACATTAGGAAATCTTATACTAGTTTGCAGAAAGGGTGTATGTGTGTATATATACACATATATAGACACATGTATGTATATATGTGTATATATAGGCAGTGTTACAGTGTGTGCATGTCTATGTGCATGTGTGTGTGCACGTGTATATTATGCTTTTCTTTTTGCTGTCAAGTAAAATTTGAAATGCTTGCTTTTTTCTCTTCAAGTTTTATGGGTTATATTCAGTAATCCAACTGGAATCTAATTTTAGAAGAACATTGTGTAACATGGATGTCACAGTTTAGATCCTGTCTTTGTTTTTCCTACCTAAAGACCAGATATTTAAACCATACGACACCTCTTCATTGTCATCAGGCAAATATATCTGTCTGTTTAGATACAGATAAAAAAATACTAACTCTGAGGTCCATATTATGAAAACCTTTATTAAAATTTTATCTTTTATTTCATTTTTCTCCATAAAATTTCTATTAAGTGTGATATTTTTAGGTGTAAGCATCTCTTCAAAGTAAGAATATTGGGTAATATAAACAGAGCAGAATGAAAACCTCTGTTATCACCTCAACTATTAATTTTTCATTTATGTTTTTTGTAAGAATCATTTATCCCTCTCTACAGCACCCTTAACTACATCAGAAGTGGAAAAGGCTTAGCAAATTCCTATATCCCAAATTATTTATAGTAATTCTTGACTTTTTGTGTTCTTCAGTAACTTTTTATTTTGCCAGCTTGGCTCACAAAAGTCATAAAAAGCACCAATGTGATACTTTTGCTGCTAAACATTCTTTCCCACAAGTATTTAACATACACCCACCTAAAATATCTACATATTCAAACTTTATTGAGGTTCTTAAGAAACAAAACAAATACCGTTGAAAGATTAACTTTTCCCACCATTCTTTAACTAAATCAAAGGCATTGCATTTTATTGTATTTTCCATTCATTAGTATAATTCCATTCCTCTAAAGCAGCAACAAAATACCTGCAGAACAGAAAGGACTCTATCATGACAAATAGGATCGTGCTTCATGTACTCATTTTACAGAAAAAGGTTTAGCCAGATAACTATATATACAACTGATTAAATGAAACTCATATTTTGTAGTATTTAACTTCATAAATTTAAAAATCAAATGAATGTTCCACTCTTCCTGGTATACTGGCATTAACCTGACTTACGGTGTGAAAAAACCCTCACTTTAACAATGATCAAAGAGACAAAGGATCCAAAACCAACAGACTAAAGTGTTATCAATAAAGAGGTAAAATGTCCTTATTTTGTGCACAGTGATGAATTCTATCCTATTTTTTTACATTAGAATTTCAAATGAAATTGATACAAATACTGCAAAAGAATTATGGTTCTCTTCATTATTTCCACCTAGAGACAAGTTTGAATATAATAAAGTACATGCAAGTGACAGTGCATGATACAGTATATAAATCATACCTTTTCATTTATTACCATTTCTAAGGAACTAGTCCAACCGAATTCTATAGAAATCCTGTGCAAGGTGAAAAAATAATTGTCAAAAGTGTATAACAATAATAGTTGCCTGGTTAAACTAAGTCTCATCAGACATGAGTCATAAAACACTCCACTGAAAGCACACTGGTACTTCATATTGCTCTGAACAGTTTCACCTGTAGTCTGACACCTCACGTTGCTTTTATCAGAATGCAATGATTCTGTTTCACAGTTTCTTAATCCTTGGAGTCTTTGGGTTGAATATTAAACATGTTTATCAAGACTAAGGATTTCAGGAAACAAAATGAAAGTAGAAGAAGCAGCACCACCTGCTGCTGATAATCAAATTGTGTATAAGCTTTCTTTTCTTCCAAATTACTGCAAAGCCACCCAGAATGCTCAATGAAGAGATTTATAGCTCTTGGTTTTCAGGACAGCCTTTCCATAAGGAGTAACTGTCCTCCCTTTCTTCAGTGTTGGACCTCAGTTGGTATCTTGACTAAAACTGGGGTTCCCATGATGCAAAGCATGAATGTGGATACATGAATTTCTGATTTCACTACTGAATAATCCTACTATTAACATTTCAAGTCATTATAATCAAACAGTGACAAGTGTTAAGTGCTCATTTACTAGAAACCATTTAAATATCTATTAGAGTTCTAACTGGATTTATTCTTTCTTTTTTATTTTCTTGTGCTTACTCATAATACAGTGTCACTACTTGATGACAAATAATATTTCATACTGTGTATGTAACATCATTGTGTTGCAGAATCCCCCAAATACCTCAACAATGTCTTTGTTGCGCTATTCTCCCCATTTAGCACTTACAAGCTTTTCTAGTAACAACCAATAAATCAAAAAAACGGAGCTCTTGATATGTACAAATATAAAAAAAATTCAAGAAGTTTTGCTAGTTTGCAGTTCATGTAATGCCATCTTGACCATTCTCTTCCCCTCTCTCTATGAGCTGTCTAGAACAGTAAACTTTGCTCCATAAATAATAGTGTATTCATGCTTTTAAAGGCTTTTATATGCATTTATGGTAGGTAAAGGTTGGAAGAGGTAGTTGACTGATTTTCACTTTTATCTACTTTGATTTCAGTAAAGGGCTTTGTCACTCTGTATACATAAAGGCTAATGCACCCTTTGGTTTGTAGAATGTACTGAAATGTTTGCAACCCTCTTGGTATCAGGTCCAAAATGTGAAGCATTACTGTTAAGAGGGTATCTTTCTAATGTATTTGTATGTATAGTTTACACCTCTGTGAGGTCTAATAAAGGATTATGGTTAATAAAAAATGCGTTGAAAATTCATCATCCATGCAGATTTTGCAGCAATTTGCATTCTTCCTTTTTCTTCCCTGGCATGCACATTTCAATTTTCTCAGAATACACCAAAATCAGGACATACCTTAGCAGGATGAGCAGGCTTCATTCATCCTAAAATAGAACTGGCATGGAAAGTGGCTCAAGAGCCTTGATGAAAGGAAGTGTCAGCAGATGAAATTAGGGAACCTATGGATAAAATGGATAGAAGTGAATTACCAGGAACTAACTGTGTTCACGCACAGAGGAACATGACTGAACTCTGGCATACAGAGGTCTCTCAAAAGTTCCTTGCCTCAACAGAACTAAGTGGTAGCCAGTGGATATAGACTATTTAAAAAATATCCAAGGGACATTTAAGGAAGTACAAAATACTGTGCCTTGTCTCTCTATCCTTCTGTTCTCAAGAACAGAATCTGTGGGTAGGTGAATAAATACTACATGATAAATATGGTTCCTGCAGGAAAAGGAAGATGGTTGTTGTGAAGTTAAGCCTCAGAAATCTATTGGGAGTTCTTTGGAAAAAAAAAAGAACAAGAACTTAGTCAAGGAAGATCAGGGTGATCTTGTATTTTCTAAATGTTTGTAGATTAGGACCCTCATCCAAAGTTCTTTAAAACACTAAACTGTCATGAAAAGAGGCAAGTTCTTCATACCTGCACACTGCTGATTGAAAAGCATAAGAGAGACATCAGCAAGAATGGCCAGTAAATAGGTGGAGTGGCACCATATGTGAAATCTTGCTGCAGTCTGTTCCAGCACCCCCACTGTTCAGCCTCTCCCTAAATGAGCAGGAGAAGGGGTGGACACAAAGTTTATTGGTGATATTAAGGCAATCAGACTGATCAGGCATGATGAGGGTAAATCTATGCAGACTGTTCCCAGTTGTCAACTTGTCCTTCATGTGCTTCAAAACAGCTTTCAGGAAGATATTTTTCTATAATTTTCCAGGCCAACTTGCACCTCCACAGATCATGGCCCTCTTGGGTGGGTGCAGTATTTGCCTTTTCCAGTCACTAAACTCACACACTTTCCTTAATCTTTCTAATATGATAGAGAACAGCCTCACGACAGCACTGTGCAGCTCCCTTACCTCCCTCCTCTGTATCTCACGTTGTCCCAAATGCTTGTGTATCTCCATTTGGCTGAAGTGCTTCATAATTCCATCTGCTTTAGTTGTGGGAAATGTTCCTCTCTGCCAGTGTACTTCGGTCCTGGAAGGCCTGAGGACAGCCTTACCACTGCAAAAACAGACTAAAAAATGCCTCTGGCCCAGGAAGACCCTGAATTGTGAATCAATGGAGGGTAGGAGCTTCACTACATGCTGCCTTGTTCTAGTATTTTTCCCTAGATACTGATTTTAAAGAGCGAAACAATCTCCTGGATTGGTTACCCCATATTATCTTTACTCTGACTTCTTGTGTTTTTATCTTACTGCCATAGTAGACATTATAGATTCTAAATGCACAATCTCTAAGTGCACAATCCCTGAATTAGTATTCTTCATACAAAATTCTCTATATTTAAATATTTACAGGCAATAATGCTTAAACCCACACTGTCTTATTGTAATACTTGAGCAATTTAGGGAGACTTTGGTTTAAAAATAATCACTCAACAATATTCAACAAATTTTCATTCTTACATTCTCATGAGGAGGTGCAATTAATAGAGATCACAAATTGTGAGTTTGGCAATGTAGACAAGGAAAAGTTTAAAAATTCATTAATTTGTAATCTTAATCACAGTTTTTTAAGGTTGTTAATAATACATATTGCATTACCACAAGTTTTTAATCTTACATCAACAACCTGTTATTAAATATGACTGGATGGTAAGCTATGCTAACTCAAGCAAAATAAGATTTTTCTTATTCATACATTCATAAATATACATTCCCTCAATCCACAGGGATTGAGGGAACGTATAAGAAATTACTAGCGGTTCAGAAAATATAAAACTTCTGTGTTCAGCCTCTTTCTTCAATTGTGTACTTCGTCAGATGCAGAGAATTTAAGTTATAGGAATTTTGATCTAAGAGTTGCTGCATATTAACCAAAGCTGGATATTGACTTACTTGAAAATCATCTTATTTACTGCCCTAACTTGAAACAGTTTTTGGATCACAACTAAAGAGAAAAATCAGTCTAGAAATCCACTGCTACATGAAGACCAGCAGGACTTGTGCAAGCTTAGTAAAAATTAGGACTATCAACACCAGCAGTTAATAACGTCATGGAAGACTTTATTTTATTAGTGCAAAGTTTACACTGAATATAAAGAATTAAACTAATTTTTTTATACATGTACAACTTCATTAAGCTATGTGTGGTTTTGTCCTATGTTTTCATACTGCTTTACACTTGGCTAAAAATACCCTTTATTCTCACATTATTGCCTAAATTTTGGCTCTTACAACTTTATCTAAGAAGTGTATACAAGAGATACAATAAGTAAAAATATGAAGTCGATTAGTGGTGGTTTTAAGCCAGTGATTCATCTCTGTGAAAAGGAGTTACCTCTGACAAGTGTTTTCCCAACTGAGAGGGTGACAGAGCCATTAACATTCTCCACGGTTCGCACATGTTGCGTGATGCACCAGCCCTACACAGATTTTCTGCCGGCTTTCTGCAAAGAAGTCATTTGTCATCTCTGTATTTTGACAACCAAAAGGCTGAGAAGAAATTGAACAGACCAGGAAGAGAAGTGTTAGTCAAACTGAGATAAAACAAAGATTAAAGCAGGATTTTCAGATTACCACTGGGCTGGTTTTGTTTGGTTGGGGCGTGCTTGGACTTAATCTTTAATAAAACAACCATTTCAATTAAAATGCACTGTCTCTGTACCAGACTCCAAGTTCTCCAGGACTTGCTTCTCAGTATGTGCTCTCTCCACTAAGTAATGTTTTCCTTCTTTTTGTTTGCCTTTTCCTTCTGTTCCATATACCACCTATTCCTGTTACATGGTGACCCGATGCAATAAGGAAAATGGCAAATATCTTTCCAGTCCTTGCGACAAAAAAAAGCTGATAAGTCTACTGATTTGGGCATGCTAGGAGATAAAGATTTGAAAGCCATCAGGCTGAACATGGAATGAAACCACATTTCCCATTAATTCTACACATACCACAATTAGCTTAAAATTTGGGGGAGAAGGATGCAAAGCCACAATGCCAGAATTTTTGGGGTGCCCAGTGCTACAGCATTAAGCATGCCCTCAGCATCTCATGGCACATAACACAACTGTAATCACTTGAAGATATTTTGGGTTCAAAAGCAGATGGAGCAGGGAAAACCAGTTATTTCTACCATTAACAGACCACAGAGAAGCTGCCAATTTTTTTTCAGTTTTTGTCTAGGCTTTAGTATTCCAGATATAATTTTCCTTAATTCTTTCAAATTATTTAAGTTTCAGTCGCATGCATCATTTTTATTCTAATTCAAATTACAGAGAATCAGTCTCTTACCTGTGCTTGAATTCAAATGGTTTTTATTAAAACTACCTGCCTGCAGAATTGGTATTCACATATTGTGCAAGGGGGAGATTTTCTTCATTTCACATTCTTCAAATCCTTCCTTTTCAAATAATGCTTTATATCATTGCCTTTCCTGCAGATCTTCATCTGGATATTGTTATCATTGTTGGTACTTCCCAGCTTCAAATATTTTTTTGTACACATAACTCCTAGAGACAAATCAGTCAGTAAATTTCTTGGTAATTTAACATGCTGAAAACAATCCTGTACTGTTTTAAGCACATTCTGTTGTTGTTTTAGTAATCAATAAATGAGCAATTGACTTCAGACAAAACACTTAAAGTAGCCTTTTCTGCAAATAAATCTATCAAACACATTTCCCACTGTTCTTCTTTTGTTTAAACAGCATTTATCTTTTTTTATCCATCTTTTAATCTTCATTCCAATATTACATATTCTCTGCTATGCCAACCAGAACCACTGTACCAGTTAATATTCAAACATGTCTTCCTATATTTAATATCCCTTTTTGCTCTACCTATTTTGCCATCCATACTGTTTCTAATCTCAAAATCAAGATAATTTAATGGCTGAACTTGCAGCATGCTAACCCTATCCAGGGCCTCCCGTGAGTCAAGTAATTTCACCATCATCCTACAAACTTTGATCTCACGTTCAAATGTGGACACTTCTACTGCCCTCAGCAGTAACCACTGACACCTAGGGTTTTCATTTATATCAGTTCACAGCTTGTATTTTTGTACCCTGTAGAATGCCAGTGGCCAGCAAGTCTGGCTCTGAATACTTCTTTAATTTTGAGGATAAAGTCAACCCTCTTTCTAACCATTCTATTTTGAGATAGACTGGAATTCTCCTGGGTACTAAATAAAGAAAATCTCTGGTTTGAATGATTTCTCTTTTAGTCTTTCTGCATTTCTATTTCCTTCCTAAAAGGAAACAGACTGGTTCTTTAAACTTACTTATTCTAAGCTCCAGTGCAGTAACAGAATTACCAGGATAAAAATGTCATCCAAGTCTTTGGCCAAGACTCAGTAATGTATTTTAATCGGTACATAAATATATACCATAAGTAGGTTCCTTTTAAGAATCTTTCCCAATAATAAAAGTGATATTGATAGAATTGCTAAAATTCTTACTCCAGAAGTATTTTTCCCTGTAATAAAAGTCTATTAGTATAGATGTATTATTGTAATTTTTGTGTATTTGTTGTGCTACTTCAACAGAAGGCTTTGCAATGAGTTTTATTCTTTTTTAATTTCTCTCTTTTTTCTTCCTTCACAGCCATTCTTCAACAATATTCAATATGTGGTACATTTAAACTGTATTTCATTTAAGGATTTTAAATTACTATATGCCTTTCAGATAAATTACAAATTATAAACTTCAGGCTTCCTATATTTCATATAGCTCAAAGTTTTTTCCCTGCCCGAGTACAAATCCTTTAACTAGATTTTCCTTGGCTACTTTCCATTTATGCTCTCTTAACTTTTCTCTGTTCCTTTTCTTTCTTCTATTCCCTTGTCCAATGCAAAAACAAGAAAAAAAACCAAACCCAAATCCACATATTCTCTTTCATTTTCGAAAGAGGATTCTCAAAGAGTAAGGTTATTCACTGACTCCTAGAAACACACAGATTTTTAATTTCCTTACAGCCTCTGTTTAACTTATGCAAGTGGATTTTTACATTTCAGGTAACGTGGTTGATTGGGGAGCTGCCCCCACCATTTGTTGAAGTCAGCTTCCTAGAAAGTGTCTCTATAATCACATGAAGCTAATACAATATAGAACCATATAATATTCTGAATTGGAAGGGTCATCAAAGTTCAGCTCCTGACCCGGCACAGGAAAACACCAAGAATCACATCACGAGTCTGACAGCATTGTCCAAAAGCTTTTTGAACTCTGATGACCACTCCCCTGGGGAGCCTGTTCCAGTGCCCTACCACCCTCTGGGTGATAAACCTTTTCCTGATATCCAGCCTAAGCCTCCCCTGGCACAATTTCATGGAGTTCCCTTGGGCCCTGTCACCAGAGAGAAGAGAACAGCGTCTGCTCCTCCTCTTCCCCTCGTGAGGAAGCTGTAGACTGCATGAAAAGAACACTCTGTAAACGTGTGTTTGAATTTTCATCTGCAAGTAATTTTCCAGTACCTTGACAAATATTGCTTCAGAAAACGCCATTTATTACGTATCTTGTTCTGAAACTATCCTTGCTGGCATTATCTTTAGCATTCATCAGTACTGGAAGCACTTTCTTTTTTACTCTCTGCTTCTTTTTCAACTGTTGCATTCTGCGTGAACAAGTTTCTTCGTACAAAAAAATATCAGCGCTAAACATCCCATCCCTCATGTTCTAATAATTATACATCCAGAGAATCTCTCAGAAAACATTTTCTACACTATATGCCTTCCGTGTGAGATTAAATCTAGGCCATGAGCAAGAAACTTTGTCTTTCTCTTTGCAATGCTTACTATTTCTTCAAGCTTCCCAGCAACAAATAAACACAGTAATTTATTTACTTAAAGCTGAAAATTTCCAAATAATATTTAATAAAACCTCCTTCATTATGCCTCTTACATTCCCATATGTGAGAAATGAATCATACAGTTTTCATTTTGTTATGGATTGGATGGAATAACTCCCCAATATCACTCAGCACAATAGTGTCAGATACAGGTAAATTGTCCCTGGGACCTTGATTAAAAAAATCAGAATTTAACCCATGACACCACAGTGCTTTTCCAGTATCTTGTGATTTTTTCCTGACTTGTTACATTAGTTTCTTAAACTCTCCAAGCACCAGAAAGACCAAGAATCATTAGATGTATGCAGCACATGCTTGTGCAGATGAGAGATTCTCCAGCTGCACAAAAAGCTGACTTAATGTGCAATATATGATTTGAAAAGGGTTATCAATCTATCAGTGCAAACATTGGAACAAACAAATGCAATTTTTATTTGGAATGTCTCCTCCATTCTAAAAAATTTTGTTCAATATTTGGCTGAAAAGAATCCTCGATAATTTATAATAATACAGAGGATTCTTTCCTATCCAGTTTGCCCCCTTATGCAGAAATGTCTATTATTTGCCCAATTTCAGAATGTTCATACCATTACAGATGCTGCTCAGGAAGAGAATAAACCTGAAAAATTTTAACCTAAAAAGCTTCAGGAAACTGAAAGGCCAAATGGTAAAAATGTAAAAGCTAAAACATAACAGTAAATACAAAATACTCTATGATAAAAGCCCTTCTAAGATGCTCAGTTTAAAAATGTGTCATATGGCACCTCAGATTACTTAAGCCTGAACACATTATCAAGGTGATATGCCATATAATTTGAACATAAAAAAAAAGTTGACAGTAACTAGTACAGATAATTACATTATGAGATCATGGAGGAATAATTCTTTCTACTTCTGGAACTTATCACAGTGTTTTTTCAAAAGAAAATGAAGCAAAATTATCTTCATTTTGCATCAGACAAAAGGGAAAGACCAAATTCTAGCTAATTTGCTAAAAACCAGATAATTAATAACAAAACCAAGAGCAGCACTCAAGAATTCCAAGACTGGTTTTATATTCACTGTTAAAAACAAATATTTTGCTGCAGCCATTCTACTATTCCCAATTTGGGAAATAGAGCACCAAGTGTAGGATAGACCTGATGAGAAAGGTACTGAAACCAGGAGGAAGTGCTGTAAAGGCCTTTGACATTTTTACAATGTCTGTCCAGTTACAAGGAGATTATCTATCTTTATAATTTGTTGCTTGTGTCTTTAAGATTGCTGCCTTTGTTTGCTGAAGAAATTATCTGTGTACTAAAACACTTACATAAAGTCAGCCCAGGCTTTTCAGAGTAACTTCAAAGAAAAATAAAGCTATTGTATCCATTTGAACATAGTGTTAGATAAGCATCTCAGACGCGTGTGCGTATATACATATATGGAATACATTTATCTCACCTATAACATCCTAAAAGTATGAAAGTCTCAGCCACTGGAATCTACCAGACTGCAAATTCAGAAGGTGACAGTAAGCTGCTATCCTGACATAAGCCTAGAAATCTCACTGAAAACACCACACAGTACCATCCTCGGGTATCACCAAGTCCTTCTGAACAGGCCTGTAAACAAAAACACATCCAGTTTTCTACAACCATTGTAAACACTTACCATGCACCAGTTTCAATTGAAATCTGAACTATATAGCTATCCATAACAGGTTTCTTTTTATTATTCTTCTGTCAAAACAGTCTCATTGGTCTCCTCAAAAAACATAGATAGAAATTCAGCTACAAAGAAATGGTAAGGGGATTTTGTCTCTCTCTAATAGTCATTTGAGAAATCTATGTCGAGATAGGATCAAAACAGGAACTTAAATCATGAAAGTAATCAGGTAATACTGAATTAAGAGAAATCAGCAATGGCTACATATTTCTCAACTCTTTCTTTGTCAGTAGGGCTGCACAACAGAGACTATGCTGTCAAAATGGCAAAATCTTCAAAAGAGACAAAAAACCTGAGACCATTCAAGAAAATAAACCAATACTTATTAAATTGCTAACAGAGATCCCTCTTCTGACCATCTGGTCAGTAAGATTATAAGAATCTTGTATAAGGGAAGCAAGATCTTCAGACAAGCAAGCTGTAACAAGTACACTCTAATTTACCAGCTGATTAAAGTTTTCAAGTTCAATTGAAAAAGAGAATGCTTAAATAAAATCCTATTGTGAATACAATTCCTTCGGTCTCTGGAGAATAAAACTTTATTCATATAAGAGGAAAGACTAACATGCAATTTAAAAATGACTTATCAAAACCAAATGGAGACAATGAAAATGTGAATATACATGAATATTCCTAATGGAATTCACAGAGGGTTTTTATGCTTAATCAAATGAGATTTGGGCAGGTTTTGAATATGGAAAAGTCAATACACTAAATTCACATAATTATTTGTCATGCTCTCTTCTCAGAAGAGGACCAAGATTTTGCTTATTTTAAAGGCTTAGTAATGACATCTCTGTTTACATACTGGGTCAAGAAGAAAGCAGAAAGAGCATGGAAGCATATCATTATAGATTGAAGAGAAACATTCACAGAATCATGAAATGGCTTGGGTTGGAAGGACCTTAGAAACCATCTGGTCCCAACCCCCCTGCCATGGGCAGGGACACCTTCCATTAGACCAGGTTGCTCAAAGCCCCACCCAGCCTGGCCTTGAACGCTTTCAAGGATGGGGCATCCACAGCTTCTTTGGGCAACCTGTGCTTGTGCCTCACCACCCTCACAGTACAGTACTTCTTCCTAAAATCTAATCTAAATCCACCCTCTTTCATTTTAAGGCCATTCATCTCACCTTAAATTCAAGATCTGAAGATCAAATTTATAACTAAGAAGTTATAGTCCAAATTTTCAGATGGCTGTCTCAAACTTATATTTGGAAAATACACTACATATTATTTCAAGAATTTAAACTTGTCCTTTAAAAAAATATTTTGCTATAGAAGATCAAGTGTGCAGTTTACATGTTGGCAAAGCAGCATTTTGAGGTGGAGACATTTGTCTCAAACTTCTCATTTCATTGTTCTAGAGCATGCAGAGGACTTCATCCAGGGCAGAAACTTGAAAAAAGAATGTCAGCTGACACAGTTACAGCTTTGGGGTAAAACGATTAATTTGGTTATCTATATAAACAAATACACATCTATCTCTGTAGCATTTTAGACATCATGAAGCACTGAGCAAGTGATTTCTGATTTCCACTAACTTTAGCTTCCAACTTTAGCTTAGCATCTGCTTGATTCACAATAGGAAAAAAAGTAAGAGAGGAATTTCCAAGAAATTTCTATCTTTCTCCACTGTGCATTTGCACTCATCCTCCACAACTACTTGTAACTCCTGAAAATTTTCATTTTCAGGCCTTGCTCTTAAAACAGTAGAAAAAAAATGTCCTCTGAAAGTATCATAAACTTATTCTGCCATGGATATGATGAGGTATTTTAAATATTAATGCATTGCCTATTAGACCAAAATCCAGGACTGAGAAATCGTGACAAGGCTTCCCATATAGCAACTTATCGCTCGTGTAACATCATGCTATAGATTCAAAATTACAACCCCCATGTAATAAATTTCACTCATCCTAATACAAAAACACCACAGGGAAGAAAAAAATGAAAATGGCTCTCATGTTTTGCACATAAATTCCATTAAACAAGGAGAAGAATTCTTCATCTTTAGCAAACTAAATTTACTTAACTATTTATTTCATTTCCAGTGGAGCCAATTCAGAGTAAAATGCATATTCAAAACTAGGGAAGGAAGAATAGAAGATGGAATTTCAGAAGCATTGAGGCTTCCACTGGAATGCTGTACTCAGTTTTTGCATCAAAGTCCATAAATTGCATCAAATGGAAAGTACCAAAGGGATGCAAAACTGACCACTGATCTGGGAAACATGACATACAAGAAAACATGAAAAGCTTGGGTTCTTTCAGTCTTGGAAAGAGAGGTCAGAGTAAATGAAACACATAAAAAGATGCCTTCCATTAACTGCATTGTCTGACAGGCAAGTGATATCAATGAATCTATACAGCACAGAAGCACTATTAAACACTTAGCAGAATATTACAGATATGCATAAACTTGAGTTCAAAATTCAGATTCTGCACTTTTTTTTTAATTCTTCAAGGAAGATGTTTAAACCTGCTTTTAGTATAAATTTTAAATTCCTTTATGAACACAGCGTTATGAGAAGCTATGTAATTTACCGGAAATTAGAAATAATCTGCCTACAAATTTTTAAAAAATATTAACTCTACATGTATGTGACACAGAAAGTTTTATTTTACATCTGAAAAACAAGAAAATATTTCCTTTGTGCAAAACCAATAGCTGAAATTTGAAGCAGGCAGAGATTTCAGATTCATACAGTATCCTTTCTATGGCTGTATTATTTTAGGTTCTGTCTCTGGAGGAAATTCTCAGCAGAGACTCAGGGCTATGCAAGGCATGAAAAATGTTTGGCTCTCTAAAATAAAAAAAATTCTTGAAAATGCATGGTTTTGGTGACTTTCTATCTTTCAGTAACACAAAAATCAAGGCGAGTTCCCTACCTCCATAACAATGGAAATCCTAGGAGTTTATACACACTTATTAGAGTGTCAGTGTGAAGATATTTACAGTTAGTAGGGTATTTCACTGTTATATTTTTTGTTGATTAGGAAAAAAAAAAATTGATTTCTCCCCTTGGAATTCCACAGATACAAAGCATCCAAAAGTGAAAATTTTTGCATAACACAGAATTAGGGGAAACCAGACAGGAAAGGAAAAATCAAACATACCGAGAGGAAACCTACAAATGAGAAAGCCTCAGCCTGCTCTGAGCAAGAAAGAGGAGCAGTAGCACCAAGGAGGAAACAGCCTGAGCAACTGAAGCACAGGGAACGTTTGCCTGGGATGACTGACCAGGCTATCTCTAAGGAAGCTTCAGCAGCACACACTGGTTTCTCTGCCCCTTGATTTTAACAAATTCTTTTTTGCTTGCTTGCTTGCTTTCAGCCCTGCCTTTTTATTCCTCTTCTACCTCACACTACCCCTGTTTGCTCCTTAGCTTTACTTCTCTAACTTCTTGCAGCAATTTTAGCCTCACTATATTCAGCGAGCTTCAGTGAATTTGGCACTCACCTGATGATTTAATACGACAGACACAGAACCTTAAGAAGGTTCTGAGAAGCTGCAGCTCCCTGACTTCAGTATAGCTGAGTGTATGACAGTTCAAATGTGCTGCAATTCTGACTAATGGAGTAATACCACTCATATGTTATGTGCAGTAGATGACAGCAGCTCGGAATATTTCAATTATACATCCCTTATATTAAAAAACTAAAAATAGTTCAGCTATAAGCCTGCCTAAGAGCCTCATCCAAAATAAAGTATGATCAGTTGAAACCTCTCATATTAGTGGAACCAAAGAATGATTTCAGGTTGACTGGTGTTTGGTTTTGTTTGTTTTACTAGAAAGACATAGAGCATGACTATTCTGTAAAGCAAATATTTTTACAGTCCATCAAACTTGTAACAGATAAGTGAAAACACAAGTTGGGGAAAAACAGCTACAATCATTGTGAATGTATTCATGGCATTCAATTCAGAGAGGAAATCAAGACTTTCAGCTTTGATGTCTTGTTTTGAGACTGGTTACCCGAACACATAGTGGCTTTCTGTACCTTACCAGCTACAGGTTTAGCTCCTACATATAACAACTGGTGAAGGCACTGTTAAAAGAAAAATCCTGAGTCTGTGCACAAGAATAAACTGGAAACTTATCCTTCCCAACATTATGAAAAACACACTCATGATATGGCACTGAGCTTCAGAGTGCTAACATTCCAAGGCTCATGCACCAGGCAACATTCCTGTCAGCCAATTTTACATGCCAGATGTCTTAGAGGAAATGAGATCCTGGAAGGGAGAAACCAATAGAAAAGAATACTAGATTTATTTCATGAAAACATGATCAAGTTCTCTTAGTACAGAGAAAACTATAGACCAAATTCTGAAGGTCTTAAACTGAGCAAAAATCCCACTACAGTCAAGAAATTTACTGATCATAAATCATAGATTTTGGCTTGATACGATTGATGCAAAACAAGACCTGTAGTATCATGCAGCTAATGAAAAATGTTATATGGATAATATAACATTTCTCACAATCACTAAGCTCATAAACACATAGCAAATGGGATTTTAATCATTATCTTATGTGGGTTTCTAAATGAAGCTGTATTGATAAATGAAAATGTTGCCTAAAAGTTAATATGAAGAAGAGCACATGGGACCAACCACTAAGATAGAAAAACCCCCCCTCTATTTCCATAGCTAATCATAGAAGAGTTTGGGTTGGAAGGGACCTTAAAGATGATCTGGTTCCAACCCCCTGCCAAGGGCAGGGACACCTTTCACTAGACCAGGTAGCTCAAGGCCCAACCCAACCTGGCCTTGAACACTTCCAGGTATGGGACATCCACAACTTCTCTGGACAGCCTGTTCCAGTGCCTCACCACCCTCAATGAAGAATTTCTTCTTAATATCTAAATGGGGTTCATGCATTTTCATTCTCAAACCAATCTAAAAAAAAAAGTGAGGATGCTGTATCCCTGATCCTGAGTACTTGATCAGTACCTTGATATATTTCAGAGTAAGGCGTTTTATTACTTATTTTTATATCCTGCTATTTTTATGAAATTGTGATTCTTGTACGTCATACTTCAATGGAAAAAAAAGTGTTCTACTATTGATTCTTTTGCTGTTTTCGTTTGTGTGTGTAAAATTTTGCAGGAAAGAGACTGAAAGTCTTCCACACATTTCTGCAGAATGAGATTCCAAGATGCTTGACCAGAGTGAGATGCCTCCAAGTAAGAACCTGAACTAGAGTAAAAAATCTTAACACTTAGCACTTTTTACTCTATGCAAGCCCCATGAAAAGAATTTTGCCTGATCTGTTTCATTTGAGGTCACATTTCCTGTCCCTCACTGACCTTTCTCTATTGAAAGAGCATAGAGAAGAAGAGACATTAGTGCAAATTTGCAACTGGAAAATATCTAACCTGAAAAGTTAAAAATCAACCCTGGGGAAAGAAATTTTGGAGAAGAAAGAGTCATAAGAAATGATAAGTGTTACTGAAAAAAGAAGCTAGGAAAAAACACAGGTAGATACTGTCAGTGGTTTTGCAGTTTCGAAAGGTTAGATTGGAGATTTTTGATTTTTTATTTTCTGAGGTAATGCAGACATGCTGGAAAAGGCAGAGGGAGAAAACGCTTCTCAGCCATTTTGAGGGAGTGAAGAACACACTATCAACCAAAACGAAATGATTGTATGAACAGGGTGAGCCAATATAGGTTTTTCTAGTGCTGGTTATGTGAAAGGACACACACCTCCTAGTCACAGAAATCAAAACACCTTTTAAATAAATGTACTTTAGTACACCACAGCATTAGTTACAACCACTGAACCTTAAACGTTACACAACTGCAGACACTTACTATATTTTTTTCATTTTTTAAACCATAATGAAAAATAGTTAATGATTTTACACACTTTACACACTAAAATGGCACGCAGAGGTCCTAGGAGATATTTTAATAGAGAGGGGGGAAGAATGTGGGGGTTTTAGGATCAGCACATCTATAATAAAATTATTAGGAATAACAAAAATACATCAATAAGGAAGTTGGGATAAACTTTAGAATTGTATTAAAACGATTTAAAATATGGTTTCCTCACCTAAATAAAAATAATTTCCAATTTTTGACATACGAGGAAAGGGTGAGAGAACTAGGACCACTCAGCCATGAGAAAAAAGATTCAGGGGAGAATGTGTATAAATCTCAGATGCAAGGCAGTAGGGAAGAGAGAGCCAGGCAATTTTCAATAGTAACCATTGAAAGTTAAAGAGGCAACATAACATAATGGAAATTGCTGCCATATTTAATAAAAAGCCTTTTTTACTGTCAGAGAGTTGAACACCAGAACAGGTTGGCCAGAGAAGCTGTGAAGTCTTCACCCTTGGAGATGTTCAAGCCCACCTGCAAATTGACGTGAACAACGTGCTGTAGTTGGCTCTGCTTTGAGCAAGGAGGTTGATCCCTTCCCGCCTCGATGATTCTATGATTTTGTAACAACAGAATAGAATAAATGAGGTTCTTTGGGAAAAATTATAGTATCTAATTAATGACTTGAATTTATACTTACCAAACGAAGTGCAATAGAAGTACAGATACTTTAGCAAGAAGTGGATAGGTGGACAAATCCAGACAGCAAAGTTTGTTGTGTCTCTTTCCAAAATGACCAGCCTCACTAATTATAAAAGGACTACGAAAGCAAGAATTATTTTGAATTTCTAGGTCTAACAAGTAGCACCAAGATGTCATTTTATAGTATGTTCAAAGCAATTTAGCTGTATATTTAATGGTATTCAACATCAAGTGCAATGAGTTTGGCTTAGCTACATTAAAAATATGACAGAGCACTGAGAAAATCTAATATTCTTCTGTCCCATAAGGTCTTTACTACAGTTCCTTACCTATTTTAAAGCATTAAGTGTTGATGATTCCGTATCTGAACTTCCCCAAGTTTATGCTGGATTATTGTTAAAAAGAGGTTACTGATTAGCTAAAACAGCAACTGCCTCTTCATGATACCTATCTTGATAGCTTTGCCATAAAAATGGAATCCCATTTTCATGTAAGAACAAACAAGCAAGGGAAGTGCCAACAGTGTGATGCCTTCTAAATGGAAATGTCCAGATCTTTTTGGTTTTATTGCCAAACTTCACAGAAGTGCAATGTAGACTGGTGGCTATCAATTAAGCACGATTTTTAGATGTTCCCCTTTGCAGAAGAATTACAGGTGGTTACAATATGCCAAGATGTCTCTTTGAAGATGATTTACTTGTGTTAGATCCACATAAATCCCTGGAGTGAAGTGTGTCAAATGTAGACATTTTATGTCAACATGAAGATTTAAAGGGAGCAATTTTATTTCTAGTATCCCTAGCAAAATAAAAGGTAATTATAAAGAAGAAAACTAAAACTATCAAAATAATGGAGAATCATCAAAATTACAAGAAGAATATTCCATTGCTTCCAAGAAGATGTTCCATATTTGGATTAACACACACATTCCCACGGTGGATGAGCCTTCCCCAACATTTTTTAACATCTTACTTGACCTACATTTAAAACCAACATTCCAATTCTCATATTCTCGTGTTTGCAAATTAATAAAATTCTCCTAGAAGTTTCTAGTCCAATGTCCTTGAAAGCACTTTGATGATGAAGAAAGCAGTAACCAGCTGCTGCTTCACAGATGCTGAAAAAGCATGGAACAAATGATACTGATTGTAATGATATGTTGCAAAAGCAATAGCAGTGGAGCACTTCTGTTGAAGACAGCCTTCCTGTTAAACAGAAGACCAAGCACAGACTCTTCCTCTTGTTCTGTATAATATGACTGCTACAGATTACAAATCTCTTAAAAAGCCAACAGGGTTTCTGACTAAAATTGAAAAGAAATGAGAAGAAATCCAGCTAAGGGCCAAACAATATGAGCTGAGACTCCAGTGTTAGTGGAAATTATATAAAGCTTTCAGTTAGCTTGTAGGAAATGGGAATTGCAATCAGACAACATCCAAGTACAGATTTCCTAAATTTAAGTTAATTTACTGAAGTTATTTTATTTTCTTTAACTTTTGCTTGAGACTCATTTCTACTGACAGCTACAAATCTTTCTTACTTTCCTGTGTTCTGAAAGATATATCGATTTTTCTTAAAACATTCAAGGATATTTGATTGAAAACTGGAGGTTTTCTGCTGCCCAAAAAATGCCAACACCGAAAAAAAAGCCCAAAAAACCAAACCACCCAACCAAAAAACCAGGAAAATAAAAACCCAAGGAAAAAACAATATAAGTACCAATTAAGAATTAATTACACAAGATTTCAGTTTTCCAGTAGAGAAAAAAGTGTTCTTACATAGTGTTTGTTGGCCCAGACTAAAAACAATCTGACATGATGCAGAATGAAGTCATACTAAAATCTTGGAGGACATACAAGATGTTAGCCATCTTAGGAGAAACAAGTAATTCAATCTGTTTGCCAAATTTAACACATTTAGAAATACTGACACTGACAATAACACTTAACATCTTTTAAGAAACATTGTGTATGCTGAAGTAAACTCCTTTGTGGAGTCTTTCAAAATTTATCACATTTGTACAATGAAGGGAAACATGCAAACAGTTATCACCATTGCTGCTGTAAGTGACAGTTCTCCGAATATGTAACTTATAAACTGTGAATGGTGAATTGTTAACAAACACAGATCTTACGTTCTGTACAAAGGAAAATGAAGTTTTGGAATTGATTGAGTGGGTAGGTAAATAGTTTTATAGAAAAGAAATTCATATTCCTTGCTGAGAGATGACTCCAAAGTTTGCACCATCTCTGAATAGTCAAAGACCATTGGCTAAACTACAAAGAAACACATTTAATAACAAAAAGGGAGGGCAAAAAGTGGGAATAAGTGAACACTTATTTCAGACAATCAGATCACCAAGAACAAAATAATGTCACCAAAGGGCATATAAAGAATTTATCTCCCTATCACTTGGGCTCCTAGAACTCCAATACAAACTACAGCTGGCATTTTTCATTTCTGAACCCATATTTAATGCAGTTGATATTCACAAACCTGATGGGATCAGCTGCATGACTAAGCAACATCCTCACTGGGTCTAACCTTTTTAAGGGGAATCAATCTGATAAGAAGGTAAAAGCAACATTTTCTGTCAAAAACCCCCAGTTTTGAGATTACTGACAAACCCAACAGGTAGTCTTCTTAGAGGTTATTGAAGTCCAAGGCGCAGTTACTGTAGTAGTTGAATGCCAAATCAAGAAAAAACTCTTCAGCCTTGTTGTGACTGAGTTATGACACAGCTGGGGCAGTTTCAATCTCTTACCACTTAATTCACTGGCTAATAACAGGTAAAAAAGAGAAACCCGTTGGGGTGAAACTGTACTGCTTATTCCTGAGAGAAATATCACCTCTGTGCTGTCTGTGCCTGGTTTTGGATAGGTCATATTGTATGAACCTCCCAAAATTATATCAGTTTTGGTGAGTATGCAGGTATACTTCCATTATCAACAAGGCCAAAGGTGCTACCAGACTTTATACAGAACTTGACAGAGGCAGGCAGAAGGTGAGCCTTGATTTAAGGTCTTTTAACTGTCTTCTGCCTTTAAGTTCTAAGGGCTGTACTTGGCCATCGTACTGCACTAGATACTCTTTGATAGGGCTCACTTGACCTTATGTTCCTCCTCTTTTCCTGACAATCTTTTTCTTCAATTTGCTGACTGTATATGAGATGCAGTAAAACTTCAGTGACCTTAAATAATTTTGCTTCACTCAGGAAATTTCCACCTTGGTAGCTACATATACCCACCAGCTGAAGGGTTCCAAAGCACAAGCTTCATCTTGCTGACTTAGCTGTTCAAGGGGGGAAGCTGCTTCCTAAATTCTAAAAGAAAAATAGCTGATTAAAAAAAATGAACCCTGGTTTTTAAACCCATTACATGCTTTCCATTATTTAATTGACATTTCCACAGGATTCTCTCTTACATGTATTTTAACTGCAGAGCCTGCCTCTCGCCTCGGGACCCAAATCCCCATGGTGCCATCCAAAATCAGATCATGCAGTAGAAGCAGGTGGCTCTCAGCAGAAACAAAGAACTACACTGACAAAGTTGTACACTGTAACTCTTTTAAAGAAACTGTCAAAGGTAGTTGTTTTTCCCTTATGAGGGTCAATTTTAAAATGCTTTAAAATATGTCCTCCAACTGCAAGTTTCTTACTACATTTTCATTAAAATCAAGATTTTAATAAAAAAAAAAAATCACTCTTTATATATATATACACACACACGTGATTAATTCTTACTGCATCTGGAATTGCTTACTGCTTTAATCGATTCTTTAAATTTTAGGACATTTGCTTAGTAAAGGTTACTGTGGGCAGATGAGACAGACTTCTAATGCCTATTTAAATTTAAAAAAGGAGGACATAATGAGTCAGAATTGTGAAAAAATGAAAGAAACTAAATCTAGTAGTTGGGTCTACATTTAACTAGAGTTATTTGAATTGGCTTTGGCAATATAAAATATAAATATAGCTTTTTTTGGCAATATAAAATATAAATTATAGCTAAATATATTATCTATTAATTGTCATAACAATGCATTCATCTGGAAGAGAGATATAAATGTCTCTGGCACAAAAAAATTCAAAATCTAAGACAATCCTTCCCCTACCATCTTTTTCAGTGTTTTTCCATCACACTGAAATTCACATTACTCCAAGAAAAAAAAAATATTATTCTAAGTACAAAATAGCCAGACTCAGTGCAAAAGTCAGCTCTTCTGACTAGCTCTTTGTTGTTAAATAGAAAAAAGTTTAGATCTCAACAACAACAAAAAAAGGAAAGAAAATAAACCTGTCTTACTTTCAATTACCAAATTAAATAAATTTTTCATCATCATTAAATAAATAAAATGCTCATCTTTGTTGCTATCAAAATGCTACCATGACAAATAGAAAACTTAAGTGATAAGAAGCAAAAAAACTGTCCATGAAGAAAATTAGTTTCATCTCGCAGATCAAGTAGTCTCACAGTCATAAGTTATACATAGAACTTAAAAAAAATAACTGCTGTGGATTTTCTGTTTCAGCAGCTATTAATCTGAAAAACTCAGTAGTTCGAGTATGCTTTTTACTTTTTTAGATTTCTAGTAACTTTCTAGATTTTTGACAGTCATCCAAATGCAGCAGTACGTAGCAGCAGCAAGTAGCTGCAGCGATGTTAATATCCTTTCTTGTAAAATAATACATTTAAAAGTCATAGTAACTTCAGCAGGAGTAATTATTTATGCTTCCAAGTACTGTGAGTGTACGCAAGTTTCAAAGACATATTTTTGGACTATACTTGAACACTTTTAAACAAGATTTGGAGCCCAGTTTTGATCCAGTCTAAATTTACTTTTAAGCAGCTCTGGCCCACCCAAGGTACACTGACCCAGGCTGATCCAGTAAAGGTTGGCTTTTTGGGGGTTGGGTTACAATTTTTGTTTTCCTGTTTAACAAATTAAAATTGTTTTTAAAATAAACCAGCACATAAGCATGTTGTAAGAGATGTTAGAATAGTGTAACTTCTTGTGTTTTAAGTGTCTAGGCTAAGACAAAAAAGCTGATATATTCCTTCTATTTCATGCTCTATATGGCTGCAAGCACAAGAAGTCTCCAGGAAAAAAAAAGAACTAACCATGACAGTGTTATGAACACTGGGCAGAATAAGTGTTTGTCAAGTTTGGAGTAGAAAGAACTGAGGGGTTAAAATTGGTGTTGGGGATATCCTTTCAGTTTTTCACCAGACAGGTATAAGCAATACATTCATATGTAACAGCCTTCAGAAACAAAACTCTAGATGTAACTTCATCTATATTCATGATCCTGAACTATCTGCTGCTAAATCATGTTCATATCTATTTATGCTGAATATTCCCCATCTAGAAAAAAATCATAATATATAGGGCTGTAGCATCTATTTCAGTGTAGGATAATCAAAACTTATAACTTTGCCAAAAGAATTTGTTTTATCTGTATTTGGCCAAAGTATTGCAACTTACTCAATTTACAGAAACTATATTTCCATGGGAGGGACTCTAATTTTTCTTTTTCTTCCCTATAAATGAAATTACAGTCTCTTTCACTTCTTTACCTCCAAATTAATGCTTGCTTTCTTCCTTTTAAATTATCTTATGTGAAAAACCATATACATAGTGAATTCTAGTGAAAGATCTATGTATATCAGAAAGTAATGGAGGTGACACTTCTCATATTCCCAGTTAAGGCTGCCTAAAAGTCAGAAACGGAGGTATGCCCAGTGTCCTTAAAATTTTGTCTTGCCACTTAAAGGAACTCAGGGTTAGCTTTATTTAACCACTGCTAATATTGCCATTATCATCATATCAGCCCATTTAGCCCATTAAAGCAACAGAAAATGAAAAAGTGAACTCTGACACAGCAGCAGTAGAGGCACCACTGCGTCCTACTGACCGTGGGAACACATGACAACTTCAACTTGCAACCCAACCCAGAAGCTGATGTGCATCTGTCACTGATCTAAAGCCATATTCAAGGTATAGGACTGAGCTGTGGGAGGAAGATCAGAGTCCTGCTGCCTGTGCTACATCTGTTCACAGACACAAATTGCTACTGCCTGTGCTGTGTCTGTTCAAGGACAGAGGAAAAGTTTCAAAACTGAGTCAGTACCTTTCACCAGCACTAAATCCATATTTTGAAAAACAAGACATAAAAAGGCAATGATTATAATATACTAAATGAGAGACAGTACTGTAGGCCAACCATTATTTTTTCCTTCAGGCTGCAATTCTTTATGCCACTAAGCTTCTGGTGACTCACACCACCATATTGTACCAAAAATGCTCTCAAAATGAAAATTACTAATGACTTCTTTTAGCCCAATACAAAACTAGGAAGCAAGTGCAATTCAATGCAGTATTTCCAATAGCATCATAAACATCTTTCCATGTAAGTTTAAACTAATGGCACTCAAAGTTTTATCTCCTGCCTAAAGCTATTGTCATACTTTGAATAGCTATGATAAAATATTTGGAAAAGAGTAGCATTCTTGCATATGGCACACTGCTTCACAGAGTTAACATACCTTTTATGTACTTGAATGGGTATTAGTGGAACACAAAAAGTCCTTTCCCTTCTTAAATATATTTATATTATTTTTGACTCCACTGCTTTAAAGTATTTGCCTTGTTGTGAGCAACAATTTCTGGGAAATCAGTACTCTGATACCTGTTGAATTGGGAATAAACATGAGGAATTAAGAGATCTGTGTGCAGTTGCAGGACCATGATACTGTTATGATCAGAGAGACATGGTATGATGGATCATATATCCATAGAGTTGAAACAGATGGAAACAGGCTCTTTTACAAAGAACAAGCCACAAAGATGAAGCAGTGAAGTTGTCCTTTATGTGACAGAACATTTGGAATGCATGGAGACAATCGAGAGCACTGAAGGGCAACCTGGCATGGGTGATATTACATTGGATATCTGCTGTAGGCTACCTGGCAAGGAAAAACAAGCAAATGAGATCTTCTGCAGACAGGTAGAACAGGAGCTCTGATCAGGTGTACTATTTTCACTCAGTGAAAAGTAAAATATGTTCCTACAAAACTATAAAGTATGCAGATCACCTGACCCTGGGGCCACAGGCAGAAGACTAACATCACATTAATTTTGTGCCTTTTTCCCACTATTTTCAGATCAGACAATGTTAGTAATAAATTCAGTTTCTATTCAGATACCATGTTAAACCACAAGTACATTTCTCAGTGAATAATCTGCAGGTGAATAAATTACTCGGGTCTAGTGAGGCACATGTAAAATATGCAGTGCAAATGTGCTCACTTCTCATCAGTTTCTGAAGCCAGACAGATATAAACCTAAGAACTGAACAGGATGGTGGGTGTCAGAGAGAAGTACTTGTTCCCCAGCCTTCTGCTAAACAATGGGGTTTTTTGCAAATCAATGTTAGACAGTATTACATTAATGTAATTTTTTCTTTTGAGGGTAAAATCAAATGCCAGTGACAAGAACTACTATTCACCATCATTGTACTAAATTTCCCTGATTACATATGAAATCATTAAACTGGAACAGGAAAAGACTTGTTATTATGTTGCTGGCAATACCACTGTAGTATACTACCTGTCCCAACTATGCAACAGCAGCTGATGAACAGATATACAGCAACATTAAAAAACATTTTTAGGAGCTTTGATGGAAATAGAGCAGTGTAATCATTGTAACACAGTGTTAACACAGCACCACTGCTGCAAAAACACAAGAGTTACCGGAGTTAATCACTGGTTCTACTGTTGACATGAATAAGTTAGAAATGGGGTTGAGTGCTTTGTTGATATAAATCCACTTTACTTTTCATTCTCTAAACAGGATGAAGCAAATGTGATTATTTACCATCTCATTTACAGCAGTTCATTGTCACCCATTTCATAAAGAGTATTTCTGCTACTGCAGTTTCTCTTTCAGAAGCACTTAGCACAAATACACTTCAACAGAATAAATTCTTTACAAAAAATATTTTTCTGGCTATGTCTATATGTACTTTATATGAAAGGTCACACTGTAGCAAGTGTTCTAGTTAAAATGTGATAATTGTACATCTGTGAGTGCTTCAGACAGACTTATTTTGATTCTTTTGTTTAGTGCTTAACTAACACATTCAACTTCTGAAAGTGACAAATGAACCCCGAGAATTAATTACACAAAACCCAGTTACCTTATTTACCTCACCCAAGCCACTGTACACATCAGGGAAGTGAAGAATAAAAGAATGAAGTTACATGATTTAGCTCAAAGCTTCTCTTATTAGCTAAGTACAGGCTCAGCTCCTCTTTTAAACTTTGCCACTCATAGTTTCAACTCCTACCACTGAATTACTCATTGCCTTATTAGTTTAGAAGGCATAATGCTCCAAACTCAGAATATTTTCAAGGACTGCAAATACATTATGTGGTAGATAAATGAATTTAAAAAGAATAAAATGTCTTCTATAATTTCCTAATGTTTCTCTTTGTCAAAATTATCACCCCAAATCCCTTTTTAACCTATTTTAATTCCTCATTTTAAAATTATCTTAGGTTAAATTTGTAACCTCTTCCTTTAGCTTAAAAACAGGTATTGTATATATAGGCAACTATAAAACCTGGTGTTTCTTCACTAGCCTAAAGCTAAAACAATCTAACCCATATTTTAACATTTTTGAAAGTGAATTTGAAATATGCTAGAACAATGGCAAATTACTAGAACAGATACAGAAATTACTTAGAGAATTTTACAAGCTTTATTACACACGGAGAAAAAAACTCCAAACAAAACTGCCAGAAATTATCAGGAAACCCTTAAAACTACAATGCTTCTTATGAAAAATGCAAGAATGCTGCATTGGAGAGATCATTCCAATTCTATGAATACACTATATAGAAGCAGTGGAGCATGTTACACTAACGAAAAAATGACCATAGATGTAATGAAAGTTTAAGCTGTAGAAGTGAAAGAATGGTTCTTAGCATCTGGAAACATAATTTTGTATGTCGCATGCCAGAAATAAAGTCGAAGGTAATACCTCCTGCATGCCCACCTAAGGCAGATGAAAAAATAGCAGAGTTCCGGTTATCACTGTTAAAATTTAAAAACATAGCCTCGATTCTCTTCACTCCAGAGTTTTGCTTACATATAAAAAAAAAAATCAAATACTGGGCTGCAGTCACACTCTCAGATATGTTGTGCATGAACCTAATCACCTTTGCAGGTATTTCATCTGTTTACAGGACACATTTTCCAATGGGTGAATATGCAGTCAGTCACGCTAAAAGAGGATTGTTAGGCAACTACTGTGCAAGTCAGCTTCTCGCTTTAATGTAGCCACTGGGACACTTCACTACCCAAACACAGGGACTGCACAGACTGAAGAGGGTTGATTTCTCATTAGTTTTGTGACTATCAAGCACCATATGAAAAACTGTATACAACATACTTCATGCTGACCCGAGCTTTATATGGAAAAAATAGAGAAAATAAAATATATTTCTGCATTTACTTTTATTTCAGGCATTAAAGTTGATTTGCAAATTAAATCTCCTTCCTAACTGGAAAACCTACAGAAACAGAAAGTGCCTAATTTACCATAGGTGTCTATATGAACCTTTGATTAAACTTTGACTTATCTATCAAAGAAAGAACTGATATCTCACCTATTCCCAAAAGCATAGGACCATTAACCCACAGAGTTCACTTCCATGAACTTCCAGAGTTATCTTGCATTTTCAACTCAATGTCAGTTTGAAAAGTGCATTTCTTTCCTAGGTTCTGCAAACAATATAATTAAACAAGATACAGTTCCAGAAATCTTGATTTTAATTTACAGAATAGCCAGAAATATTAGGGAAGGGCACACCATTTAAAAGCAAGCCATGTTTATAAGAAAACATTACAGAAAAATAAAGGAGGAGAATAATTTTTGCAAAGGTGAAGAAGAAAGGAGCCATGGTCCTCTTTGCAGCTGCAAAATGATGTTAGAGATGCAGGTACACAAGGTACTATCAGTAAGTAGAGATAGCTTCTGTTTGCTCAGCATGCAGGGGTCACATCAAGAAAGGACTTAGAGATGAACAGAAAAAATTAGCAGTTATGAAAGGAACCACTCTTACTCAAACAACAAAAAAAGCACTCTTCTCCAAATAGTGTACAGCGTAAGATCAGCTTGAACAGGAAAAAGTCACATTTACTTCACAGCACAACCCTTCCTCATCAGCAAGACCTACAAGCCTCTAAATCACAAACTAACCTTACAAGCTCCTGACTTGGTGCTTTCCCACAGTACCAGCTGGCAGAAGTGATCCTCTAGACCTTCCCTTTGGAAGCCTTCAAGGACATGTGTTCTTCTGCCCAGAGTAGTGAGCACAACCCTTTCCTACAAACTAGAGTGCTCACAATTACAGTCAATACTCAAATGCTTATCTTACGTCTTATTCTTCCTTTAGAAAAGTAGCCAGCTGTCTCCAAGACCCAGTATTACCAGACATTCAAAAGGGATGGAATGTAACAAAATTTATCACTGACCTTTGACTGCATTATCTACCTTTTGACACCCTTTGTCTACACTAACATGCTCAGCATTTGGGGATTCCAATAACTGTTGCTAATAATTTCATAAACCACATGACACTTCTCCATGTGAATTTCCCCCCAAATACTCTGACTCTAGCCTGAGTTCTATTCAGTCATACGCCAACAACATTTGCTTTTTAAGCTTGTGACATTTTAACGTGCAAGATGAGATATTTCATTGTCTGGCCAAGCTAGAAATGTTAAGGCAAAAAATCTCAATGAGACTCATCTTTCAGTCCTGGAATACTCAAAGAAAACTAATGTTACTATGTTTTTAATATGTGTACTTGTACACAGTCAGTTTTACCTTAATGAAAAGCTATTGCTGGTCAGTACCAGAAGTATTTTGGATTTATACTCGTTTTCTACCTACAAGATCTTTTGGACTACTACTATTTAAATATTGTGTCTGCTTTTTTGACCAAAGAATGCAAGAAAGATGCATTCAGACCTTTTAATTCTTAAAACAATTGTTCTATAGCAGACGGTATAGAGGGAATGCATTCAGTGACCCTACTTATGTACATCATAGATTTGAGATTTGTGAGACCCCAAGACCTCAGCCTCCAACACATGAAATTTCTATATAACAGAGACACCCCATGTTTGCAAATTATTGTAAATCTTGGCACATACATGTTACAAAACACTGCATTTTCATTTCCAGACTTAGTTCAACATCTAAGCATACTTTTCAAAAAAACAATGGAGTACATTATCCACATAAATCTCTTATATTTGTATTTTAAACTATAATTCACAATCACTTTTAACATTAATAAACCCTACTATTTCTCTACTTTTTCACTATTCTAGTTCAATATCTGATGATATTGAACCAGAATAATGAAAATAAATAAAATTCTGCTGCTTCCTAGAACAGGTATATGTTTTACAATTATATATTTGTAAGTTTAGCTTCAGTCATCTCTTCTGGTTGATAAAATGCCTACTGATTTGACAACCTTCATCTCAATTATTTTGAGAAGAAACAAGTTAGTGTTTAAAATGGGGAGGAAATGTTACTCAGCTTCTCTTGATAATTAAAACCAATTTTTCATTAAGCACTACAGCGCTCACAAAAATATGTAAAGTTTATGACAATACCTAGCAAAATGTAGAGCTTGATTATTTCTAATGAAAAATTATGTAAAGAACTGCAATTAAGTCATCGGAAGCATGATTTTGCATAATCATCATGTGGAAAATACTGCAGGGATGATCTTATTCAATATAATCAATGTCATATGTAACTGTTTAGCTTTTGTACCCATTTTAGGATGCTGATGATAAACAATTTCCTTACCATTCTAGAAATGTTTGCCTGTTTATGAAAGAAAATTCGACAACAGGAAAAAATCTAGATGATTGCAGTTGACACATATTCCTAACATAAAAACACTGTTGGGTTTTTAGATTATCCATTACTTCATTTACAAAAATACTCAAGAGATTATGTAACCAGAAATAATGGTGCAAGGAGAGTGCCAAAAAAGGTCTAATACGTAATTGAGCTTGAGCAGCAGCTTACTATCAAAATATCATCATAATGGTTTGCTACAATGGTTAGAAACCTTTTTTCTTCTCTTTCAACTTACATATGCAAGGAAGCAAATAAAACAGCTTGGCATCTAATCTGGACATTTTCACCTCTTACCACAGAGCTCTTAACATATTACTCCATGACCTTGAGAACAAAAATATTCAGTTTAAAGACAATATTACGTATTATATATAAATCAGAAATAAAGTCCGATTCAGAAGTCAATTATGGCATATTCTTTGTACAAAATTGCCCAGAAGCATAGACCTATACCACATCAGTTAAATTCTCTTTATTTTCTTCAACTTCTGTTTCTATTCATGCTCAGCAACTCCACAGAATGTAATAAATATGAACTTGTTGCACATTCATCAAATATGAAATGACAAAAAAAAAGCTCTTCACCACTTTCCACCCATGAATATATGGCTAAATATGTGGCACTTCATCATTTCCCACTAACAAATATAATGTTTCCATAGTCAAAAGTCTTGTGTTATATTTTCTGGAATGTTTTATGGCTTTATTAAATATAGTAACAAAATATGTTAATGCAATTACATTTTAAAAGAAACACCATAATAAATGTGTATGAATTAGAACCCACAAATATCAATACTGAGAAGAGTTGTTAATGGTTAAAACTCTTCATGCAGAAAGCAGTGATATTGCAACAGATTTTTTACTTGGAAGACAAAGTACAAGTTTATCACTTCATGTTAAAAATACTTATGCTAAATGTTAAACTAAGACATTCATTCATTAAGTAAATGAACAAGAATAATTTTCACACAAAAGATCAGAAAGAAAACCAATTCATCCTGATCACTTACAGATCATGTTATTAAACTTGTTTCTACTCACTTTTACACCCTGAAAAAAGTGTTTTTGTTGAAAATTACAGATTATTTGCTAGATGAACTAACAAATCAGGTAGGCAATGCAAGTTAAATATACATCTGCTGAAGGAGGAGATATAAATGAAAAGAAAGTTAAACTAAGAGCATACTAATATTTAGGAAAACCTAAATTTAGAGAACATATTCCTCTGCGGTGTAAAAGTGAATTCAGGATTTTAAATTGGGTGAGGTTGGATTGGACCTCATGATCTTCTAGTCCAAGACACTGCTCAAAGCAGAGACACTTCCCTTATGTGTGGCCAGTTTGTTTAAAGGCTCCCCAGTTCGATCCTCCTCTACTGAGGAAAGTTCTCACTACTCTGGATGCTCCCTCTGGACTCAGGAGCGTGGGATTCTTGAAAGCAAATCTTACGAATAGAGACTGAGGCAATGCCTACCTTGAGTATCCCAGATTTTCTATATCCTTTGGTGCCCAGCACCCTGCACCCATTCAGCAGCAGACACACATTTTCCAAATTCTTTCCTTTTTTTCTGCCAGTAAAACTGTAGAACTCACTTTTGCCCTTCACATCCCTCACCAGCTTCAGTTCCATCTAGTCTTGGCTTTTTCTAAGCCAGTCCCCGCACCCTCAAGGCAGCATTTCTCTCTTGTCTCCTAAGTCCCTACTTCCACATCCTATATGGTTGTGACTGAGCTTTCTTATGAGCTTTGTATCAATTAACACAGGCCTCCCATCAGCTTCCCTTGACATTCAGATGAACAAATCTTGAGTTTAGAGGAGGCGATCCAGCACTTCTGGATCCCTCTTCTCTCCAGAACTATCACATGGGTTTGCCCCAAGCAGAACTCTAACCAAAGCAAAGTTTATTCCTCTGAAATTCAAAGCTGTGACCTTATTTGCCCTGGTCTTTTCTTCCAGGGTCCTGAACACCATCATTTTACGGTCACTGCAGACAAAGCTAAGACAACCTTCATACCCAGTTCCTAATTATTGACACCAGGTCCACTAGAGTGCTTTGCATCATCAGGTCTTCAGTCAGCCTGTGTCAAGGAGTCATCACCAGTGAGCTCCAGATGTCTCCTGGAATGCTTGTGACCTGCTTTGCTGTCCTTGCAGCAGGAAGGAATTTATAGATTTTATGATAAAATCCAATCTTAAAACCTGATTGTTCCTCACCAGAAATTGCCTAACATGTTTATTTAAAATTAATGTTTGCAATTATAGATGGCAACTCTGAGCCAACAGGTAGTGGTCACCAAATCTGATCGTGACTGCATATTAGTAACATCTTAGAAATTGTAAACTAGTCCAACTGAATCCAATCTTAGCAGTTCAGAAATACACCTAAAGGCTGAAAATTCAATAAACACCAATATTTATGCATGAAATCTATGAAATTATTAATAGCTCAAGTTTCCACATATTTTTACTTTGGCATGGGTAAGCAATTGGTAAATGTAATCTCTGCCTCACGTTTTGGTCAAGAAAAGCATTTGTCAAAAACATACATGAGATTTCAAGATTGTACCTACATAATATATCCCTACATAATTCAGACAGTGGTGGGCATGGTTTTTTCCCCCTCAACAGTCCCATTTTGAAGGGCTAGCAGGTTTGCAGTGTGATACAGTGAAAAAGGATTCAATACATGGTAAGGAACATTCAGATACTAAGTAGAATGAGACTGGCAAATCACTATAGATCCAGAAAGAACTACTATCCATGCAAAGTAGCAACAAGTCTTCTGGCTGAAGCTGTAATCCTTGTTGGCTCTATTCTTTGCATACATGTAGCACTTTCACTTATAAAAATTATGATCTCGCACAGAACTATCACAAGTACTCAGCTGCCTCACCCCCATATGCAGAGCACAAAGGGCAGGAACCCTTGCTCACTTTGCTCACTTAAAAGTCACTTACAACTCAATGTCCACAGAAGGCAGTGCCAGTCAAAATGAGAACAGAGTATGATATGGGAAGTGTGCTGATAACATCTCAGAGGATCAGACATGCTGTCAGCAAATAATTATTCCTTGAATGAGAGTCAATGTGGATGCAACTGTGAATGGCAGACAGCATCCACCAAATTTGTGAGAGAGAATAATTTCAGCTCCAAACAATACTTCTTACCAAAACTTGGCTACTAAATGAATGACCAAGTTGAAGTCATAATGTTTGGCAAAAGTCATTGCAGCAGTACATTTATCAAAGAAGGTAGTTGTTGATTGCCTTTGGGAAAATGACAATATTTTAAATATGAAGTACATAAAAAAAGTGTTAAACATAGGGATATCCTAGGCTAACTATTTTAATACATTTCTTGGAAATAACTGAGTCTTATAGAATACAAAACTCTGGCTAAGGTAAACCTTTCATGATCCTATAGCAGTGCAAATGATGATTGATATTTCACTGACAGCAGTGCTATCTTCCATAAAAGCCATCTCTGATTGAAACAGCATTAGATCATAACTAGAATAAGATAATTTGAAAGCAGGTTGGTTTTGCTTCTAATTAAATAATGTCTGGTGTAATTCTTTACCTTGTGGTATTGTTCTTTGTAGACCTTGATGCTTGTCTGTCCAGTGGACTGCTGCCACAGCTAACAGTCCTGGCGCCAGTGTATATAGACTTGTTCAAAGCCTGCAGAAAGCACTGGATAACAATCCACCCATCTGGATTGTCAACACTAAAGCAGCAGACATCTGCCAGAGTAATTTGGCTGACTCTGACAGGCCCTCATTTATGGGAATTACCAGGCATGCTGGCATAGAGGGATGTAGTATGTCCAGAAACTTAGTTGATTTCTCCTGGACAGCTTCCATCAGAATCTCCAGTGTGACTCCCATTCTGTGCAGGAGCTCTTGAGAGCTTTTATAAGTATCTGGCTGTACTTTTGAGTATCAGTGGTAGCACAGTCTCTTCTGCAGACAAAGGTAATACACAGTAGAAACTGTATGATTAACAGCCTGCAATTTCTCTACCTCAGAGTCTGTAAGACAGATGTTTCAATCATACACAAAGTTCACATACTTGGGATGAAAAAGACCTGACTGGAATTGATATAACAGAAGCAGGTACAATTTGGTTACATTTCTGGCATGGATAATAAAGAAAATATGTTCAAGGATACAAGATTCACTAAATCATAACGTCACTCCTAGTCCTTGGAAAGCAACAACAAGCATTGCAGTAATTAGGAGAACACAAATTGTTATGTTCTGTACACCATTGTGCTAATACCACATGAGTAGCACCACAGAAGGTTTGGGTTGGAAAGGACCTTAAAGATCATCTAGTTTAACCCCTTGTTTTTAGAGTAAACAGTAGAACAGCCAAAATCACAGACTGGTATGGCAAACCAAAGAGAGAATACCTGGTGGATCTTTTGTAGGTTTTAAATTTTACTTCACAATAACAGAATTAAAAGACAACTGATTCTTTTTCCAGAATGCAGGAGGAAAAACCCAGACCCCACCTTAGGTATATAGCTCAGCTTACCATGTGAAAACTATACTAGAGCATTTCTGTGTGTAAACACCTCTGACTTTTGTGTTTATTTAAAGAATAACTCACAAAATAGCATATCTCAAAAATGTACCTGACATCCAAAACAGTGTAAAAATATTTCATGGACTCATAATGCAACATTATTGTGCCATAACTACCAAGACTCCAAACAACTGAGGCTTATACTCTATCATGAGAAAAAAGCATTAGTAGAAACAATTCAGATGAAATTCAATTGTACTTAAAAGAGAATGAAATGTAAAAAAAAAAAACCAAAAACAAACCAAAAACCTAAGAAAAACAAACAAACCCCCAACAACAACAAAAAAACTTAAATAAAAATTGACATTATTGGAAAAAAAAAAAAAAACAGGTGACAAACAGTAAATTATTTGGATTTTGACAAAGTGCCAATTTACTGAACACTTGCCCTGCAAAAAAGGAATTGTGGTAGAGTTGGTTTCATTCTTCTTATATCTCCACAACAGCAGCATGTCAACTCTCATCACGCAAATTGACTCAGATGATTCAGCTCAGTAAGAGAACCTGGACTGACATGTGGAACACAACTACATCATCAATAGGATCCATGAACAAAATTGATAATATTCCTTTAACTTAGCCCGACCCCTTTCATACAATAGCAAAGAAAAGAACTGCTGCTCCTCTCAAACACCAGCTGTGGTCAGTCTTAGAATTGCTGTGTACCATCCAGAACACTCACTGCCCTTTAGGGGGCTTCATCCACCAATGGTTCCAGCACCATTGCTAAAGGACTTTCAAGAGTCAACATTTCTAAAAAAGTGTTAGTGCCCTAGTGTTAGTTATGCAAAACAAATTACCTCAGCACTATCAAAACGATATGAACAGTAATGGTGAAGAGTAGAAATCACAGGAATTTTAGCAGGCATGCACTGGAGAGCCAGCTTCAAAGCCTCTCACAGACATCCTGGGCTCAAATGAAGCTCAAAATTGCAGTTGCACCTCCTGCTCTTTTCCTGTATTTTTTTCTTGGCTGAAATCCTCTCATCTGCCTGCAAAGGAAAGAGGCCCTGTCTTTCTTATCCTCTTTATTGTTCTCATAAGGAAGCTCCTGCTGTTGGTTGGTTACAGAACAATTGACTGTGGCTTGTCCACAACAGTTTTGTGGACTTCCCTCAGAAATGCAGATTTTTACATGAAAACAGAATATTTCAGTATCACCTCTGGTTTTTTCCTTAATTAAGATGCTACTACTGCTTGCGGAATCTTCCTTCCTCTTTTCCTCCTTCCACTTTATTGATTAATTGGGCATCATTAACAGACTTACATATGGACAGTTTTGCAAAAGGTCCTTCAGAAGAAGAAACTTAGTTGTTAATTTGTTTTGAACAGTTCAGTTAATTCTAAACATAGCCTATTGGCAAATTATTCCTACAAGAATAGACCATTTTATACAACAAAAATAATTCTAAAAAAGGACAGACACAGTAACCAATATGCTTATCACTAACTTTGCTAGAAGAAACTATGCATAAATTGTTCTCTTCTGCTGCTGCACAATTCCTTAAGAAATATTTACATTTCTATGCACTTCCTGCAAATGAAATTCTGAAATGCCTTTCAAAACAAACAGCAGAAAACATTTTGAAGTCTTTCCAACTATGATATTAATTTATAACACAAACAAATGTAACATTTCATTCTATAAATACACATAACTATAATTCAACAGACGACTGAAATGGATATCCTGGATCTTGGGCAGAAATTTGGTAAAAGTCATCTCATTTGTGGGGTTTCACCCCCACCCTTTTTTTGTACATTCTCCTGACAAATTTATAGAACGTAAGTTTAAAGTTCTCCAAATATTTAGAGCTGTGCTTCTGCACAAGTCCAGATCTGTCCTGTTATATGCAGAATTGAGCCTATTTCATGGTAAATCAATTTACTGATTCTAGGTGACTACCAATTCAGCAGGAGGAACAACAACACAGTGCCAGGCATGAGTCTTAATTTCCTACAGTCAATAATGAAGTGTGCTAATTACCTCTTATCTGCCCTGTGAACTGCTGATACACTCTTTCCATTATTAGCACAGAGAATCTCCACTTTAACACCTGCTTGTTGGGTTTGGTGGGAGGGGTTTGGAACTAAAACACTGAGGTATTTAGATAGACTAATACACAAGAAGGGATTAGTATTTTCACAACTCAGACTAAAATACAGCTGTTTGTATAAAATGTACAAGATTCAAACTAAAAATAAAACAAACAAACCAACCTCCACAAATCATCTTTTAAAATCAGAAGTAGCAAGCCACTGGGCAAATTAACATTGACCAATTATTTTTGTGCTATTTTAAGATTCAATAAAATGATTTATTAAGGTTGCTTAAATAGCTTCTCTTGCATTGTGAAGTTTTTCAATTCTGATATTAGAAAATAATTGACTTTATACAATACATACCTGCTTTATTTATTCTTCAGTCAATACTAGGCATTAGGTTCAAGGCTTTGTACATGGCAGTTACAGTAGTTACAAGACTAAATGATACTATTACAATCGTTATGTACCGCATTCCTAGAAGAATTCAAAATGAGTATAAGAGAAATTCCAGGCATGTTATCACCTAGATTTTATTTACTTCCATATACCACAGGAGATTTCAGATGTTAAGAGTTCATATTTTGTTGTAACTAGATGCAAAGTAGAAGCTAGAAGAATTTCTCAAAATAATTGTTATTGTTCTGAAAGCAGTACTGGGTTAATGTTTTCTATTTAAGAAAAATAAAAAAAAGTCACGAATAATGGTAAAATATAGAGGCTGATGTATCAGAACATTTTACATTTTTACTAAAATTGAAAGTTGCAGGATGAAGAAATAGAAGTGTAGATATCAGAGTGCTAGGATCCCCCAAGGCATTATGAAGAGCTGTACACAACACACATTGCAAATCTGCAGGTGTACAAATGTTTTCTGCCTGTTCAGAGCAGTTGATAAGTCACTGAATTAATTTACAGACACGTGCTCTGGATTTCTTGATAGCCTAGTTAGAAGTTTCTACTCATCACTAGAATCACCTTGGATCTTCAACAAACCTTAAAAATGAATAACTAGTTCAAGAAACAGTAGAAGATCCTGGGGCAAGTACCACAAGTTTGCCCTGACTTCGTATTCTTTCACAGACATCAGCTTGTGTCTCATAGTAGACAATTAGATAGATGCTGTAAATGGACTTTGTGAATGACCCAGGTCAGTTGTACTCATTGTAGCTGTGCTTTGTATTAAATGACAGAGGCATTTGCAAGTGAGCCCCATGTGAGATGCTGCACACTTGTGGGTGCCAGAGCTTCAGAGAAGCAGACGCTCCAGCCATCTACCCAATTACTGGGTTGATAGCTTGTTCTCCAACCTTTAATTGACAGACCAACATATAAGAAGTAAACCTTGCTGCCAACACAGCTCCAAAGCACTCCTCCTGTTCTGCCAAGGCTGAGCTAAATGAAAAGTACCTGGAACAGCATACATGGCTTTTGCTTTATTAATTGAACAAAACTGTACAAATACTTAATGTGAGGGAGAAATACAAATTAGCAAACAGAGATTGGATGAGAAGTATTAAACCATGTACAATCAACTCTCAAATTTGTCTCCTCTGTAGCCAGGCAATTAAAGTCAACGAAAACACTTCAATTGCCAAGAGGCAAGTACAGGCTCTATAGCAAGGAAATGAAAATAATAAGAAGAAACAATTCTGTTTGTGAGAGAGGCTTTGCCCGGAAAGGATTAAATGCACTTTCTTCATTTGGAGAAAAGTGGGCACACCAAAAATTTTCCTTAGTCAAAATTTGCTTAGTCCAGCATGACATTTTCCTATGAAACATCTTACCAAGAAGTTACTTTGGCAAGGTAGGTGGTTTTCCAGGAAGTTAGCAGTGAACAGTGGCGAATTCCCTAGTGCTTTGCCTTGAATGGCAGCATGCTTAGTGCCCTGCACTAACCTAAAGGAAAAAACAAACATGAAGTACCAGCTAAGAGGCACACAGCCACTGAATGTGTGGTTTCCATCACTGACATTAAGAGATTAACTAAATTTCAGCTGGCCCTATTTGCTTTCCAGATAACGCAAAAAACCCCAAACCAAAACAAAGAAAACCAGCCAACAACAAAAAACCCAGACCCAGACAACAACAAAATGACAGTATGCAGACACCTCTACCTTTTCTTCCACAGGATAATAGACACATTTCACTTTTTAAATGAAAAACTGAAGTTTAGTTTTCTTTCTACATTCTTAGCAATCATATTTGACTATGTTATATTTCTGGCTGAGAAGAGTCCACTTTTGGTAAGAAAATACAGGCAAACATAGTTAATTAGGAATTAATAAATATTTCTAGTCATTAACTCTGTATAATGCAACTTGACATAATAGACATGAAAATACAAATTAATTATTTCAACTTTAACACAGTAGCAGTCTAAGCTATCATCAAATTTCAAGAATTTCAGCTCTTTAGTGAATCCAGTTTTGATCAAAAGAGATGATACATCACACCTTTGCAACAATCCTGCTTACTTATGTAGATGAGTTCTTCTTTGTAAATTGCCTTAATCAGAGGTAAGGCTTTATAAACAACACAAATGGACATTACTTTTTCTGGTTTTCTGTGAACTTTGTTATACTAATCCACCAAAAGGAACTAATCTGTTCTAAAAGCATACAAAGAAACAAATTATCCATGACAAAGAAATGGTTTAGTTCTAAACAGCTGGGATTAGATGGATTATTGAAAAGGTTACTCTTTAATATGAGTCATTTTAAAAGAATGAACTCATCAGCCATTGAAGTAGTTTCCATTCAACCTGTAGAATATATAAAGCGTGCCATTCCAGAAATGGAAAACAATTATTTACCACTGGAAAAGGTTTCTTAGAATTTGAGAAGTACCAAACCTCTCAAGCGTTAAATAACTAAAAATGTGCATCACATCATACATCCTAATTCTCTCTCTTCTCTCTCTTTTTTCTCAAGGTCTTCTACTCTCTGTTTCAAAATCTCTGCAAGAAGTAGAAGATGAAGATATGTTGCTAGCAGCATTAAATCTAGGAAAAACTCTACAAAATGGAGATAAAACTATGAACAGGGGAGTGATACCTTTGCTGAAGCACTACAAGACTGAAGACAGCACTGTTTTCAATGAAAAGAATGCTGGAAACACGAAGTTTTTGGTGAGTTCAGCTATACATTTTGGCTTAATTGTAAAATTGAAACTCATTTATACCCTTTTAGAAAGCAAGTACAATGATTTAAAGCAATAACCATGTAAATATACAAAAAATATCAGTTTAACATAACATAGCCAAGAAAAAAATTCAACTCTATGTATCTAATGCCAAGATTCTAAATGCGTAACTTGGACAGTTGAATGAAATCTGATTTTTACCGATAGTAGCCAAAACTTGGAGGATGGGCAGGGGGGGAACCTATATTTATATTTGATGCATGTCCCTATATGCAGCAACAGGTTTTTAACTTTGCCAAACATGACACTCACTATTTAATTATGTCCATTAAACCATTTTGGCCAAAGATGTAAAGGAGACATTACTTTCAAGATATGATCTTGAAACAAAGAATACCTGCACTGTTGAAGTATAAAGTACCAAATGTGAACACAACTCACTTTAAAGATAAACCTCTTGTCTTCCCTCAAAACAGGACAGAGGTTCCAGACATGATTTCTTCAACCATGTTATGCCAAACAACTTAGGTAGAAAACAACTACCTTATCCTGCACTGAAGGGAGCCATGGCTTTTCCAGCTGACACTGAAATTCAAAATATTCAGTCAACACAGGAAAGAGAGACCACAGATGAAGAAAATTCAGCTAAATTCCCTATAGGAAGAAGAGATTTTGACAGTAAATATATTTTATTTTTACACAAAAGATTATTTCATTCTGGTAAATTACAGTGCAATGTCAATATAGCAATTTGATAAAGGTTCATTTAGAACCTCCATGTCTGTTATGATTCGGTGCACAGGGGAGGGAGCGTTTGTTAAATAAATATTTCCAGAGGCCATAAGAATTCTAGTTCTTTGATGATATAAACTTTCAGACTCTTATTATTTCTCCTGTAGTCCTCAGGTGTATGCTGGGAAGAGTCTATCGACCTTGTTGGCAAGTGTGAAAACTACTGATCTCCACCATATTCTTTGAAGATTAAACATTTTATTCTGAATTTAATGTAATTTGAAGTTACTGAGTGTTAGTGTGGTTGTACATACGCATAAAAAAAAATTTCCCATCAAATTGTAGAGGGATACATAATTCATTACCAAAAATAAGTGTAATTATTAACAATGTATTATTACTAAAAAATAAAAGACTTCAGCATAATCCAGACTTGTAAGCAGTTGTCTAATACAATACACAAGATACTTTCAATTATTTACATATGAAAGGAAGTAATTCATGAATTTCACCTGTTTTCTTGCAAAATTTTACAACTGTCAACATACCATGTACGTGAAAACAAAAACTTAGAGCTGAAAAAAGCGCGTTAATTTTGCCTGACCAGCAATCAACTTATTCTTACTTGCAGTTTTGGTCTGTTTTCTTTTTTTAACAATTTTGCTGTCCAAGTCCTTCTGAGAGCTGTTTGAAGTCTTAAGTCTTTTAGTATTTTTTTGCAAAGATGGTTCACTTTCCTTGTCAGAGATTATTTTGTCGTTATTCAAATCCATCTGTTCATTCTCGGAGTTCTTGTTCCTTGGCTGACAACTCAGCTTTCCCATTTCTGTATAACTTCTAGTCTGGTGAACACTTTCAGAAATAGTTCCAAGCACTGGTACATCAAGACATGAATTTGTACCTTCTGTCATGTAAGAATATCAAAAACATATGTGAAGAAATAAAAAGTTACCTGAGAATATACATCCTTTTTCTATAAGGACTACCATGTTATTTTTTTTCTTTTAAATCAAAACTAATGTATTACCAATAAAACTAAGCTACGCTGGTCATTGCTATTACATTTGCTATGTGTTCATAAGTGCATTGCCAATTTAAAATTACACTGCTCAAAACATGTGATAACTGACTTAAGGAAGTGGATTTATAACTTTAAGATATTGGAAGAGAGGGTTAAAGGGCATAGAAATTTTATATATTGTATAGTTTATACTGCAGTAAAACAAATTTTCCCCCCAATTAATGGCAAAAATACAGATTTGACTCGGATTACTTTTGTAGAATAACAACAAATATGTCATATATGCAACATATATATTTTTTTTTACCTCAAGATAGCATCAACAAATTTTTCAAACATTTCTATTTTCAAAGCACTGACATTACAGTTTTATTGCAAAAAGATTTAACTGGCATATGAGACATTGAGAACAATGAGATGTTTTTGTTCTTTTTGTTGAAAACATTTATACTGAGTTCTACTAAAGGCTTTTTGGACAGCATTTAAAATATTACCTATCACATTTATTTATTCAACCCTACCACAGCTTACCTGTGCATTTTCCATCTTTTGAACGTTGCTTTGGTACAGGATGTTTGCAGGTTGGAATTGCATGGGAATGCTGACCACTCATTTCACTCAAATCATTTTTATATGTACAGGCAAACTGGGATTTAATTGAAGACTGCTTCATCTGCAAATACCAATCTGCAATTAGCTTTTATTATTTACAGAAGAGAAAGACAACACCTGCAAGACTAGTAAAATAATAAGCTTTCCCATTCTTCTCACAGAAAAATGGATATGCTCACATTAAAAAAGAAAATTAAGTATTCATTTACAAAGTGTAAGGGCTTTCAAGGATAATCATTTACTATTCTATTAGAAGTCCTAAAATAATTAAAAAATCTCTTCTTCATCTCTTTCAGAAAGTTACACATTAACTCTCTCAGAGCTCCAGCTTAAAGTTTTCTCTCTTAAGTTAGGCCTTAGTCTTCTGATAGACTCCACTGTTTTGAGTAGGTGTCATAGCTACCACAGTCAATTTCCATACTTCTATAGGTCATCATCTATATTTACACCTGAAAGGGAAATATAAAGTGCTATTTCAGATTTCCCATTTATTCACAAAACAAAGCCATTTCACCATTGAATGCCAATGTCTAACTCCAGATTTGTCAAAGCACACTCATTTAGCTCAAGTCACAGGTAAAATTTCCTCAGCTTATTCTTAAGTTACAGTTTCATATCACCTGAGAATTTCAGGTCAAGCTTTGTACTTCCCATACCATTGATCATAAATGATATAGATTCTGCAAGACAAATTCTGCCCCCACTTTCATCTGAAAGTGCACTGGATTATACAAATTACATTGAAAGATGTAGCACAAAGCAGATAATTACAATACATTTGGATTTTTAGCTAATAATTTTAACACAACAAAGGCAAATTTAAATCAATTCGAGCTGAACATGTGCAATAGCAAAAACATCAGAGAAAAGAACAAGCAATAAACACTGTTACAAAATAAATATTGCTATACAAATAGATACCAGGAGTGATTTTGTTGAATAAGAGGTTTACAGCCACTTTTCTGATTGAAAGGTTTGCATTATGCAAGTCTACTTTTCTTCTTAGCACAAGCAAGATTAAAACTCACAGTTCAGATTTGACCCTCAGAGATATAATTTTCTTCTAACTCAAATTCTCAGATTTAGAAGGGAAGAAAATAATGTTTCCAGAAGCTGCCTTTCACAGAGAACTTCATCCACAAAATTCAGTCACAATTTATGCCACTTTCATCACATCCTGCTTTCACACACATACATAACAGACTCAAGCTTATCACTGACATGCAATCTAGTTATCTCTTCATGGTACTGCTGTTGGCCAGGTGAACACACTGGTCTATTTGGAAAAAAAATATCCCATTCATTTACAGAAACATAGTTGTTCTTTCTGGTTTAACATGCCTGGACATACATGGTTTTACTTTAATCCTCAGTATTCCCTTCAGGAGTCAAAAAGGCCAAATTTTCCCTGTTGTCCATCATTCTTAAACTTCAATTTATCTGGGCCAGATTACAGACTGAGACAACATGGAAAGAAAAGCAGATTTAACAGGGCAAACTAGCAAGCCTGACTCTCAACAACTCAAATCTCTTTCAAGTGTTAATCTACTTTGTACTTAAAATATTTACCACAAAATAAGACTATATACATAGACATTTCAAGGTTTGTGTGCTTCAAGATTAAGCCTCAGCTCACTGACTCTAAGTAGAATCATAGAATATGCTGAGCTGGAAGGGACCCACAAGGATCATCGAGTCCAACCCCTGGCCCTGCACAGGACAGCCCCAAGAATCACACCATGTGCCAGAGAGCATTATCCAAAGACTTCTTGAACTCTGTCAAGCCTGGTGCTGTCACCACTGCACTGGGAGCCCGTTCCAGTGCCCAGTCAACATTCAGGCGAACATCATTTTCCTAATATCCAACCTAACCCCCTTAAAAAGCTTCATGCCATTCCCTCATGTCCTATTGCTGGTCGCCTGAGAGATCAGTGTCTGCACCTCTTCTTCCCCTTGTGAGGAAGCTGTAGACTGTATGTCATTAACTTTATACTCTTTTCAGAAAGTGTTTTGAAGTATAGAGCAGCTGTCTAGTTTAAATTTAATCAACATCATATTGTACAATTACAATATTAAGAAAATAAAGGGTTGCATCTCCTTTAAGCTTCAGGTTACTGTAATATGAATGAAAATATTTTCCAGTACTTGATATGTTTCTGAAAAACTTCATCTAAATCCTTTAAAAATTCCTCAATTCTCAATTATTGTTCAATAAATGAGACACATCAAAAATTATGCAATACCTTGAACAGCTTTCTATCACATTCATATTGCAAGAGGCAAATAAGCTACAATTTTGCTAAGCTGATGAATCTGTAATAAATACAGCATTAAAAACAAAATTTGAGCAAGAAAGTCTGATAGCTACCATTCTATAACCAACAATAAATGCAGTTATTTTTTTATTAACAACAGTGTTTCTTTTTTACCACTCCCATCTGACACTTCACTAATTCAGTTTGTAGGGACAGAAAATGTGGAGTCAAAGGACAGAAGTCAAGCTCAAATACTGAAAAACAGCATAAACTCATCTGTGTTTCAACTCCACTGAAGCTTGAAATATGTCTGTATTGCATCACCTACCATTCAGGCATTTGCAAACAGTACACAAACCTCTACCAAACCAGACTGTTGATGCTAGAAGTAATCTAGGGGGCATATGTATAGTGTAAGACAACTTGTTGAAGCAGTCAAACATTTCAACTAGTCTGGGAATGTATATTCACTAGTATAAAGAACTGTATTACATTGGGTGAAGTAGCAATAAGCAAATTTTAACAGCCTGAAGGCAGCACAAAGGATCACAAGTCTAGCGCTGAATTAGGAAGTAGAGCTTCACTGGAATGTTTTTAAGAAGAAAGATCAACCTAAAATTTACTTGAAGCACACAATGAAGCCTGTCAACAGCTTGAAAAAGCTCTCAGGAAAAGAGCTCTTAGAGTTCTTTTAAATTAAATTCCATAAAATTCACTGCTTTAAGAGCACCACTCCAGTGACCCACAGCTCAGGGAGAGAAAAAAGGTTGGGAGATCACTTTGCTAACTGAGTAGCTGCACACGAAGGGCATACAACAAACGCAGCCTTACTATGCCCCCTTTCCTCTTCAAAAGCAAGTGGGATGTTGCTCTTATTCCCATAAGAAGAAAGAAATTCTGCTTCATTTCAGAAAAAAAAAAGGTTCACTGTTTTCACTCTTCAGCTGCAAGAAGGTAGGAGAGAATTACAACTGGTTCAGCATAAGTAGGTCAATCAGAAGTCCTAATAAGCAGATAAAGCAGTACATTCTCCCACCTTGACATCTGTATCTCGAGAAATTTTTCAGTTGGTCAAGATGCCCATATAAAACATTCACTTTTATGTGAAATATTAATGGTGCATGCTCTATTTATTTCTAAAAGTCAGATTATAATCTGTTCCAGATCTCCTTCCAGCATCTGCATACAGACAGTACTGCCAATATTTAGTCACTAAGAATGTTGAGATTTGGTTTTTATACACTGGAATGGCATAATAGAATTTGAAAACCTACATCAGTAACAACAAACACATGTTTTTATTTTCTAGCCAAACAACTAGAGTACTATCTGGAAGAAAAGAAGAGATAAAAAGAAATTTATTTTCTCCACCTTTACCCTTTTCCTTTTAGAAAAAAAATCTTCAAGGAAAGTTGAAAGAAGGAGTTGAAAAAGGGAAGAGAGTACAAAGGGAAGAGTAACAAAACAATAAATGATCTTTCCCAAACCCATGGCATGTTATTAAAAAAATATCCTGGATAGCTCAGGTAGTGGCAAGCTTTTATTGTACTGAAACAATCACTTTTTTTTTTAGTGTGATATTGTACCAGCCTTTTGCTATCCCAAAATAACCTGCTACTGTTTTGAGAACATAAACCTCAAATCACCTAATTATTGGCTTTCAAACAAAACTCACAGCTATGGATCCTAAATAAAGTAGTTTAGGGGTTTTGTAGAAATAAAAATGGTATTTTCTACACAAATGTGGTTTATCAACCGACCCCAAGTCTTTCTTCAGATTTTGTACTGAACTTAAAACCTTTTCCTTCCCTTCACTTCTCTAATAAACTATCAGTCAATTTTGGTGTTCTCCTTAATTATACTCTCCTTAATTATATATAATTATACTTTGGAAATAAATATTTCTTGCAATGACAGATGAGACTACTACCTGAAGAAGATTGTTTTCTTTATTACTATGACTCTTCTGTTCACAATTACAGTGGGCATACAAGAAAACTCTTGATAACTTCCTGTTCATAGTTTTCCAAGTCACAGTTTATTTGTACTGGAATCACAAACAGGCAAAACAATTCTCTCAAGTAACAGCATTTAGAGAACTAAGCAATGAAAAATAACAGCAGTGCATGAAGCTAGATATTAAGTCATTTTATAGAGACATGAAAAAGTCACATGAGAAAGGCAGACCAGGATTTTTGCTTTGTGGAGCTTTTTTCTTGGAAGGATTTCTATACACAGTAAAATTACAATGAACTTCAAGCATGCCAAGATTTGTTAGAGTTCTTAAGCCACAAATTCTTCTTAAAACTAAAACTGCAGCTATGTTCCCAATTGGAGGGAAATAGTGCCTCATATAGGAAAGGTTGTCTCCGGTTACATTAAGAAAAAAACACACCAAACTACTGAAAGTTCTTGCAGCTGTTTCAGGGTAAGTCTGTTAACAATACAGCAGGATTTCTAAAACAAAATATTAAAAGGCTAAAATAATCTTAACTTTACAAAAAAATATCTGTTACACTCTCATATATGGCATGCTTACAGCCTAATAACTTTGGTTCGTCTCTTAACTCCTAAAGTTCTCGGTTTCACTCATTAGTGAAATCCCATTAGTTCAGGAACAGTACTTCACCTACAACTTGAAAGTCTCATTAATATTTTGCAGTGCAGAAGAAAGATGAAAATCTTATTATGCAACATTTTTGTTGTCCTAAGTTGCTCTTCAGCCTAAACAAGGCAGGTTATTGTAACAGCCTGTTCATTCCCCTCTCACACCACTAAGCAGGGTTTTAACAATGCGTTGAAATCAATAAAATAACTAGTCGAAGAAACAGGGTATCTACTCATTTCATAGAAATAGAAATATGATTCAAAAAAGCAGACATAAGGCTGGACAAACCCTTTTCAGAAAAAATAATTTTCTCCTGTCCAATTAAGCTTCTTACATATTTCTGTAAAGCAGAGGAGTGGTAAGGACAGCTGACAAGAGACATAACTTAATACGTGTTCCACAGACCTTTCTGAATTAAAGACTCCTTCTACAAAATACCATTCACCAGAAGACACTTGACTTAAGCAATAGATAAACTTGAAACTAAATTGTCTCCCAAAGCAAGACCAAGTTTCATATCGTTATTCTTACCTACTTCTGCTAGAGGAAATGAAACAATACAACATGCTTGTTCCCCAGACTTCTTTCTCATCAAGCAATACGAGCAACACTTTTGCTTGTGAACAAATGCCATTATAGCTAGGTGATCTTTCTGTGTTTCTTCCAGTATTTAATGAGGATTGAGAGACAAAAAATATTTCTTTGTCATTCACTGTTGCCAGGAGTTTGTTTTGGCACAATGGAAATATCCACAAGATTTATTTTATTTCTGAACACCAATTGCAGTTCATAGCTACCTGTTTACTTTATCCACTGTCCTTATTTTTAGATACTAAAACACACACGTGTGATGATGTATCCTAGGTCCAAATATTATCAAACTGCATTCCTCCACACAATTCCACAGAAGCTGAGAGATCAGTTCCTCTTAAGGAAAGAGAGGGCACAACAGCTTTTTTTTCTCTCTTACTTTTTTACAAATTTATTTTTAATTCAGGTGTTTCTCTTTTTTCTTTCTAGATTTTACTGAATTTCTTCATTTAACACATCCATATTGATGGGACTCAGCATACAGCCAAACTAATCACCACTACTGTGTTTTTCATCCCTTCTCAAATATCATGGAAAAGGTAACTTTTATGGGACAAGTCCTAATGAAACATCATTAATTTATACTATAGACTAACCACCTAACACCTATCAGAGGCAGCATGGTAAAAAGGTCCTTCGGGCAACTTTTTTGAACTAAAGCTACCATCACATATATGGCAAAAGCAACTTCGCTGAAGGATCACAGATATTGAGAAGAAACATCATATTGCTATTCCCTTATTCAAAAAGCAAATATCTGGTACCTCTTCGGAATCAATTCCTAACATGAGTGCAGTATGCATAACAAAATTTGTAACTGTGAATTTTACAAGCAACCTGTACACATTTCAAGATGGTTGCATGGAATAACAATGGAGACTGACACTCACTGTAAGAAGGTGGCAACTATTACTACAGTACTTGAGATCTGCAGTCATGGACAAGGAATTCTTTGTGCTATGTGCCATACAGTAAGGACCAAACAAAAATTATTTCTACCAAGAGACATTACAATCCTAGACAAGAAATATATGGATTCATAGAGAAAGGAACTGAAATGAGTCACTGTAGTGGGCATTTATCTCAACAAAAAGCACTACTAAGGTTTGGGGAAAGGTTGATTTAAAGGTACTGAAAAAGGTTTGAAAGGAGTTTAATGAGTTCTGCAGATAGCTATAGGAAATCCCTTCAGCCATAAGAAACCGTGTAAAAGACAGCTAAAAGGATTCATCTGAAAATTAACAAATGAACAACAAAGACTAGTATTGCAGGCTGAATATAAGCAAGGACAGAGCAAAGCAGCAAATCAGAAAAAAATCACTGGATTCAGACAGGCTAAAACAAGTAGTTTATATGTACCACAACTTAAATGAACAGACTGAGATGCGAACAGTAGGATAGCATCTAGTGTCTAATCACTTTGATAAGAATTTTTTGGATAGCAATCTCAGTGAAGAAAGGTAGGCGAAAGTTGCAACTACCAAATCCAAGAAAAACACACAGCAGCACTTCAAAAAGTAAAATGGACACCTAATAGGTTACACTTGAGTAGACACAGAGACAGAAAAAAATTCCAGAAGTGTCGTGGAGTGAAAATATAACACATACAATACCTAACATGTACAGTACCTTCTTCAGTGTTAAATATACCAGGAAAGACAGACTTACCACCTCAAGATCAAGAGCTGGCTATCCACAGAATAGTATAGAATTGACAAAAGATGTCAGTTTTGACACAAGAACACTAAGGTCACTCTAGATCTGTGAATTGTTGATAGCTGAAGTTGTTTGTAGATGTATGCAGCCACAAAGAAAGTACAGAAAGAGAAGAGAAAGATAGGGGACTTAATTTCTTCATAACAAAAAAAAAAGAATATGGAGGAGTAGAAACATGCAAATTAAACTGTAGAAATTGTTAGAAAACTAGAGAGAAAAAACCCAAAAATAACATGAAAGATCAACATTTTAAGAAAGAAGTAGGATTTTATATGAGAGGGTGGAATTCAAATATGAATGGCAGAGAACTGAGTTTTAGTTATAGAAGTCAGCAGTTGTTTGGCACCAACCATTTTAGTTGACTCATATTTTTGCTTGTTTCTGTCAAAAACTTGTCAAACCAGCAAATGTCTCAAATGTGACAGGTAATTACTTTTAGATAATAATTTTTGCACTTTGATACTGAACACAGCTCTTGCATCCAATTACAAAACTTCCATTAATATAAGGGAATGATGTATCTCAACATTTTATGCACACACCATGATACGTTTTTGCTATTTGATGAGTAAAGCTGCAATTTAAATATGTTGTTTACATAAAATTAGAGAAGAGCCTTTATCAATTTTTCATAATTTGCCTATGAGTTTTAAACTAAATTTCACCCTAATTAGTGCATGTATCCAAAATGCCCATCATTGATCCAATCCACAAAAAAGGACTCAGAATGAAGTTGGAGCATATTTAAAATGCATGCTGAAAACACTGACAGTGCTATTCATTTCAATGTCTTTCTACTTCTTAGGCATGCACTGTGTGTTCAAGCTTATCTAGTGTCCAGTGACAGAAAGATATTTTCCATTGTGCTGTTCTAGAACCAGTTCTGATGACTTAAAACACCTCTTCCTTATATACTAATTAGATTTGTGTTTTTACATATTGTCAGGACAAAGTTTGCAAAAAACATTATGCCACTACTTTTATTTAGCTTTCTGTTGAAATACAGCAGAAGACAAACTCTGCTTCCATCCATAGTCTCAACATTCAAGTCTAGCAATTTTAAGGAGAAATACTATGTAAAATGAAGTACACTGAAAGACAGCAGTTTTCAGAAATATTGTTCTTTTGAATAGAGCCCCTCACAATACCAACACGCTCTTGTAAAGTTCCATTTCATCTACAAAAAGCAAACATTAGTATCTTTATTTTACTGTTCACAAAGCAATGTTATGGAAATGTCCTCAGATTGATACAAACAAAAAGCATCAAAAGAAAAAAAGCATTGAAAATGTCATTATTACACCTTTTCAATGTCTGTTTTATCAAAACTAAAATCAGGTGAGAGTATTCAGTTTTCTCTGTTTTCTGATAGCTTGGTTTGTTTCTATGGTCCTGAAATACACAGATAGGTAAATGAACAGAGAGATTAACCCACTAAGAAATCTTCATTAGGAAGTACTTTAAAGTTTAAAGCCTCTTTTTTCTGGAGTTTTAGATATTTCTATTCATATTACAGTACTGCTCTAGTTGGGCCAATTACTGCAAGTTAATCACAATTACATTTCTTCAGCTATGGGGTAAAAATCTCAAATATCTGGCTGAAATGTAATGCTGCTATTTTTATTTTATCACTATTATTACAATGCCTCTATAGTGGCATAGCAATTACTACAGAGTACCTTAATTACTTTTTCATCCATAGATTTCAGAATACGTTGTCTAAGAGGTTTTGGAGAAGATCCATCGGATCGTGCCGGAGAGCTACATTAAAAAGAGATAAGTATTTAGAACATGTAAAAGCAATTAGTTAATAAAAGTTTTTGCCATACCAAGTTCCTCAGAAACAGGAAGGCAAATATCTTCACTCTCCAAGCTTTACTTTGATTTCTACCTTCCTAAAGAACCACGTACATTGTGACAACTGAAGAGAGCATAAAGAAACCAAACCAACAGTTCCAATTTCTGGTACTCATTTTGCAGTATATTTCCAATACTGTAGCTCTGCAGACACAGTATTATTAGTAGTAGTAATGCTGGTGATGAACTTCTAAGCCACCATTCTACTTACACCCCCATGAACAGCATCAGATTGATATTCAGTATAATTTTCCTCCTATTTGCAGACTTCTCAATAGAAATATTCACACAAAATGTTTCCACTCTTACATGCTATTATGTAACTAGTTATGTACATCAACGAAAAAATTTGATGCTTATGATGAAAAAAAAATTAATTATACACATAAAGGGGGATTTTTTGGTCTTGCAATAAGAACTAAGCTATGCTTTCGTAAATGATTACTTCTCTCTTTAAGCTCATGGCAGATCAATGTGCATATGAGGACAGGTTTTTCATTAATAATTCATTCTTTATTTACCTCAATTCATCCAATTTTTTTCATAAATAAAATTTGGTTTCTTTAGTTTGCTCTTTATTTTATTTCTAATTGTCTGTGGTGCAAAATTTGTGCCAGCCTTGCAATGGTTCTCCTATTTTAATTGCCAAAATATGTATGTTCAAAATAGCTTCATCATGTTACTGTCTACACTATTGTTCTGGTTCATGAATCCTCTTTTTAACCCATAGTGTCAAAATTCTTAGCATCCTGTTCTTTCAACAACTGAAGATTCCTCAGGACCAGTGACCAAATAAATCATCACTGCTTCTTCAGTGCATGGATAGGGGAGTTTCCTTGTCAGTGCCCAGAGAAATGGGTTTTCAAGAGTCCTTCATAAAGTCTGCGTGGCCCAGAAATGTACACTCTCAAAAAGTCCATGCTACAAAAGTATCTTGAAGATACAGAAAATGCAAATGAAGACTTAGAAAACCCTTGAAAACTCAAAACTGTTCTAAAATTGCTTTCCTTTTACACCTAATCTCACAGCAGACAGCGCTGTGTTTATTTGCTTCGTCTAAGTAACATCAATGCTTTGTTAGACACTCAGATCCCTTAAAAAATCCAAACAAACTAACAGAACAAAAGCAACCTCCTAAAACTCACCTGAAAAGTGTCAAAACAGAGGTGATACCAAATAAATTTAAACTTTCATTGTCACATAACAGATCCGCTTTGTTCTGGGTAGGAGGACTGACAGCTTCTTCATCCAGAAGAACTAGCAAGACCTTTACAGTATCTCTGCCACAATATGCAGTGCCATGATTTATGGAATGCAATTTTGGCTGCAAGTAAATAAAAAGGAACATAAAATGGCAAAGTTCAACAAGCCAGGCCAATAGCTCACCTCCAAAATCAATCCACATCAGCACAACATGTGAGAACCCCCTCCTTCCCTTTTCCAGTAAGCATTTATGGGGAACTTCTCCATGGGAAAGTTTCTCATCCCAAGCAATTAGTAGAGTTTAGATCACTTCCAGCTACAGGTATACACTGATGAGCAAGTCACATAGAAAAATATACAAATCTATGCTGAAACTGTGCAGCAGAAATGAGCATTCTATGTTCTGGTACACAAACACTTTCTGGTGAAGTCCAACCAGTCTGACAAACAATCTGCTAAAGCTGTTGGTTACAAGCAAGATTTCCATCAGGATTTGACAACAGAGGTACTTGGCACAATTTCCTGTTGTTTGGGTGAGTTCCTCATGATTTTCCCCAAGAATAAAGAATTCCTTAAAGAAAAAAACCAATCCACATCTGGAAGTGCTCAATACAACAGTCAGCAGTACAGATGGAGAAATCCAGAGCCACTGTGGGACTTTACAAATTGAAAGTTTGCTGTAATTTTCTTTAAAGGTACTAGGAATTCCATGGAGAAATTTAGGGCTTAATATACAGTGGTAGTTTTAAAAAACTATAGGCTCTCTTATTTACTAATACACAGAAACATTGAACGCCCTGACTTTATTCTGAAGGGCAAGACAAGCAATGAACTGCATTTATCTAATCAGTTAACTGCTTTTAAACACAGTCTTGAAAAGATCAAATTCTATTTTTCTCTCTATTTGATTACATCAATTAGTGTATGTAGCTTTCAAGAAACCATAGCAACACATGTCAGTCAGCTACTATAAGTTATAATCAATAGCTAGAAATAGCAATTACAGAAATGGCTGTTACTTGGCTTTACAGAATTGGCCTATTTCAGTACCATTTAATTTCCTCAAATTTTATTCTGAGTCTCTTCAGTCATTACATCACCATAGCATAGATTAAATGTCATGTGTGCCATTGTGAATTTATCTTAATGAAAAAAGTAAAAATTTGGCATCATCTTGACTGATGATACACAAAGGAAAAAAAATCTTTAGAAATAACTCAGAAATCTCAAGTACTACAACATCAGAGACTCAACTCTGTGTACTAACCATGGACAAAAGTCCAGGGCAAAGTAAGAATTCCAGGTAAGACAACAAAAAGATCTCGGAAAGACAAAAAAAAATCTTGTTTATAAATAAGCTTAAAATTACAAATCAAAAATTTTTTTAAAATAAAATAGTTGCCCAGTCTTTCAAGAGTAGTGACCATTAGCTACTCCAGACTATTCTGCTTAGTTGCATCCAGAAACACCAGCCAGATTCCATTTACTGCAGTAATTTTCTTAGGAAGAAATTAATCATAATTCCTATTAGTCACTCATGCAGGCTTCAACACAAAGTAGTGCTTCCTGCTGCATAAAGTAATAACTTTTCCTGGAGCTCTAGATTCTTATAAACCAGGTATTTGCAGGAAAACTGAGCAATGATGGAAGAAAACTGCCACTGCCAGGAGAAAAGCAAATATTTTTCTAATGAAGTTACTCTTTTCAGGTACGTTTTATGAGGAAACAGCCTTACTGGGAGCTAGTGGAGGTATAATTTTCGCCTCTATACTTATTTTAAATTTGCACTCAAAGAAATGATTCAATCTCTTACATAGGAAAAAAACCCTAACATCCTATTGAACCAGAACTTATACTGAATTTAGATTTTTTCTGAAAAATTATAGCATCATGGGGTTACTCTATTAAGTGAAATCAAAACCAAACCTCCAAGATCTATGTAAAAATCTGAACAAAGCATTAATCTTTGCTGTCCTGAGATCTTAATAGAACAATACAGATGTTCTAATTTTTTATAGAGTTCAAATTAATTTGGAAAACTTATGGGACCTTTTCAATTTTGCTTTCTTTTTCCATTACAAATGGCAACCTATCCCTCTATATGTTTAGTAAAGTGTTCTTCCACACCAAGGTCCATTTGATATCACTATCTTAACATTTTTCTAAGTTCCCTTTCCCACCCCTCATCTCTGTGAATCATCTGTTTAAGGATAATTGTTAAAATAGACCTTCATCACAATCTTCACAGACTTCATTTACATCAACAAAAAGAATTCCCCACACCAAAACCAAAATAACAAACAATGCTGACAAAGGCAAGCAATTTACACATATTCTATCTCTCATCCCTTCACAATTAAAAAAAAAATAAGTTTCCTCACACTTAGTCTGTTCTCTATGAATGTTCAGTCTACATTTTGGTCGTTACCTCTCTCAACTACTGTCCTTATCTCTAATTCCTCAGGCCCCACAAAGGACTGCAGTGGTTGACCCTAGTTAGCTGCCAGGTGCTCGCCAAGCTGCTCTGTCCTTCCTCCTCCTAAATAGGACAGGAAGTGAAAAAATGTTGAAAAAAGCTCATGGGGCCAAAATGAGGACAGGTTGTTCACTTACCAATTACCACCATAGGCAAAACAAACTTGACTTTATGAAATCAATGTAATTTATTGCCATTTAATCATAATGGGACCACATCCTTCTTCCCAGACTCTACATCACTCACAACTTTTCCACCTCCTTCTCTCAAGTGGCACAGGGGGATGGGGAATGAGGACTGCAGTCAGTTCCTAACACTTTTGTCCCTTCTGTTTCTTCTTCCTTACATTCTTACTCTACTCCTCTATGTGGGATACCTTCCATGGGACACAGCCCTTCACAAACCTCACCACTACAGGTCCTCCCCACAGGCTGCAGTTCAACAACTGCTCCAGTGCGGGTGATTTCCACGGGGTGCAGCCCTTCAGGAACAGGCTGCTCCCGAGTAGGACACCTATGAGGTTGCAGGTCCCACCAGAAAATCTGCTTCTGCAAGGAATTCTCTCCATGGGCTGTAATTCCTGGCAAGAACCTCAGCCCATAAACCCACTGCAGCACTGGATTTGTGAAGTCAAGTGCCACAGGCACATCCAGACAAGTCATCTCCAATGGCTCTCGTTACATCCATACTGTGGGGAGTATGGATGTAAAGTGGGGAGTACGGATGTACCGTGGGGAGTACGGAGAAAAGGTTTAGCTTAACACCCACCATCTTCTGCTGTGCACCCAAGTGTCCTCACTGAAAAAAACAACAGCAGAATCTGCCCATCCCCAAGTAGGTGGGGTGTTCCAGCAATAACTGACTCAAGAATTGACAAAAAACCTCAATATAGAACCACAGACTCACAAAACTGAGTTCATAAACTGCCCTCAGGTGCCCATCTTGAGAAAAATATTAACTCCACTCTGCTCTCAACAGGATAAGGTATTTATCCACATTCCTACCATCATCAGGATACAAACATCTTTGCTATCTTCTGCCTCAACAAGGATACTGGTAAACACTTCTATGAGTTGTCAGACTATGAGCTTCTGGAGAACGGTAAGAAACAAGCATCATTTTGGAAAAGCAATGGTGAATTTCTCTGAAGAATGAAGTTTCAATAAAATGCTTTTACCTGGCTTATAATGATCTACATGATTTTTCTAAATTTTATTGGTAACACAAGTAGCTAAATGAAGACAGAAGTGATGATATTTATAATTTTTTCAGATAAGAAAGAAACAAATAGAAGGATATAAAAGGGAAACAGGGAAATACAGTGAAGAAATATTCATAGCACACAGGAAAATGAGAATGAAATATATACTCCAATATACTCAGTGGAAACACACATTTAAACCAGCTTAAACTGGCCAACAGGCTCTGGCTGGTTTTAGCTGTTTCAAAAAAGAAAAAGGATATTGAAGGTTTGAATAAAATTTGTTAAAAATCTTTTGCTACCATGGCATAATTCCAGTGACTTCACAAAACAAAGCATCCTAACAATTCTAAACACATTCAAGGTGTCTATAATTTTTTTGTAATTTGCTAGAAAAATACATGGCATTACGTATCTTATACATCAACAATGTAAAACAAAATCATTCAAGCTGGTTGATTTTTTCATCACAAAAAGATTATTATTGAAATCTGAATAGATTCAAAGTACATGAACCACAATTAGAAATCCTGTATTATACTCTAAACACCTGACTTACAGAACTTAAAATATCCTGATTCCTTCCAAGAAAACAAAATCATTGATAGTTTCATTAGTGTCTTGAAACACCAAAAGAGAAAAGGTTACACATGATTGTTTGGGGCTTTAACTCCCCTCCCACTCCACATTTTACCATGTTTTAGACTTTGTTCATATTTAACCTTACTTTGAATGCCTTAGCCTTAGAAGTACTTGATGTTGAACTAATTAAAACCTGTGTGTTTTAATAAAAAATTACTGATACGTGTTCTCAAATCCTAATTCTACTTTCATGAGGTTCTTTTGTTGGGAAATTTGTTATAGAGTTACTTCTTTGAAATTAATGGCAAACCTGACGCTTCTAAGTATCTACATTTATAATAACTGGACAACCAAATTAAGCTTTGAAGATTATTTTATTTACAAGTTTGAGGTAAGAAATTTAGGTTATGTAAATCAGCTATTTGAAATCCACAGTGTAATCCTCAAGTATAAGTCTTCCAACAAGTTTAAAACCACAGCAGAGAGGAAATGACACTACTTTTGTACTGTTAGAAAAAGAATACTCTATAGATAGTCCTTTAAAAATGAAAAAGAAAACAGGCAAAAGACATTTGCTTTCTTATAAAACTAAATAGTAAAAAGAACAAAAGAAGTCCCATTACCCGTGCTGGACTGACTCCAGTAGTGCTAGCAGTCAAGGTTTCCTGTTGTGAATCGATAATATTTTTAATCTTCAAATCCAAATCTTGTACAACTTCCTCTACTGCCTGACAGAAAGGATCCCCATTGCTTCGGCCTTTTATCAAATGCATCTTCACTGTTGACAGAATTCGCCCCCCTGCAATTCTGAAAATAGGCACAGGGTCATCTCCACATTAATCTTGGCAACACTTTAGTATACCTATTAATGCTGAACATAGCCAGTCTTCACTGTTAATCAGAGAGAACAGCTTTGATCTTTTAAATCAAACAGCAGTGGAGATGTATTGTACAACACAATAGTTTGCTAAAAAAAAAAAAAATTATTATAAGGAAAGGTAATGAATTCAGCATTTAGTAATACTCTGAGCTGCAACACAAACTAACTTCTCCTTAGAAGTTCAAAGAAAAGTACTTTCTTTAAACCTACATTTACAGTTTTGCTCATAAACTGTTAAGTGTAAACAAATTTTTTCACTCAAACATGCATTCCTGTTTAATGTCCAATTAGATTTTTGAGTCTTTTGTGCTTTGAGAAGGTGCTCCAAAATCCCAATCTTCTTTCAATTTTATTTAAATAGATAGTAATAGATAGTACTTTAATTAAGATTTTATGAAAGAGAGAATAAGCTCCTTTAGCTAAAAGCGTAACATTTTTTCCAGCCCCTAACCAGTATGTTTTACCATTGCTTGAGCAAAGAAAATAAAGCATTACAAGAACCACTCAGCCCTCCTATATTATAATGTATCTCTTCCCAACAGCTTTTTTTTCCTAAATTAGGTTTACAGTCCACACCAAAGCAGAAATTCAGCATCCTGATACGCTATTGGTACCCACAGAATAATTTTTAGATACATTTATGATGCTGCAAGTGACAGTTCTGTCAACACCCAAAAGCAATGGCTTCATTACTCCAGGTCACAGAGCCAAGAGTGACATGACTTATTTTTCAGCTTCCTCCATGCTTACTGGTTTCCTTCATGCTCCTGCCAGCTTGCCCTAAAAGGGTATCTTGCAAATGCAAATAAAGATGTTTTTTGTATACATTAAATTCTGAAGATAAATTTGAGAATTACAGTTTGGAGAACCTTCATCAAATGAATCTCTCCATGTCTACAATCATATAAATATAAAATAATTGGGCAGAACTAGATAAGAACAGGAGTTAAGTCAGACAAAAAATAGTTTGTTTATATTGTTTCCACTTTAAATACATGGAGGGAACTGAGCCAGGGACCTTACTGTTTTGGCTTATTCTGGGTGAACAAGACTCCTGTAAATAACTTGAAAAACCTGAAGTAAACATGCAACTATTTTTTGTGGGGTTTTTTTTGTTTGTTTGTTTGGGGGTTTTTTTATTGTCCTTTTTTGGGTTTTTATGTGTAAAACCCAAATATTTCCACGCAATTCTCAGCTTCAGCTTTTACAGACTAAAGATTATACAATTCACATTAGATTTTTCAGGCTTCATTAAACAGAAAAACTTATGCTTTGAAGAAATTTAAGAACAATGTATGCACTTGGCCAAAAGAAAAATCCCCATGTCAAGTCTCTCTGTAGACTTGATCCTGTAGACAGATGGGTCTGTTAAGACCCATCCAGATCTTGGAAAAGACAGTTTAAAGAAAAAAATTTAAAAATCTACTGTACCACTGCTCCAAATCCCACAATTCTATCTAACCACAAGAAAATAAAAAGTTCAAAGGGAGGGAAAAAAAAAAAAAATCCACTGCAAGTTGTCAAGAGGTAAGAGGAGAGCATTGTTGAAGAAGAGCTCTGTTTCAGAGATGCATATAGGAACTGTAGCCAAGTCTCCTGATACTTCTTGCCAGACTGATCTGTTTTCCTCAATCCTAACCTTACATTTTCCAAAATAATATCCTCAAACAAGAAAAGTATTGTATTAAATTAGGAGTATCTGTTCCATAAATACTGCACTGAACCTAGAACTGCAAGAAAAATGAGCAGGTGAAGGGATTGACTGAAATTCCCTGTGAAAACCAGGGTCACTTATTTCTATCTACAGGTATGTTGAACTTACATCTTTATCATTTGCACGTATTTAAGATATATACACATATGTATGCTGGAAGAAAAAATATTATTGTACAACTAGTGCTGGGTACTAGCACAGTTAATTAAGATAATTATACCCTTAATTTAAATGCTTCGCTCTGCATGTGACTCAATTACCTTATAGATTTTCACTGGGAAAAAATAACAAACTTTTGACAAAAACATTTTCATTTTCTATGTTTACTTTTTTGCCTTTATTGTCCAATGCCAACTAAAGATACTAGAAATAAAAGTTCATTTAATATCTTCTTCTCCCCATATTCCTTCTCCTTTTCCAGGAATGAGTTCCAGTCTCCTAACAGATATACAGAGTACTAACTGGAGCAAAGAAAAGTTTATTTACACTTCAACCAGAATTTATATCAACAGGCCAAGACATAAAATGCTGATTCAATGTGTGCAGATTAGTACTGAAATGCCCTGCTATAGCTTATGCCATTTTACACCAGAATATAACATAAGTTGTGTTGTGTCATTAGTCTTGCATATATATATGTTGAATATATACAATATATATTATAAATATTATGAATACATATAATATAATGTCATTAGTCTTGCACATATGTAATGTTGAATCTAGTTATTAGATCCATTTCTAGTGAGGTTCAAAAAGACTAACTAAAAGCATGATGATAAAAGTAAAATGTGGTAAAAAAGCACCTTGGAGTGTTTGGGATTTTGGGGGTTTGTTTGTTTTACAAAGATTGGCTTCACAAAGATTTACAAACCCTATTCCAGATTGTTCTGATATTACTCTTTTATAGATTTATTTTACTCAGAAGATCAGTTGAACTTAAACAAACTTTAAAATATCTGACATCGCACTAAAAAAATATTTATAGTAATAAAATAAAGTTGGAAACTGTTATCCACTTTGCAATTCCTAACAGCCAGAAGGACCACAAAGGTTTGTTTTAAATATGGAATTACATATGCAATATGCATCTCACGATAATTTTTACAGCAGCAAAAGTGAAGAATTTTTTCTCTTTTTAATTCTGAAACTGGAGCAAGAAAACTAGTTGAATTCAAGAATGAACCTGTTACGTTAAACAAAACAATGCCATTTGTCTAAGGCAATAGAGAACTGAAAAGACCTTGTCCCTTCTAGTCAGTGCTCCTGCTAAAAAGCTTTCTGGGACGTTTTATTCAGATCACAGGCTACTGATATGTGGTATTTTAGGATAAAGTGCTTCAGTATCACATCTATAGTCTTTTAAACTGCATTGAAGGAGGACTCTTACCAAATTCAGTCAGCAAATATAGTCACCAAATGCCACCATGACACATTGTAAAATAGCATTTTTTTTTTAAAAGCTAGTAATACGATTCTGTTCAGAGTCACATGCAGCATTTCTCTGTTCCAAATGTATGAACCAAAAGAAAAATCAACTAGAAAACCAAATTCTATCTTCATCTATGATAGAAATAACAAAAGGAAATTCATCCGTGTAATTGTAAATGGAAGAAAAACCCCAACACTTTAGAAACAACCATCTTCCACTGTCCGACAGAGGATGTTTGAACAGATGCCTGAGGTCAATAGTACAGTGGCACCCTTCCAATGAATGGATCCAGCAAAGTCCAAACATGACCATAAGCAAGAAAAGTCACAAATATTTTAGACCAACTGACAGAAGGAATGGCTTAACTTCTTCAGCTTTAACCAGCACTAAAACAAGCAGGATTCAGCTCACAAGTGTCTACATATAGATAAAATGAATCATATGAAAAGAATGCCTTCTTTGCACCACCGCTCCTAAAGAGAGTTTTAAAAGAACAGTACAATGTAAAACTCCACCTCTTACCCAGGCACTGGACAAATCATATCTTTTGTCACTGGTTTCTTCTACTAAAAATATTCACGGATCTTGTGCCCACTTGAATCCTTTTTGCCTTACATCATCCGAGGCCCAACCTGACCCATTTCTATCTAATTTTCCTTATCAAAACATCTTTTCTTATGTAGAAGTAACTAATTTATAAGACAATAATAGCATACCTTGTCTATTCTGTTCCTACTGAGATTGCCAAATTAACAAGCTTCTCTGCTTACCAAAAATCTAAATGACATCGGCAAGAGCTCTTCTTACAGAACTCAGGCCTTAGTGTGAAAAGTTAATACAATGCAGGGGCACTTTTATTTATTTTCTGGAAATACATCTTTTTTGGAAAAGACTAAAATAGCATGAACAAAGAAAAAAAAGTCAAGAACATGGACAATACTCAAAACCTGATAAAAAGCAGAACAGACTCCTAAAGTCTATTCCAGGAACAGAAAAGAATACATCAAAATTCTGTTACACTAAGTTCAACATTTTTATTCATTTATTTCAAGTTCAACAGAGGTAAAAAAAAGATGACAAATATATAGCTATCTGATTTAGGTAGTGGGAACAAGTGCCAGAAAAAAGATCACAAACACCCAGTGATCACAGGGTGGGAAGAGATCATGGCCTTTTTTCCTTGTTATGGATTTAAAAGATGTTTTAGAACTTGACAAAAACTGATCAGTTATCTAATTTTTTGGTTTAGAGCTATAGGAAGAGATTAGCAGTAACTCCATTCTCAAATACCAAGCAGCAAGATGTCAACTAGAACTTGATCTACCTGGGTAGAAGAGTGAGTCAAAATTAATCCAGGAAACAATACACTACAAATGCTTCTAACAGGGCAGTAACCGTGCCTTTAAAGCAAATCTAAAGTTTTATTTCTAATTATGTTATATGCATAAACTAATAAAAGTTAGCAGTTCATGTTAATTTAGATTTCAAGATTTCAACAATAAAATCGTATCAGTGAACTTATCTAGATTTTAAATACATCTGTAAAAAAAAACTATATCAAAGCACTCAGTACTCAAAAATTCAACCTCAAGCAATGGATGTATGATTATTAATCTAATTTCCTAAGAGATGTCAACATTAAGTGAAGACTCTTCCTTAAACCCTTTGGAGTTTCAGAGTTTATTATATCCATAACAAAAACACAGCAAAAAACCAATCCTGTTGCAGAGTATTTTTCTCATGTTGCTGCTGCTTTTGCTGTATGGGCAAAAATTTCTCTTTTAGCTTGGTGGAAGAAACTAGAGCGACTCTTCTTATTCTTCATCCCAAGCTTTGCTACCCAAGTCTGGTGACAAAGGTAGTATAAAAGTAAACAAGTAATCTTCCCAGAATAAGTCTTGATAAGCAGTCATTGAATCCCCTGTGATAAAGTTCTGAAAGGCAAAGGAGCTCAGGAAAGCCGTTATTAACTATAATATAAATGATATTATACTATAATAATATTATGAGCACAAGACAAGTCCATCACAATACTTAGGAAAATATGCAGAAATATCAGCAGACCAGCTTGGCTAAACAGTGAACTGATGACAGAGCTTGAAGGCAAAAGGGCTTCACACAGAATGGTGAAGAAGGGTCAGATCACAAACGATCTAGAAACATCACCCTAGAATTTAGGGATGTTTTCAGGAAAACCAAAGCTCACCTGGAGTTGAGAATTATAAGGAATGTCAAAGGAGCTTTACCTGCTGAACAAAGAAAATGAGGGATCTTTGCTGAAAGGCAGATTTTGCAACAGTGTGGACACAGATAAAACAGAAGTACTCTGTGCCTTCTTTGCCTCAGTCTTCACCAACATGGTCTCCTGGGCCTCTGATAAGAGCAATTTTTCAGAAAAGAACTGCCAGCAGTGGATAAAGATCAAATCAGGCTTCACTTGACAGTACTGATTACATTCAAGTACATTGAACCAAATGGACTGCATCCAAGAATCTTAACAGAACTGGCAAATACCCTCACATAAGACAACTTCCTATCATCTTTGAAAAGTCATGGTGACCAGGTGAGGTCCCCAACAAATGGCAAAAAGCAAATCATTGCAAAAAAAAAAAAAAAAAAAAAAAAAAGACCAGACGGACAGTTTGGGGGACCACAAGTTCAGCAGCCTCACTTTGTTCCTTAAGAAAATAATGCAAAGTCTTCTAAGAAAACATATCTGGGCATATGAAGGATTAGGTGGTGGCTGGTAACTATAAGCATGTATTTATCAAGTGTAAATTATACCTGACCAATCTGTTTTCCCCCTATAATTAAACTACTTGATTTGCAGACCAGGGGAGAATGGTGGGTGCCATTTAGCTTGGTTGTAGCAAGGCTTTCAACACTGTCAGAGAATACTCTCAACATACAAGTATTGATGCTACAGTCTGGAAGGATGGACAAAGAGAGGAGTTAACAACTGGTTGGATGACCACGCTCAGAAGGTAGCAAACATGTTGTAATAATGTAGTAACACAGGGGCCTATCCTGAAACCTGTTTTTTTTCTATTATCTTTGGCAGTGACTCTCTAAAAATACATGCTCATCAAGTTTGCAGATGACACCAAATTGGATGGAACAAGTCAATACGCTTGAGGGCAGAGCTGCCATGGAAAAATACCTAAACAGACAAGAGGAACGGGCTGACAGGAACCATATGAAATTCAACAAGACATGCAAAGTCTTGGAAAGGAATAACCCCTTGCAACGATACAGCCGGGGAGCAGCTCTGTGTAAAAAACCTGGGAGTCCTGGTGCATGTTCAGCAAGTGAGCCGTGAGCCAGGAGCATGCCTTGGCAGCAAAGAAGGCCTACAGTATCCTTGGCTGCATCAACAGTAGCGTAGCCAGTAGTCGGAGGAATGTGATTATCCCTCTCTAATCAGCACTCGTTGGACCAAATTTAGAATACTGTGTCCAGTTTTGGGCCCCCAGTCCAGGAAAGACACTGATAAACTGGAACAAGTTCAGCAGAGGACTGCCAAGCTGGTCAGGGAGACATGCCCTTTGAGAAGCAGCTAAGGGAACAGTTTGTTCAGTCCGCAGAAGAGAAGGCTTCAGGGGGGATTTACTAAACAGCTTTCCAATACCTACAGGGTGGCAACCAAGAAGATGGAGCCAGACTCCTCATGTTGACAGACAGTGAAAAAAGACAATAGGCATAAACTGAAACAAGAGAGGTCCCAACTAAATATAAGAAAAAAACCCACAACTTTTCACCATGAGGACAAAAGCAGTGGAATAGGTTGCCAAGAGGGAGATTAAAAACCTCCAAGGATGGAGACTGTACAAAGCTTCTCTGGATAAAGCCCTGATTAACCTGAGCTGACTCCATAATTGACCCTGCTTTGAGCAAGATGTTGGACCAAAAACTTTCTGATGTTCCTTCCAACCTGAATTATTCTATAATCCTAAATTTAAGCAATCCTATATACAATGTTTTGCATATGCTTGCACAACTTTCCAGCAACTTTAGACCACAAACCTCCAGGGCTGTGTGAACACAGTCCAATTAACTCAAAGATCCAGCACAATCCCAGACAGAGTCCAATGTGCTTTCTCTCCCCAAACACTACTGCACCCCGAGATGCAATTACAGCTTCTCAAAAGAAGCCCATAAGAAATAGCATTTTCCCTGTCGAGGGGAAGCTGAGAGCACTAATCCACACGATGAAGGCGAGCTATACGATGCTCCAGCAGGCTGCGGAGGCTGCAGGGGCCCGGGATGCAGAGCCGCTCCGAAGCGCTGCGCTCACTCCGATGGGGCGAGCTCGACTCGGCTCCAGCGTGAGCTGGGCGATGGTGACACCCAGTGGCCACTGCCTGCTCCGAGGGCAGCGCCCAACTGAGGGGAAAACATGCTGCCAACCTCCCAACTCTGCTACTCTACAGAATCGGTGGGGATTTTTAAACTGTATCTGTAAGTATACACACCCCACACACCTCCCCATACGAACCATCAAGCACAGTAACCAACACAACAAATGACCTTCCGTCATTCAGCTTTAAGTCACACGCATTTTTTTAACAAACTTGGGAAAAGTAACTTCCAGAAGTTCTCTTGGCCTAAAAGAAAAGGGTTTCCAGAATGATGGATTATCACTGCAGTTTCTCATTTATACCAACAGGAAAGAGTTTTCAGACCCTAAGGTGTATAATAATCATCTACTTCACTGACAAATATAACATTGATATGCTCCTTGTCAAGAAACAGGTGCAAAAATGAACATCGAAGTTCTCCATTTACTGTATAAACATTGTCTAAGTCTTGCATGTACATATCTATAAATAGTTTTAGCATTACAACTTTTATGGCACCTCCAAAAGTTAAGGAATATTCATGCTACTGATTCTTGACAGACTAGTGATTTCTTCTAGTCTTAGACATCTAGAGAGTGAGGAGAGGCAAACAATTTCAATACGCCAGAGATTTGTAAGAACATTCAGTCTTCAGTGACTACACCTTGAAATTACCAAAGTTCATTTTGTCTTTCCATTTCTCCTGCTATCAGGAGTGCCATATTTTTTGAACCAAACCATCAGTTTCATTAAATTTCCACTCTGACAGATTTCCCTTTGTCCATCTAATCTACTTCACTTTCTTAGTGAAGTAGCTCCTCACTAAAATAATTCACTTTCTTAGCTGAATGATGGGGAGATGAAAAAGACATTTTTGTTATTCTCCATAGGTTAGCAGATACTTGGTTAAGCAACATCTCCTATTAAGTTCAGAACATTCTTAAGCACTTCCCACCACTGTCCAAGATCTTCAATTTGGCTTCCAGATTCCCAAAGCAAAGGAATCAAGCAGATGAAGAAAGCCTCTTTTCAACACGTGTTCCACAATGACCCACCATTTATTTGGCTACTTTGTATTTTGTACAATTACAAGTTTCATAAGATCTCCACTGAAACAAAATCAAACCAAAATAACAGACTTATTGTTAAGTAAATAACAAAGTACAGCATTTTTCTTGTGGCATAGCCAATAGAGAGACCTGGTTAGGGCAGGTTGGCTAATCTTTGCATCAGAGAAACAGCAATGCTGCAGGACAGGTTGTCTAGTTTGCTCTTGGATTTCTCAGTGGGCTTCTACAGATGAAGCAAGTCAAGGTTCTGCTGCATTGCTGCCTTTTTCCCCTCTGGTCTTTAGTTTACAGCAGTAACAGAACTAGAGAAAATTTTTTTGCATAGAACTGCATCCTCTGGAACTCTCGACAACTGCCACATGACAGGTAGGACACAGAGACAGTCGTCATCCATGTGACATACCAAACACTTGAAAACATCTATAGATACATACATAAAAACCATATTTTACATTGTGAAGGTATAAAGCCCGTATGGAGTATGAGAGGTACTATAAACACCACAGTACAGCCACCTTCCACTCCTGATCAGCAAGACAAACAGTGATACTTAAATGCATACAGCCAACTTAATGCACATGCCAGTATCTGACATTAACAAGATTTATATCCCAAAACAAATGGAACAGCAGGTGCAGCAGGGAAAGCTACACAATAAATATCTGAATGCTAAAAAGCATTTCCAAGCTCTAGAGAATTTACCCAGTGAGAAACTGGTAACTCCCAGCAACTATCCAAATTTTCTCACATTTAGACATGCTCTCTTTTAGACAGAGGGGTAATTAACAAGAGATAGCATTTCATGTTACACTTTTCTGGACTGTATTTACCTGAAAAAGTGTTTTTTCCATACTAAAAAGTTCATCCACATAACTATTTTTCCATTTCTCATTTTTTATCAATATATAGTGCCAGATACAATTTAAACAATGAAAAAGAGCATATACTACATAAGTTGAGCTAATAGTTTTCTTTAATCACCAGCACAGACAGTATGTCTCTGGCATCCAGGATGTTGAAATGAAAGAACAAAGAAGCAGAATAAAAAAGACAAAACTGCAAAACAACTTCAGAAACATTTCCCGCTTCCAGCTTCAATGGAAACTGAACATTAACTTAAATAAAGCTTACTTATAACATTTCGTTTTCCACTGTGAGGATTAGATTCAATTTAAACTTAAAAAAAAAAAAATTCTTTAATATCAAGGACAGAACTATTACAGCTGATTTGCCAAAGATCTGTATGGAAAAATTACTGATTATAAATGAAAAAATTATTAACTTCTATGAAGCTTAAGAAAATAGCTCTTCCCTCAGTAATAATGCCAGCACTTACCAATTCAAACCCCTGTGTTACATTTACACTTCTCTAATTAATCACACATTTATAAGCCTGCCCAAAAGACTACCTTCAGTTCTTCCAAAATGTTCAAAATCAGTGACTCCACCAGAGCCTCCCTAAGAAATAATTCTTATGCCTCAGTTATGTAGCTAAAATGAAAGAAAGAAAGGGCTAAATAACCAACACTGTCATTTGTTAGCAGCAATAAAGACTCCTTTACATAAGGGTAAACAGAATATGACCAAAAGGAAGCAATTAACTAGCAAGAAGTAAAGCACATATCAGTTTATGTACTTACCAGACTTCACAAGGTGGAATTCTTTGTAACTTCATTTACAACCAGGCAAGTAACCAAACCACCATACATATGTAATTTGGTAAAATTGAATACAAAAAAACCCCTCCAAAAATTCATAAACTTACCCCAGTTGTTCTTCAATTGTATTTCCAAATAAGGTTTGATTTTTAAACATTTATCTTTAGTAAGTCAATTATTTAAATTTCTCTTGTTCCTCCTCATTGGAACACAAGCACAAGAAAAGGAGGTGCTCATCAAGACAAAAATGTAACAGAAAATCTATTACCTTGTATTTAAGATTTCACCAACAATTTCTTGCAGCTTGTCAATAAAATTAACAAAGCTGGAAAGCCCTTTTACATGGGCTCTTAAAGGATCATACAAAGAAGATGCAGAGTCTCTTCCTCCAAGTTCCATGGTCCGGATAAAAGATGTTGCCATCTATTAGGAGAAATATTCAGAAATATCAAACTGTAGACATTCATGAACTGTACACATGTTGAAAGTAAGTCTCTCCTACAGGTCTGCAAACTGTGCAACAGCTAGCTGATGGCAGAAATAACTTACCTGAAATCAAACAATGCCTCTTAATTGCAAGCTTTGTACATCTCACCATAAATATTTGCAAGATCAATACTTAAACAGTACAGTAATATTAAAAAAAGAACACAAGCCAAAGTAAAAATGACTCAGCTAGTTTGATATTTACATCAGCCTTTTGAAAGCTTAGGACAAAAAACTTACTAAAACAGGGTACAGAACTCTTTTATTGTTGTGGCTGTTTAAATGCTCCTGCTGGCCTCACAAAAACTATTTTCGTATTCAGAGGGCTGTCTGTGACCCAAGAACAATTTTAACATAAGCACGTAGAAGTTCACTTCAGCATTATAACAGTTTTCAGAGATGCAAATAATGTATACTCAAATCTTAGCAAAAATGATGACAGCTAAGGCTTCTGTCATTCTTCAAGTGTCCATATATTTTGATATGCTGCAAGACATTGAAAAGATCTGCCAAAAGTATACCTTGGAGTACAAAATTTTAAGGCAACAGGGTGAAAGTAAGGGTAACAATCCAATGCACTTGACACAGATGCAGTAACATTAAATCTACACATAAATTTTCATTTCAGACTACAGAGCTAAATCATAAAACTCTTAGGACAGGAAAGAGTAAAACTGGAATTACTCTAGCACATAAAGTAAACCTGCCAGTATTCCTGTCTTTGTGCTAAAGATTTCCTATGGATCAAGTACACAGTTCATAGGACCTTGCCTTCCCAATGGAAAATACTCCACTTTTCAAGATTTCTACAAGACACAGATGCCAGAAAAGATGCCTTCTTTACACGGTAAAGAAGTTTCCCCCTCTGGCAACTGTGAAGATGGTAAATCCAGTCCACACATGTACAGGTTTTTTATACAAAAACCAACAGAGCATTAGGAACTAAAATAATTAAACCTGAAAACAAGACTTCACAAATTTTCCATATTTATTCAACCATAAAAGTTTGAGAATGCAGCTGCTTCAGTGACTACATACCCATACTGTTTTTAACTTGGACTGCTGTTGTCTGTACTGAGGTTACACTGCACACAAAATTTAATGACTATTTTGAATATGAGGGACTACAGTGGTTCTGTGGACAAAGAATTCTTATTTACCTTATTTTGGCTATTTTTGAGATGGCTCTGTGCTGACAACAAGTATTGCAAGTGTAAATGCACCTCACATACCAAACCAGACTATTTAGCAACCAGGAGCACTGGACGTGGATGCTGTAGCTTTTTTAATTCCTACACAAAGGCATTGAGAAAGACTATGCCCCTGTCTGGTGGGGTTTTTGTCCAGCTCTGCCTCAGAGTAAAATGAGCTGGGATATCCCACATCAGTCTCAAAGAGAGAATTTCAAGACTGATCAAGCTGCAGGTGACATGAAAGTATCACCTTCCCCAAATTCTGAGTCAAATCTGAGAAAAAAAAAAAATGCAATAATGCCCTTACAAATTTTGGCTTCTGTTCTACTCTACATTTCAAAGGCAGGGTTTTTTCACCAGCTTGCTCTAAGAAAAGAAATTTCTACACAGAAATACTTTAGGTTCCAGATGTCCAAGGTTCGACAAACACATAAAAATGCTACTTTATTATTTAACCAAAATATTTACAGCACTTTAGAACTGAAACATGTTGTAATGCATAGTTAACAGCTTGGTTTTGTTAATGTTAATACCATACTGTTATATTGAATGAATTCAACCTCATTTCTATATTGGGTCAGGTTTTGGTAGGCACAGGAGACAGAGGGGTTGCTGCTGTGAGAAGCTGCTACAAGCTTTCCCTATGCCTGCTAGAGCCAATGCCAGGCACCTTCAAGACAGACCCACTGCTGGCCAAGGCTGAGCCCATCAGCAACCACGGTAGAGCCCCTGGGATAACGTATTTGTGAAAGAAAAAACAAACCAAAACCTGCCCAACAGCTGCTGAAGAGAAGAGTGAAAACAAGTGAGAGAAACAACTCTGCAGTCACCAAGGTCAGTGAAGACAGGGGGAAAGGTACCCCAGAAACCATAGCTGTGATTCCCCTGCAGCCTGTGGTGAAGACGATAGAGAGGCAGCTGTGCCTCTGCAGCCCATGGATGTCCACAAGAAAGCAGAGATGCACCTGCAGGCTGCGGAGGAGCCTATTCCACAGCCTCCATGCTGGAACAGGTGGATAGGAGGATATGACCTGCAGGAAGCCCGTGCTGCAGCAGGCTCCTGGCAGGACCTGTGGATCTGTGGAGAGAGGAACTCCTGCTGAAGTAGGTTTGTTGGCAGGCCTTGGGAGCCTGTAGGGGCTTCATGCTAGAGCAGTCAGTTCCTGAAGCACTGCACACCTTGGAAGGGACCCACAGTGGAGCAGTTTGCAATGAAATGCAGCCCACGGGAAGAAGTTTGCAGAGGACTGTCTCCGATGGGAAGGAGCCCATGCTGGAGCAGGGAAAGAGTCTGAGCAGCCCTACCCTTACAGAGGAAGGTGCAGCAGAGAAAGTGTGTGGTGATCTGAGTGCAACCCTGGCTCCCCATCCCCAAGCTACTGTGGGACAGGGGATAGAACAAATCAGGAGTAAAGTTAAGTCCAGGAAGAAGGGAGGAATGGGTGAAAGGTGTTTTAAGAATGGGTTTTATTTCTCATTACTCAAGCTTGATTTGATTGGCAAAAAACTAAATTAATTTTTCCTAAGTCATGTCTGTTTTGCCTGCGACAATACTGTTGAGCAAACTTCCCCCATCTTTATCTGGGCCCATGATAATTTTGTTATATTTTCTCCCCTCTGACCAGCTGTGGAAGTGAGTGATAGAATGGCTTTGGTGGGCATCTGGGCAGGGTTAACCCAGTACAATTGCTTTTAGAGGTATTTGGTAAGCAGAAACATCTTCCTTCTTTTGCCTATTTTATTTTATATGCAAACTCACAACCTCACTTGACACGATTAACCACGATTTCAAGATTTTAGAAGCAGTAGTAAAAGCCTATCTTATATTCAGGTTTAAGACAGCAAACCTTTTCAGGACTTCAGTCACTGTTTTGGATGAATAGTCTCGATGTCTTTTTTCCAAAATCCCATTTTAGAACTCCAGATGTATACACACACAGACTATTTTTTCTGTCCATCTTGAGATCTCATGACCAAACAAGCACCCATTTTTTCCCAGAGAATCTATTGTCTTTTTAGCTTTAAAATGATGTCCATGGTGCTATTTGACTTGGCTTGCAAACATCAGTGTTGAATATTAGATTAAAGCCACATTCTCTGTTTAGAGAGCTACTTCATTGACCTCCAAGAAGTTTCATTTGACACACATACCAGGAAAATGGACATTTTTCTCTCCTGTGAGGCATGTTTCAGGTTAGTGAAGGCTTCTCTACCAAGTCCTCTGTCAGGAACATTTAGAATATGAGCCAATGCCAGATCATCCTTAGAATTCACCAAAAGGCTTAAATATGAACAGACAGACTTCTTTGCCAGGATTGTCACCTGCATGGGAAAAACATCACACAAATTGGTAAACCCATTGCTAAATTATGTTCCACTTTATTTTAAAGTTAATTAGATATGTACTGATATAATTTTTGGAAGAGTAAGAATTCACCTTGCATCAACTCAAAATGCTACTTTATGCATGAGGGTTCTGGAAGTCTTGATGAAAACAAACATGATAAATAAGTTAGAATTGTACATATGGTACTTGAATATTCATAAGGTGTTTGAGGGTTGGATCTCTAGTCATTAAAATTGGTTGTAAATATCTATTTAGAAACCTCCTCACAGACATTCCATGTAAGAATTAAACCATGTAAGAATTTGCCATTAACTTCCAAAAGACTAAGATTTTAAACTACTTGCCAGCTCTGCCACAGATTCAGTAATTTTTTTCTCTTGGCATACAGGGGATTTCAATCAAAGAAACTCCACTGACTGAGTTTGGACAAATTGTGACCCAACCCCACCCATACAACCAAAATATAATATTGTAATCACTAATATTGCAGCACTGTTCTAAACCCTGTGAGAACAAAAGTCCCAGAACAGAAGAATTTGCAGTTTTGCCACAAACAAAGGAAAAAAAAAAAAAAAAAAAAGGCCATTAACAAAAGAACATATAACAAGAAAACTTTTATCTGCTATGGAATATCTTCTTATACCACAGAATGTATACAACAAGATGTAGTAACAAAATCAAACATGTACCACTGACAGGCTGCAAAAACAGTCCTCAGAAAAGGAAAAAAGAACGAAGAATATTTTTACTGCACAAGTCAGAGCAGCAAGAAAGCCATTGTGGTAGTGGTAGAAGTGCTATTTAGGGGGAGAACCTCAGTTCAGAACATATCTTCTTGTTCAGAAATATTCTGTGTTATACCCAAATATTGATTTGAAATTGCCATTTATTAAGAGAAAAGCGAGTTTGGAAATGACTAAAGCTCCAGCATTTCAAACGCTGTTAGAGAACATTCAGAGATCCTTATTTTGGTGGTTGAAAGGGTAAAGGGAAAGAATCAACCCTTCTAGAGAGTCCTTAAGTCCTCTATTGGGACAGTCAAGCCTTGTTTACTTTGCTACAGCTACCAATACAGTGGCTATTCAGATTTCATCCATATGAAAGATTACTTCACTTATTTAATGCTTAGTCCAGACAATGTTTGAGTGATGGTGTACTTGCAGAAAAATTTATCCTACATCAAGTGTCTGCCATTCTGGACTGTCTTCCAGAACAGAAACTTCAGCACAGAGCCCCATACACACCTACAATATACTCAAGAGATACAAAGTTTGAATATGAAGGGTTTATTTTTTTTTAACCCAGCCACAACTGAGTAACAACAATCGGAAAATAAAACTATGTTATATTTCATCTTTTCAATAGATACAGAACATTACAAGAGACAAAAATAATTTTTACCTTCATATGCTCCTGGCCCTGACTGTTGATTTGTGTAGGAGTAGAAAGAACAGAACCATTATTTTCTTGTGCATTCAATACACCAGAAATAAATTCCAACAGTTGAACCTTTAATAAAAAGATCAGAATAAACTTAAATATGCAGATGACTAGAAAACAAAAATGGTTTTAAAACCTGGTGTAAACCTACCTCTCTGCCACTTTGCTAGTGTTTGAGGTTAGCACAGCCCTTAAAACCTACTTTTAGTTTTACTCTTTAAAAGTAGAACTGTTCAGTTCTGTCTAGTAGAACTGAACACCTAGAGAAATGAGGTGTAAGATTCAAATTAACTTAGAAATTATTTCAAACAGTTATGTTATACACTTGCACTAAAAGCCTCTGCTTATGCTCTGGAGAACATTTAATATGTTATGCCAAGCTTAGAAAGAGCTCATTAACTGACCCAGGTTCCCTGTCTTTCCCATGAAAAGGGGGAGGAAAAGAAAAACACATTAAAATCCCCAGACTAACAAAAGACCTGCAATAAGCTACAACAGAGCTGTGACTGAGTGGGAGAACTGGAACTTCTAAAAACAAAATTTAACATGCAAATACATGTATTGTACAGAAGTTTTTGTTTAAAAAGCATGGTATTTTCAGAATGGTAATCATTAAAAATATTTTGGCTGCATATCAACATACAACCAAAACTCCATGACATGTTAATTACTAAGCTTTGTTCCAGTTTTATTAAATCTCTACAGGTTATTTTCCAATTCAATTTATGGCAAGGAGTGATTTATTCATCAGTTGAATCAGAGTTGTGGGACTGCACTATCCAGCAGAATAACAGAGAGAAATAATTTTTGAGTGAATTTAAGATTTCTTAACATTTAGTAATTTAAACTCAAGGGCTTCCCCAAAAGAAAAGAAAAGTAACTTCTGAATAACCCAGAGCTCCTGCATATAATCAGAAGTGTCATAAATCCATAACTGGAACAAAAAAAATGTCAAAACAATATAAGAGGTCAAACAAACATAATACTTACAGGAGATATGCTTTCATCTTCAGGTAAAAGTCCAAGACTAGAGCACTTTTGACATATGTCGATTAAATCGAACATATTGCTTCTTGCTAAGAAGGCATGATAGGCTTTTTTCACGTCAGCATAATTTTCAGGTTCTTTCATGTTTTCATATGATAATCCTAGTTTGTCATGTAATAAATACTTCCAAGTTTCCAACACATCACTAAGTGATACTGTGAAGTCTCCATGGTGCTAACAGAACCAAAATAAGCAAAAAAATATTATGTTCCATATTCAGCATAGCTTTGAAAATAAATTTAAAACAAGCTTCATATATATTTGAAAATCTATTATAATTTAAATTTATCTCAAAGTCTTACTTATAGTTGAAGTTCTTCTATTGCTTTGCATTTACAGTTAATTCTGTTGTATTCTGTCAGTATTTGCTCTTGATCTTTAAAATACCAGGCATGTATATCAAACTTTACTCATGACAAAATACTCTGAGTGTTGCATGACTGCTTCTTGGATAAAGTTCTTCATTTGCAGAAATAGTTTTCAGCATGGCAGGCATTTACTTCCCAAAGGCAGAAAATATGGTTCCCTTACCTTGCTTCAAGCAGTGAACTGGGAAAACATATGTCAACTAAAAAAAAGCTTTTCTTTCTTATTTTAATAGTTATACTTTAGCCTAACATTGACAGTGTTGCTACATAGTTCTAATAAATACATTAAAGCCATGCACACCCCTCTGTTACTAGTACTATAACTAACATTGACTATACAGTGTAGACTACACTCATCCCCTCAAAATTATTAGATTATGTTCTGTGTGCCCCTCTTCCTTCTCCTCCAACTACTTGCTCTTACCACTGTCTCTTTCACTACTTGACTCCTCACTTTTGTCCACACCCTGCTCTTCAAACTGAGTACCACTCCCCATTTCCTGCTGGATAACTTCTGTCCACACTACTGGTATCGAAAGCATTCCCCAATGTACGGAAGCAAAAAAAAAAAAAAAAAAAAAAAAGTTGTAATTTACCATGAAACAAGATATAAATGCCCTGTGACCAAGTAACAAGCCTTGCTTTGCACTGTCCATAATGGCAGATGGCTCCTGTCTAGAGCAAGGATTTAATTCTGCTTCATGACATTTCCACATTAAGCAAATTACTTATAGACACCATTAGCAACAGAACACAACATGAAATAAGAAAACATGAGAAATTCTAATAATTTAAGTTATTCCAGCCCAAATTATGCCTCCTTTGGTTTCTAGCATATTTAGTACAACTTCCTCAATAGACCTCATTAAATACACAATTCCAAAATCTTGGAAGTCAACTATTTTGATATTGTGTAGGCAAAGAACTACAAGTGAAAATTGAAGAACACTCACACATATTAGCTTCAGAGCACTCTTTTGCCTTTTAATTTGTGCATGGGTTATTATAAATCAGCACTGTGAGCTTACATGTTATTCCACATATCACCAGAACATTTTTTCTGAAAAGCACCTGATTTTCATTTCAGGCCCTCAAAAAATTAAACATATATTCATATTATAACCTAATTTAAACAGATCAAAGCAGCAGTAGATGGGGGGAAAAAAAAAAGTTGTTTTCTCACTTTATTTTGAATCAAAATCCTTCAGGATACCAAGTTAAAGTACAACTTCATAAGGTATCTAATAAATCAAAACCTTTCCTCACCAGATCAAGGGCCTGCAGAGATTAGCAAAGTTTATATTAGTGCTGCAAAAATATTTTAAATCCAAATACTGCATTCCAGATATTAACCTTTGTGATCAGGCATTCACTGTGATGGCATATTCCATTACTTACACAGTCAATTTGTCAAGTCTCTGGTTTTAAAATTAACTTTAAAAATACTATGGTGTTTTGCAGTAAGCATTTGTCTAATAGCTTAATAGCTTAAGGAAGTTCAAAAAGTCACATGTTTCCATTCTATTATAAGCAGAACAAGCATTTCATTTCATAGGAATAGAATCAATAAGGTATTATAAAGCATCTTTACTTCCTGGTAGTGCAGTATATTAAGTTTCCTTGGGACTCTTGTCTTAGAATGTCTGAAATCCAGTACCAATATTCCATGCTTAAAGACACCATTTTTCACTATTTTGTAGGTATTGCAGGTTTTCTAGTGCTAGCTACACAGCAAATAAATTTCTATTTTGACGGCAAATTATTTTAAAAATCAGAAAGTTGTGCATTTCAGCATCAACATGTTGGCTTCCACCTTCCCCAAACAAATGCTCATAAACCCTTTCTGGAATATGGTGTAAAAGACTGCTCTGCTTAACCACCAACCCTGCATTGGGTCTAGTTCTGGTCTTTTCAGGCACAGTCCTAGACTGCAGTATTGTTTTCTGGCTTTGTCCTTGAGTTGGGCAATTCTGCACTCTTGTCACCCCTAGTCCTGCTCAGCCTTCGTTGTTTGCCTACAATCTCACACAGCAGAGGAGTTCCTAAAGTGTGGTACATAAAGCACACTGAAGTTGGATAATGCAGCATTTTCAGTAAGTTTCACATTGTGTTGATAGTGCTGTGTACAGACTGAGAAACTGGTTCATGTGAACACAAGTGTGTGGACATCTGATAGTTGTTCAGTTGCAATGTGCAGAAACAGTGAAGTTACAGGCTGATAGCCCAAGCTTAGAGAAATGATAATAGTATAAAATAGTAATAAATAAAATGACAATAAATAAAATGAACCCCTTTTTCTTTGGGTGGGTGAGGGGGGCTGTCAAAGGAAGAAGTACCAGGGCCCAAGAGAGCAGAGGTATACTCTGCTTAAGGAGGACTAGAGAGCTAATGTAGGTATGGGTCAGTAGAACAGTAGCTGCAACAGCAGAATCACAGCATAAGCAAAGTAAAAATTTTACTCATCCAAACAACAAACCAGCACATTTCTAAAGTGTTTTATCAATTATAGTGATAATAAAAACACAAGATTGAAAATTTAGAACCCTGCTGGTTAAAAACACACAAACCAAAAACCCCCACACATCCTATCCTTGCTCCCTCTTCTACCCCTCAAAACAGACACCTGCAACGCTACAAAGAGACGGGTGTGAGGGAGAAGTCCTATTGACAAGCTAGGGAAGAAGCATCAAGACTGAAGTAGCAAGAGTTTTAACACAGTTAAAACAACTCCAGTTGAGCAAAACAAAAATACATGAAACTAACTTATAGTTACTTTTTGATTATATAGTGTACAGGAAAGACAGTAGAACAGCCTCAGTATATAATTTTGTTTAAAAAGAAATCCAGGGAAATTATTATTACTCCAAACTTTTTTCTAAAGAGCCTGTCCATGGAGGAGAAGGCTACTCAGCACTGCTGAGACCACATTTAAGTACTGTGTCCAGTTCTAGGTTTCCTCAGTATGAGGGAGCCACACTGACAGGAGTCAAAAAAAGTTCACGTTATCATCCACAATGATGATTAAGGAACAGGAGCACCTCACATATGAGGAAAGGCTGAGAAAGCTGGGGCTGTTTAGTCCAGAGAAAAGAATGCTCAGGGAAGATCTCCTCAATGCATACAAATATCTGAATGGAGGGGGCAAAGAGGATGGAGCCAGGCTCTTTCCCAAGGTGCCCCATAGTAGGATCAGAGGCAATGGGCACAAACTGAAACACACACAGAAGGCTCCCTCTGAACATCAGGAAATACTTTATTACTTCGAGGATGCCTGAGTACTGGCACAGGTTGTGCAGAAAGGTTATTGATTCTCCATCCCCAGAGACAATTTGAAGACACCTGAACATGGTCCTGGGCAACTGGCACTGCCAGGTTGCCCTATTTGAGGGAGGCTGGATAAGATGACCTCCAGAGGTCCCTTCCAACTTCAACCCTTCTGTGATTCTGTGAAAAATTAATCATGCTGAAGAACAGCCAAGACATCTCTTAGTAGCATAATTACAACCTACTACAACCAATATGTCATATAAAATTGGTACAAAGTTAGTTAGGAGTGCCTCATTACCAAAAGGGAGACAGATAGAAGAATTTAAGGGAATAACACTAAAAAACAACTCTGCATTTTTCTTCATTTGCCAGCATGGAAACAGGACAATTTGGGAAAACATTTTAAAAAATACAAGACACTGAACAGAAGATAATATTCTTCAGACAGCATACAAAATGCACTCATGGAAGCACAGAATAGAACTAAACCACACACCAAAACTCCTTTTATGGAGAACCAGAAATACACAAATACAAATTTCTAAAGAGAAAATATATTTCTAAAATCAACAATGAAGCACTTTTTCCTCCAGTATCAAAGCTTTCATTCTAGAAGAGATTTAAAACACATTTAAGACAAGTCTGACAACTTAAACATGCAGATTCTGGAAAAATAATTGTTTTATACACTTCAGTTTCCCATCCCACTAGCTAAAACAACCATAGCCTGAAAATGACAGGTAATTATTTGACCTGATAACTCATCTTCTACCCCTTCTGATCCCCAGGTGCAAACCGTCAATGCAATTACTCTTAGCTGAACATCTTGAAAACTGTCACTCCTATTTCAAACCTTGAGGAAGGTTCTTCTTGTTGAAAATGTTCCTAGATTCTAGATCTATACTAATCAATCTAAGTAAAAGGTATTTGCTTCCATCACAGACCTTATGCCACTTGTCTTTAAGTCACATGGCCACAACTGTGCTACAAACCAAAGTATTTTCAAAGGCATTGAAAGGATAGAATTTTTTTTCATTCATCCCTGATATTTGATCCATGTTTATCACATTGTTTGCTACCCTTACTCTGGTGAAATTTAAGATTAATTTATTATAAAGCTTTCAAACTTTTCTGGAGTTCTCCAAAAAGCTTTGTTATTTTTCATTTCCACTGCAGATACAGGTAACAGTTAAAACACCAAATCCATTAAAATTGTCCAGGCTTCTAAAGAAAGAGAAAAGTATTTTGGTTGTTTGTGATAGGTCCGATGTGTCGGGTTTTTCTCAATACAGCCACTCAATAGCCTGTTAACAAAATTATTTTTATTGCAGTAATTGACTTCATTGTAATAGATTTCTATTCTACAAGTGTTATGTTGACAATATAGAATTATTGTATTTAAATCAGAGACCTAACAAGGGACATGCCTACAGCTGTAATACTCTGCATCGTAGTTTGAAGTTTCAGTGCTGAACAAAATAAACCAGACATATTTTGCTTTAACACTGTGAACTTCAAAATGGATAAAATCTAAAGAAATTGTGCTTCAGAGGAAGCACATGCAAATGCTAAAATAGTTTTAATCCACATATGCAAGCCAAGGTTTGTCTTATTAGACCAACTAGTATAATCAGAAAAAAACAAATCAGGTTTTTGAACACTTATTCTTTCTTCAGATCTGAAAAAAAAGCTAAATATTTTGAAACTAAATTAATTGAAAGTAACTTCTATAATTTTTCTTAGATCATCTCTGAAAGAAAAGAATTTCTAGGAGAGAGGAATATTTTCTGGAGGAGAAAAAAAAAAAAAGGAGAAAGTAGAATAAATTAATTGCCTCTAATGGAAGGGAAAAACTTACTATAAGGAAAACAGGGAGCAATGAACCATAACCTTTCCATGTCCAAATTTTGGCATACAACAGGACAACACATTATAGGTCCCAGAGCTGGCTTTGGAAAACTGTCTGTAGTTTTCCCTTCAGAATCACAACAAACATGACAGACAGTGACCACCTCCATATGTAGTTTTGCACCATTGTCTTTTATCAGTTCTCCAAGAGTTAATTTTGATGCACACTAATTTTCTCATTTTACCTACACAGCTATTGTGAGGACACCAGGACCCTGGCTGGAATTTACTACATTCTATGAAGTACAAATGGAGTATCTTGGGATTCTAGTATCCTTGCTGTAATGTTTCTGACAGTGGGGGATGACTTAATCAGTTTTATATTTAATGTTTAGACAAGAGACACCCCCAGTCTGCACATTTTACACTACAACATTTTTTCTGATGCACAAACTGAAGGTTTTCTGTTTGTTTGGGTTTTTTACTGGCTTAGGGATTTCACTTTGATGTGGTTCTTTCATTTCTGGTATGTTTGTTGATTTGGTATGTTTGCTTTAGTTTTCTTAAACTAAAGCTTTGTACTACACGTTTGATTCACTATGCAACATTTGACTAAGTCTTCCAACAACAGTCATTTGTTTTCATCAATAATTAAGTTAATTGACCCAAAAAGATACCTTTAGGTCACTAAAACAAATATTGCAAGAGTTCTTGTTCAACGAGACACAGGCAAAGGCCTGATTGTATATTGCAACTGTTTCTGGTATGTTTCAGACATCCTCCAGCTCTGACAAGCCATAGCGCTTCTTTCAGAGACACTTTAGAGTTGTACCTCCCCTTCACCATTTGACAGACACTTCATGTACTCACACGGAGAAAGTCATAATTCCTGCTGGTACTGGGTACACACTCACAACTTATATGTACATATACAGATCTTCACCTGGCAAGTGTCAGGAAAAGCAGCAGCCAAGAATGGACTGTGGCAAATATGACTCAGGCAGACTATACCAACTCAGTTTTATACTCATGTTCTTCTCGTGTCATTCCAAAACATTTTCGGAGCACTCAGAAAAAAAGATGCACCCCAAATGTCCTAGTTCTCCCACCCTGATCTACAACACAAAAGAAACACTGGATGGAAATAAACAGAAGTTACGTGATCAGCAGAAATACACTAGTGTTTAATATTTGGAGCTTAAACATACATGTAAAGCACTTCCATACTCCCACCTGTCTTGCAGTTCCTTTTTCGAAGCCCTGATTCAATAGTGCACTTAATCATATTAATTTTCTTGCCTTGCTGCAGCTGGCCCTCAGACACACCTTATTTTAACACACAGCAAGGAAGTGACCAAAACAGCCATTTCAAGTTGGTGCCTAAGCACTAAGTGTAGCAAGGTAACCAAGTCTGAGATGTACCAAGAACACACTGAAAAGAATGCTAACCTGCTTGTTGACTTCAGCCATGGACAGTTGTAACGCCATCAACATGCAGTCTGCTCCACACACTGTAGTCCTTTCAGAGTTGGAAAATAAAGGCCATTGTCTTCTGAAACACTTGACCAAGTGTAAAATTTTTTGCTGGGAAGTAGCCATTGCCACGAGTAGAAGATAACCAAGAGAAAAATGACTATAACTATGCCAGAGGCATATGCAGGTCTTCACCTCCCAACAAGCTGTGCAAACCCTGTTGTATCTTCTTAAAGTTCCTGGAATAAACTCTTCCAGCTAAACCAGACTTGCCTCACTGTGACAGAGTAACTGTGATGATAAGGGGTTAAAAGTGCTTATGTATGTAACGCCTTCTTGAAGCCCTTACTTTCCTTGTACATTGTGCCAACATAAAGGAATGTTATCACAAATATGACAGTCTTTTTGTCTCCAAAAGCAGCCTCAGAGTGTCTTCAGTACTTTCTGCATTTGCTGTACATTCAGATGAGTGTCTATGAGGATGTTTCAAACCTGGAAAAAAGAGACTTAATATTTCTAAGACTTACTAACACAGACAACTCTAAACACCTTTGTTACCTTTATAGCCTTTTTCCTTTATTTTTTTTTAATTCTATAAGCCATTATCTCTCCTGACAATAATTGGGAGCACTTCATGCTTTGGTCTTTCTCACCTTCTCGCATTTGTCGAGACAAGGTACATGACAATGTAGTACAAATTTGCCTTTAAACTTGTTCGTTTCTGAAACGAAGTCCCCTAGCACTGCAGTGACAGCACAGGAGCGATACCCATTCCATTTACTTACAGAAGACAAAACTCAACCTTTGACCTTTTCTCACACAGCTGAGGCAGAGCCCATAGCGCGCTTGTTTTTTGGTGACTGGCACGACTCTAATAAGTGAGGAAGTGTGGGCAAGGGGCAGGGAGAGCAGGAGACACTGGGAAACAAGCACGACTGTAACAACAACTTCTTACTCTCTAAAGTATCTGAAGCAGACAACCCACTTTGTAATGTGAACATCACATGGGAGTTACAGAGGATGAAACAGGCGGGCTGCAGGACAGCGTGGGGCAGAGTAAAACCTCTCCGGAGGCTTTTCTTTCTCTCCACTCTGAGAGGTTTCCGAGAGACAATACCTGTCACTCCCAGCGAAACAGCCCGAACAAGCCAAAACCTGCGAAGCAGCCCTTAACTCCCAGAAGCCGGAATTGGCATTACCCTTGCCGCCGAGCGCTCCCGGCTGCGGCAGCCCGGTGGCCCCGCTGCCGTCCCTCAGCGCAGTCCCGGAGCGCTGCCGCCGAGCCGGCGGTGCCGCGGCGTGTCCGGGCTGGCGGGGCCGGGGCGCGGCGGCCGCGTTCAAATCCGCCGCGCTGCCCAATGGGCGCGGGGCCGCTGCCCCGGAAGCATCCGCGCTGCTCCCGCCGCCCAGGGGCGGGCCTTGCTGGGGAACGCCGGGGCCGGTGCGGGAGCCGGGGCCGCGGAGGTGCGTGTGAGGCGGGGCAGGGCCACCCCCATGCTGGGGGAACTGCGGCAGCCTGGCTGGGGAGCAGTAGCTGGACCCTGAAGGGAAAAGGAGGAAGTAGGAGGGAAAATGATGCGCGTGGATGGGGGGAGGTAACAGGCGCCCACGCGGCTCGGTTGCCGTAATCGTGTTTACTAGAGAAATGAAGGTAATAGTGCTTTTGGTATTGTCAAGCTGGCCTGGTGACCGATAATTGAGGCTGAGAAAGTTGAGGTTGTTCAGCGTGGTGAAGTTTGCGTGGAGACCTCACAGCACCTTCCAGCATCTCAAGTGGCACTACAGGGAAGCCGGAGAGGGACTCTTTGTCAGGAACTGTAGTGATGGAACAAGGAGCAGCGGGTACAAACTGAACAACGGGAAAGTTGAGTTAGATGTGAGGAAGAAATTCTGTACGGTGAGGATGGTTAGCCACTGGAACAGGTTGCCCAGGGAGATTGTGGATGCCCCAACTCTGGCAGTGTTCAAGGCCAGGTTGGATGGGTCATTGACAGCCTGGTCTAGTGGGAGATGTCCCTGCCCATGGCAGTGGAACTGGGACTAGATGACCTTTAAAGTCCGTTCCAACCCCTTAACATTCTAAGATTCTGTAATGGCTTGTGTTCATGGGAAGCCTTAGAGGAAGAAAACTATGGGTAGAGTTAAAATTTGCATTTGGCTTTAGGAACAAGGTTATGCAAGTTGTATGGCTAAAGTGCTTGTGGTAGTATGATGGTTTGTTGTATGACTTAATAAATAAACACACAACTATGGAGAGCATCTCTGTGTTTGAGTGATGCCTGTGTCAAACTTGGCTGGCTCCCAAGCAAAACATTCAGTCTTGGATGCTGAGACCTCCAGATCATTTACACACCAAAAGCTGTCAAAAGGTCAGAGATCTCAAGCTGGTTGTCCACGTGGTGTATAGTTAAAGGTCTGATTTCCCAAAAAGACGTAAACTAATGTCAAATCTGTACTGGCACTAAAAGGAGTGATTCTGAAATCAATTGTATATCTTGGCCTCTTGTGTTCTAGCGCGAGAACCTGATTTTCTTGAAAACTGGTTGAATGCATGACACTGTTTTCATTTACAGTTTTGCAACCCTGGTTAACTTGGTTTTTAGTTATACACGCAGTCTGTAAAGAGGTAGACAGGAGAATTTGAAGGCAGCGATGTATTGTTTCTTGTCATTTGGTTGAAAGTGTTAAAATGCTGTATGTGACTTCTCTGGCACGTGCAGTTACTTGGTTTTTTGTATTGGTGTTGGGTTGCCAAGGGTAGCACAAAATCTGCAGTTATTGCTGGAGTCTGAAGAGACAGTTTTGAATGTATGTTAGGTTAGTAAATATTTTGATTGATGAAACAAACATGCTACATCTGAAAATAATAAGCGTAAGTGCAGATTTTGTGTTCTTAAAATTTTCATTTGCTCTGCCACAAATACTCCACATTTTTTATTTATGCAAATGAGTAATCTATATTTTTTAAAATTTTTGTGTAGGAATGTAGATTTTCATCCTGGAGAAGACATCGCTTCTGTGATACGTTGACTTAGTTCACTGAAAATGAAGCAAGATTTTACTAGAAACACTTCTTACACTGTGGATTGCGAGGATTATGTGCACGTGGTAAAATTCAATCCATTTGACAGTGGAGATTCGTGTTCCCTCATTGCTTATGGTGGCAACAATTACGTGGTTGTTGGGACCTGCAGATTTCAGGTTAGTCTGTGTTATTGTTGTTTTTGTTAGATGCCCTTGAAACTGACTTTGCCATCGAAGCTACTGCAGGAAGACTGGTCATTTTCCTGTTTCCTCCTCTCTTTGTGGTAAGCAAAGGAGAATTTTACTTGTTTATTACACTAACAAGACTAGAATACTTGCTCTTCAGGAAAATATAAATATATATATATAAAATACACACTGATATGTCTGTGCTAATTTTATAGGTATTTCTTTTTAGGGATGAACTGTAGAAATACTTACCTAACTTTTTTTTATCCCAGTTGTCTTTACTGGACCTCCCTCACAGACTGTTGAAAACACTAAAATTTCTTACCTTGAAATTATTTAGAATTACCATATTGTGAAAAATTTTTAAACATAAAATACTGAGTGTTGTATATTTTTATACTGGATAAAATGTTTTTCATTAGATGGGGTTTTTTGCCTAGATGCTTGACAATCAGTTGGAGATGATTGCTTGGAATTTCTAAGCTTTTTTCCTTCATCTTGCCTCTTTATTATACAATAATTTTTGTAATTTTTCCATTATGAAAAATAGCATAGCTGATATTTTTATTATTATTATTATTGTTATTCCCCATGGTCTTACTGTTGGAAATTTTCTGAAGAGCACCTAGTGCTAACCACAAAAACATACTGATATTTGTGTTGCTCTTTATTTTGTTTCTGGTGTAGGCCTTGAAAAGGAAGTAATTAAAATTTTGACAACCACTGGTACAAGGTGTTTTTTCTATAATCTTCATATCCTCCCTTCCCTTCCTCATGTGGAGTCAATGAGTATTTCAAAGCAGGAGAGGAAAATGTTATTCTTTCTTCCTGTTGAGAAGCATTGAAAAACTGGATAATGTCATGCATCCTCAGCTGGGTTCTGCTTGACCTCTACGTTATGCCGAGGGCATACAGAGGTTTTTTACCTTAAAGCAGAATTGTGACATAGAGAAAATTGTGTAGAAATATCCTTTGAGGTGCTCCATTGGATGTTCTGAAAACTTTTAAAAGCTTTTTAGAGGTCAACTTATTGATGGAGTCAGCAATCCCAACTCTTGTTTCATTTTTCCTTATCATGTGGTATTCTCACCAGTGGGAAGAATAAGCAAGCCTGTAATTAGGGTTAGATGATAGAGGGCACCTTTGTATCTCCTGCTGTTTGAAGAGTGATGCTCTGAAAGCAGCAGCATTTTTTCATGGTGTAAAAACAACTCAGAGAGAAGACAGCTTAAATTACATGCTTGTCTTTTGTTCCCATTGTTTCTTCTCACTGCAGGTATAAGTGGATAGGTGTTATGAGTGGATTTATCTGTGAAGATACTACTTCTACAGAGAATGAGCTCAGCATCTTTGTAGCTCAGTTCTGATTTTTGTGCTCTGCACTGGCCTCTGGCTTGAGACTGAAATCATTTAATGTATTTTTAAGTACTTAAATATTTCAAGTTAATACCTTCTGTATGTTCCAGGTTTTCATTTTTAAGGTATTATGATCTAAAAAGATCCCAGTATGTATAATTTTGAAAGCCTTTTAATTTCATAGCAATCTGATTTGTTAGACATCATCAAGGCATTGTTCTGAATCAGCTAACTGCAATATTTCTATAGGAGGAAGATGCAGAAGTGGAAGGCATGCAATATAAGACACTAAGAACATTTCACCATGGAATCAGAGTTGATGCCATAGCGTGGAGTCCTGAAACTAGACTTGATGCTATACCTCCCCAGATAAGGTACTTAACAATAAACAACTACAGTGAATCCTTGTCTCTTACCTGTTTTCCCTAAGTCCTTAATATTGGACAGTTCAAAGCTTACGAGTGAAATCTAACTCCTTAGAAATCACGAAGTCTCTGAACTCTTCAGTAGTACATTTTTATTCTTACAGTATTTTTTTTGTTCATTTGCTTGTTTTTTGTCCTACTTCTTGTGCTTCTTGACCTTCTTCCCAGTGATCAAGCAGTAAATAATATTTTTTTCATTATTTTTATGGACCTCAGACAGACATAGTTCTTTCCTTGTACATCTGTGAAGAAGGATTTCTTTTAAGAGCATTGGTAAATCTGAGATGATTTGAATGGCCTCCTTTATAAAGCTATTTGTACTGGTTTGTATAATATGTGCTGTGTTTCAGAGTAGGTCAGATACTATTTGTGAGAGCCATTGAGGTATAAATCTAGAAAATCTAGAAAGATAGGTATTAAATGTGAACTTAAGAATTAAAATGTACTCGGTAGTTTGTGTGATTCTTCAAAATTACCATACTTGCTTACTGCTCCATTTTGTACAGTCTTTTGGGTTAAAATATGTTGAATAGAAATTGGTTTATGAATTTTATATTTCAGTATTTTAAACCACTGATAATGAGGGTTGTTTTTTATGCTCTACCACTTAACTTCTTCCAAGGAAAGTTTCAGCGGCATTTATGAGAGATAGTTCAGGTAATTGGTAATTGATCCAGATTTAGCTTTGTAAAATGTCTTGCATTTCTTTCTGTTAATAAGTATTCTTGGCACTTGATGCACACTATTTTACAGATAAGCTCCAGTTATAACTCTGCTTGTTGCCAAAGCAGAAAAGTTAAGATCGATGCTTTTTGGTTTTTTTCAAAATCTGATTTTTTCTTTGCATCTCACTTTGCATTTTTAAAATGAAGGAAAACTGATAAAAAGTCAACTATTGTTGATTGACTGACGAGCCTTATTTTGTCTGTTGAGTGTAGGTTTTGTACTGCAGCCTCTGATAGGAAGTTAAGGCTGTTTACTTCTGACCTGCAGGACAAGAATGAATTTAAGGTAAGGGCAGATAATGTGATTTTTAAAAGATTACTTAGTTTTTAGTGAAGTCTAATCTTTAACTATCCTTGTGGTCCATTTGTGACAGATCCTAGATCCATCATCTCTAGGGATAATCACTGTATTGCAAATACCTTTCTATGTTTCAAGAGGGAATAACTGTAATTATCACCTACATGATCTTCTGATTTCCTTCAAAATTCTTCCTGCAAAACAATGTCCCACTGAAAGTGCTACTATTAATTAGATGGTTTTGATATCCAGTTCGAAGTGGTTTTGGTGAGGTCTTAGCTAATGATAAGCAAAGCTAATAAATAAAAAAAACTGGGGGAGAGTCTTCCTTGGTTTTTATTGCTTTAGAATATGATAATGCCTGTTTTCATGAGAGGGGCTTATTGGGTATAAAGGAGAAAAAACCCAGACTTTTATTTTTGGTGTGTTAATTTGTATTAGTAAGACAATGAGATTAGTCATACAGAAATTAACTGAATTGTAGATGTCATTTATGTGGCCATACTGATAATAGAATGAGTAAAGGCATGGCATAAGAAGCAAAGATGAATGTTACTAAATGTCTTGAAAGAAAATGCTCTTTATCTTGCTTCATACATGCACATACTTTTAATTTCCTTCTTTCAGTGTTGGTCATCTTACATGAATTTGCCACTGAGCAGTGGGATAACTGACATAGTTACAGCCAGCTTGGTGGGATTTCTGACAAAATAGTTCTAAAAGTTCTTAATGCTCTTTGCTTGTGAGTTGATGTCTATCATTCCTTATTAAAGTTATCTATTTATGTAGTATCTGCCAGTTTTGTGAATTTCAGGCAACATGCTTTAATGTTAACCTGTGAATTAAATCTTTTAACTTAGCAGAATGTAAAGTTTCTTCAACGTTGCAGGTAATGGATGGATAATAAGTTGAAATAATGAATAACATTGAGGTGCTGCAGCATGTCCAGAGAAGGCAGTGGAGCTGGTGAAGGGTCTGGAGCAAAAGTCCTGTGAGGAGCAGCTGAGGGGGCTGGGGTTGTTCAGTGTGGAGAAAAGGAGGCTCAGGAGGGACCTTATGTCTCTCTACAACTGCCCTAAAGAAGGCTGTAGCCAGGTGGGGGTCAGTCTCCCAGCCAAGAAGTGATAGGACAAGAGGAAATGGCGTCGAGTTGTGCCAGAGGAGGTTCAGATTGGATATCAGGGAAAAATTCTTCTGTTAAAGGGTGGTCTAGCATTGGAACAGGCTGCCCAGGGAAGCAGTGTGATCACTGTGTTCAAAAACCTTATAGACGTAATGCTTAGGGATGGACCTGGCAGTGTTAAGTTAATGTTTGGACTCAATGATCTCAGAGGTCTTTTCCAACCTTAATGATTCTATGATTGCTCAGTGCATATGCAATACAAATGAGAAGTGTTGGCTTGAATTTAACAGTAAAGCTATTAGCTTTATTTATGCCAGCTCCACCACTGAAATAAGCTGTCCAAGAAATTTATTAAGGATGTACTCTGGCTGAGGAAAAAGTAAAAATATGTATTGTTACTGGGACAGGCTTGGTCTAATGTTAGAAATAATCAGAAAAGAGCTAAAAAGATATATTTTTACTTATTAGTGAGGAACCCATTAATGAAAAGAAAGAATGTGGACTAGGGTGTTTATGTCAGTAAAAGTTGTCTTTGAGACTGTCTTCTGAGTTTTTTTGATAGAAAATGTGGAAAATCCTTTCTCCGGGCAATCATCTTAATTTCTTATACCTGGATGATCATTGTACTCTAGATTTCTTGTCAAGAAAAGTAACACCTAACTGATTTAAAGCACAGGCAAAATCCCAGATGTTCACAAATTCTGTGTGAGCTATGCTGATCTGGCTTTCAATAAAGTTTGATGGCTTTATTGTGGCTTCTTATTAACAGTTAACTGGTACCTCACAAAACCCATTTCATAAACCTGAGGTTGAACTCAGGATGACCACGTGGAACATTTTGATCCATTATACGGTGCACACTTGACACGTGGGATCTTCAGGAGAGGTACAGAACATGGAAACAAAGCTGAAGGAAGTATGTGACTATGTTCAGAACGTAATCTTCGAACATTTTGTCTTTTATAGTAAACAATTAGTACGTGTTGCTTCTGGAGGGACAGATGGAGTAATCTTACTCTGTTTTCCCAGTGGAAAAACTGTCTTGATGTAATTATCAGCAAGGAACTTGAAGCACACTTGAGTTTTCCATTACTTTGTCGACACAACTAATCCAAAATTTATGGGTTGGATCAAGCCCAGAACAAAAAAACAAAAGGTAAAATATGACTGATGGATCTTCATGAAACCTTTTTCTTCTTTTGAGGTTTTCATTTGGAAATGAATTATGGCTTCCTTGTCCTGCTTCAAATTTTCCTTAATGAAAAGCATATTTCATCAGAACCGTAGAAATAAAATGAGGCAGGATATTTGAATTCAGAATGCTGAAAATTGTCAAAAGACTTGGCATTCTGTCTAAATAGTTTAGCATCATCTTAGGATCTATTAGTTGTAGTATAATCCATTAGGTTTTAATAAAATAATGACTTATTGGAAAAAAATAAGTTGGCTGCTGCAAATGTTTCTGTATTGAATTGATGAGGCATTCATAAAACTTTTAGAGAGGGGGATTTAGTTCTTGTGTGTGCTTGAGATTTTTTTTTATCAGTTCTGCGTTTGTTCCTCAGAATAGCTACACTTAAAGGTGGTGTGTTTTTCTTTCAGAAAACTGTGGAACTTGTTTTCATTCGACCTTGTTTTCCTCTGCAATCTCTCAGTCTCATGCCGTTAACCAGAGGATATTTTTGTCTCATTTTTATGATACCTTGCTGAGCAAAACAAAAGCAGCTATGCCTTGAGACTTAATCAGTGGGACTGAATAGAAGAGATTGGAACAGTAACAGATACAGCTACACATGGACATTTGCCTGACTTAAAATTTTGTGAGATTTCTGTCAAAAACACCATAGATGTTTTTAATGAGAGATTCAGAGATCAGAGTTCTCTAATGTAGGTGGATCATGCATACATTCATTTCCTGGTCATTCTCCTCTTTCTGTCTGAGATTTACTATCTTCTACCTTCAAAATTCACAGGTTATAAAAATGATAAAAAGCTCTGGTCTGATTCACTTATCTCTGTCAAGCAAAAGCATCAAACTGACCTCTGTGCTAACTACAAGGAATAGTGGGGAGGTCTTTCCACCTACAGTATGAATATACACATGAATTAGATATTTTAAAGAAATCCAGTTACCGATAAACACTTTCTTTACCTTCTAAAAATGATAATTTTATCTTAACACACATCTTTCCATTAGCAGGTCTGTTAAGTACATTGGTGGAACAGTCAGCTCTAAGGTAAAAGTATTTCTCTTTTCTGGTTGGCAGACATTTGATGGCCACTCAGATTACATTAACGATTTGGTGTTTGCTCCCAACGAAGGTCAAGAAATTGCAAGTGTAAGTGATGATCACACCTGCAGGTATGCATTTTTGTTCAAAACACTATTAAAAAACTAATACTGGATTTTTTCTATGTGTGAATTTTTTCTATGTCCACTTAAATAAATAAGCTTATTTATTATTTATTTATTTTTAGTGTGCCTTCATGGCCCTCTAACAGGACTAGTCCACTAACAAGACAAGAAATGGACTATTCTTGTTAACTTAGGTTGTGGACTGGCTTTTTGTTGTGACTTGTGAGTGGTCTTTTTTCAAAGCAGTATTTTGAAACACCTAGATTCAAAATTAAGAAAACTGTTGTCTTGGATTTGCATACACTATTTTTCCTCCTTCTGGGATAGGAATAAAGTGAGAATAGGAGAGAACAGACATGCATAGCTCGGCACTGAATTATACAGACTCTCTCTCTGTATACTGTCATCAGGTAGGTCAAGTTTAAAACCAATGTATGTATGTGAAGTTGTCCACTTACCCAAAGTTATTAGCCTTACCAGGAGATGGGATGACATAGCCTGAAGACAGCACCATACTAATACAGTGGTACTGGCAGCTCAAAATGCCATGATTACAGCTACTTCATACCCAGGTGTTTGGATATTTATAACTGGAAGTAGATAATGCTGTGCAGCTTGCTGGGTAAAGGTTTTTGATGCAAGAGTTTGTCCTTGTCAAAAGGTCACCCCTCTTCCACTTCTAGTAGTGTGCATGAATCTATTGTGCTGCTCTTCTTAGCCCTCCAGTGCAGTTGGAGAGATCAAGAGAGCAGCTGTGCAGGCTTTGCAGGTCATCACAGTAGAGCAGCAAGAGAGTTGAGAAAGTGTCATCTTTGACTTTCTTTACTCTGATGAGTAGGCAGTTTTTCCATAGATGTCTAGTCCATATTTCCAGCAAAATCATTAGGAATGAATAGTAGAAATGTATGACTTACCTGTGTCTTGTTCTGATTTATTTCCTATCCTTGATTTCTTTATTAAATTTAAACTCATATTCGGCTTATTCAGCAAAAAACTGTTTGACCGTGTGGCCTTCTTCTGTTTATTTTATGAAATGCTCAGCTTTCCTGGGATGAAAGAAAACTGTTTTAAAACCAGTTGTCTAATTGATACTAATTTAAAAGGAAATATAATTTATGTAATTAATATATACTAACACGATTTCAGCTTAGTAACTATGAAAGACATTTTATGCCATAAACCATGAAGTCTTTGGTTAAAAGCCATGGGAAATAAGTAGGATTTTTTTTGGCTACTTGAGTTCTTATTTTTTCCATTCACGCATGTGGGGCATGAAGACTTTTTCTATTGAATTTAAAGGTTACACTTTTAAAACTAATGGAAATTGCATTCCTTGGGACTTACCAAAATCATTCTTTACTTACTCTGTAATTTGCTTCAGTAGTAATGTAAGAAGAGGAATAATTCTTATGTCTGTACTGAATTTTTTAGCCTAAAATTGTTCTCAGGATACAAAATCTGCTAATGCCTGTGGAACAAAGTTCTAGAACAATTAGTCCAAGTGTTGAGTTCCACTTTTAAGTCTTAAAGTTTTAAAATAACATTTGAGTATGTACTGACTATATACAAGCATGTTTAGGTCTTCCCTGGTTTTACTCAATAGAAAGTTTAGGTTTAAGTTTATCAGAGACCTCTAAGGAAGTGAAATTTCCCGTTTTCATCCACTAAATAGTTTTGCCACAAGCTGCTGCAGCTGTGACATCTTGGAGTGGGGTTCAGTCATTTTGGTTGGAGGACAGACAGTGTAAGTGGGATACTGGTTATATTCAATGTTCTTACCTTTAAATTGCTGCTGTGTCACTCTGAAATTCTTGCTGTTTCTTGCACATAGTCTTTATTGGCCTTAATCTCACAGCACAAACCTTTTTTACAGCTGTGAAGTAGAACTGAACTAAAAATGCTCTTGCATAAAAATAATTGCAGTGGTCATGTGTGGTAGGTGGTTGTGAAGGATGGTGTTTTCATCATGCCAGTGTCCTCCCTGACACGACTGGCTCAGGTGTAAAACTCCCCCAGCCCGGGGAAGGTCCCATCCACACAGGACATTCACACACAGGCCTGAAGGTTTTCACCCCCGCTGCTGGGCCATAACTGGCTCAACTACACTGCCGCAAGAGGTGGCTGTCATGGCATGGAAGGGGTCATAAACCATCACAGACATGCAAAGCACCCCCAGACTCATTTCTGGGGCCTTCCACCTCAGGACTGCATGTGATCCACAGTGTTGCAAAAGATCCACAGTGTTGGAAAAGGCAGGGTAAAACTTCCCCCCAGGGCAGGTGCCTGGGCATTCCCACATAAAACTGAACATGTATTAACCCATAAACTTTGGGGGTCTCTCCCATCCCTGATGGCTGGAGACTGCTGCCATCACTTTGACCAATGGCGTCAAAGTTGCAACAATCAAGTTTCATCACTGGATCCATGGGTGATGGTATCTTTCTACTACTACCCATTCTTTTTCTTTCTTTTCCTTACACATTTTCTTGTTATTTTTATCCTTTTATATTGCTATGTTACTATAGATAATAATAACCAAAACAACTACGTATCTGCTTTTCATTGCAACCAAATTGTTCTAAAATAAACCCATATATGTGTATTTATGAACACCAATCATTAATTATCATTTCACTCTAAGCTACTGCAAGGGGTCTAGTGACAAGAACATGACTTACCCTTGCCTTCTGAGCTGGGTCGTAAAAATGGCAGAGGAAATAGCTAAAATAGCTGATGTTAATAATGTCATTATATCATAAAAACATGCTTAATGAATAAGAAAAGATATGATGGCTTTAAGGAATATTTCATTTAATTCTTTGAAACAGCAAGGCATTATACACTTCTTTGAACGTTTGCATTAAGTGTAGGAATGTGTGCATCCCACTTTGTTAATGAGATCCGTGTGTGTGCAACTGTTTGTGCACCACTCTTCAAAAAAAAATTACTGCTGGCTTTTTCATTATGATTTGGAAACGCAGTCTAGGAGTCTGCACAGATTCACATGTATGAATCATTTTGTTCTGATACTTAATGAAGCCAAAAAATTGTGGGAAATGTTTGGAAAACACCATGAGTTCAACTGATACCCTCCGCTGTTGGTGGTTATAGACACTATCTGACATTTCTGGAATTACTTAATGCAAAATACCATCCTGTCAAAACCCACTAATCTCATATCCGTGCTAAAATGAACCTCTTGATTGTTAAAAGGTTAATTCAGTCTTACTGATTATTACCTCATACTCCCTCCTTACGTGGAACTGAAAGGTTACTGACAGTGTCAGGCCCTTAATACCAGCCTCAGTCTCTCTTTTAACTATTTCTTAAACTACATCCTCTTCCTTTCTTTTTGAGTGCAAAAGAATGTACAGTTGAATTATCTTCCACATTATCTGTGAATGTACTTGCCCTTTGATTCCTTTCTGAGTTCTGTTCATTGCCTTAGGCCATGGCTCACGTCACTTCATAGAGAACTTTGTGAATTTATCAGTCACTGTGAAGTTCAGCCTTGTCTATTACACGTAGGATAAATGCCAGTCCATGAGAAGGTTGATTTTGCTCTCTAAACAGGGATTAGGGGGAAAGGTTTGATGTCACTGAAAGCTAAATTAACTAGAGTCTTAGAATGTATTGTAGTGTTTCGTCTGGTTTTAGGGGGGGTTTATCTGTAATGTGGTTTTTTACATGGTACTCTCATGCCCTAGTTATTTTGTGTAGATTTTTCTCTAGACAGTATGAAGGAAAGCTACTGGTAACTCTTGTTTGTGCTTGAATCTTACCTTGTTTATTCAATAAATATTTCAGGTTTTGGCTATACTAAAAAGTTGTCATTATCACTTATTTCTGCCTCCAAAACCATATTCCATTTGCATCCTCCCATTCCTAGTGCAGTCAGGTATGGATTTCTGTCAAAATTTTTATAAAAGTTCTCTGATTCCATGTTCTTTCTTCATCTGTTTGTATGATTGGATTTTCCAGTGTTCCTTCATATAAGAAATGTCATACCAAAATACTTTTTCCTTCTAAGGTGTGCTGGTTACATTTTATCAAGCTAATTGTGCATTATAATTTATGAAAATAAAGAAGCCTTGAACTTTTTTCAGAGTCCAGTCATTGAATTTGCACACTTTTTGTATGCATCCCTGTATGTCCCCCAAATGTAGTCCTACATGATTCTGTTACATTGTACAGCCATGGTGCAAGTATTAACCAACTGGTGTTGCACAGTGCAAGAATTAACTGGTCTCCCGGTCAGCTTAAAAAAAAAAAACAACCAAACTTTCTGGATCAAATGTTTGGAACATTATTTCAGTCTGGTCTTAATAAACTTTTAGTTAGGAAGTCTTCAAAATATGAGGATGATGTAGTAATTTCCTTTGTGACACATTATGGCTTATGTTAAGAGTCACACAGCCCTAGAATGTAGTCTAGCCTATAAATTGGTTTTAAATAGAAATCATTGCATTAGATTTGTTTAGAAGTTACTTTATATTTTAGAAAGCCATTGATAGTTGAGTTTCCCAGTAACAGTCATACCACAGAAGCATTTAGTTTTACATCTACATTGGGAACAATAAGCTGATAGCTCTTAACAGCCATTTTTTCTGTGGTTGAAAGGACAGAATTGAAGCTTCACATTTTTTCAAAAATGATGCATGGTCTCTGGTTTTGCATTAGATAACTTTAAAGGTATTTCAGTAGTGGTAGTAGAAGTGTGTATTTCTTGGACTTAGTCCTGAGTGTGCATGGCCTGAAATGTGTATTAGTGAAGAACAGTCCGTGGAGATACTGCGCTGCCTCTCCTGCCTCTACCGACACTGCAGGGTATAATTGCAGCACACAGTTAGCAGTGAGAAATAGATCAATGCTTGCATATCCAAGTAGATATTACAAGAAGCTAGAGATTACATGTTTTTTAATGCCAAGTCTGAAATACTCTAATTGCTAATTGTTTAGGAACAGTGACATTTCCTTTGATCACCAGAAGAAAATGGTGAACATGGGTGAGCTTTCTGAAGGAATATTTGTACATTTCCTCTGTGAAAAGACTTCATAAAAACTTAAATTCTTTGTCAGTAAAATAAAATTAACTACTAGAAATTATTGTGAATATTACACCTTTCTCTACTTCTGACCAGACAGAGGAATTTCTATAGTTCACTTTTGGCTTTCATGTCCTGCCTAGTACCCTCCAGATCTCTGATAGCCACATCCATGTGGAGTTGGCAGAAGACCTTAGAGAAAGCCCGTGTTGGTTGTGTGTTCCGCAGTATTTACTAATCTCTGCACGTTCACGTTCCTTTTCTGAGATCTCGTCATTCCTTGTGCTCAGTGAGGAACAGCTTCACTCTACCTTTGTGTGATCACAGTAACAGGAATCTTTCCCGTCTCCATAGTCCTCTAGGCATTCCAAGAGTGATAGGATTTTCCTCACACATGGAATATGTCTGATGGAGATATAAAGAAATGTATTAAAGTTAGATATTAAAAAAAACCCAACAAAACCATGTTGGACATGAGTAATCTTTGAATAATGGATCAAATATAGTTGATCATGCTTTGTGGTTGGGAATCAGATCTCAAGGTTTATTCTAGCCCCTACCGACTCACTAAAATTGTTTGAAATCTTTTGTTGGAAGAATTCCCATTTTTACTTCCATCTTCTGGGGATTTGAGAAATGCCTGAAGATTGCAATCTGGTTTAGTTCTTTTACTATTGCAAATGATGATTTTTATCCAGTTAGCATTTGGTTCTGCTAGTTAGAATTATTCATAATTCAGAAACTTAGAACATAAAATAAGGATCATCTCCATTGCAACAAGACAAGTTTTAAGAGTTCTAAGGAGGTACTTTGCCAGCTGTAGTAAAAGTCCACTGTATGAAGAAATTACTGCACATATGCATCCATATTCACGCATATGAGATATAATATAGCTGCTACAATGGAATTTGAATGCGTTCAAGCTATGACATAACTGCAGTTTTCATTTGTTTGTTAGTTACAGGATTTGAGTGACAAGAGAAATGTACTAGTATCTCAAGAATTTTCTTTAACAGTATTTGCAACTATCTGTATTTGAGTTGGTTTAAGTTTTCTGAGTACTGCAGTAAATAATTTCTCAGTCCTTAGTTACTTAAAAAATAATTATTTTACTGAGCAGATTTCATGTTATTTTTGACACTATACATTGATCAAACTTGGGTGCTTATTTCAACTGTGTTTATTCAAACTTTTCTCCAATAATTTTTTGTGGAGTTTTTTTTTTAAATGTCAGAAAAGAATACCACAAGCTCAGTGACAAGTCTATGCCACGATGGTTTGTGGGAAGAGAAGGAGAAGTAAGAGAGTGACACAGTGCAGGGTTACAAAAGATAAGAATGTTTGGAGAAAAACAGACAGTATTTTACTTTGGTATAAAATCACGGGAGTTTTAGTAAAGCTTCAAGAGCTTTGAATGGGAGACAAAATCCTCAGTCTTTTTGGATTGATTTATGTGATAGGAATGTGGACAAAATGGGGAGGCAGCATCTGTAACTGATTTAGTTATGATTACGAGTAATTTAGTAATTGAAAATCAGTTTGGCTAAATTTTTGGGGTTTGCACATTTTTTACTTGTGTTTTTCACAAAGAAATACTGAAAAGAGTTAATTGAACACATATGTAATTGTATAGACATGATGTGTTCAGACAAGGATCTATGTTGATATGTATTGCTTGGTTTGGTTTTGGGGGGTTTGGGGTTTTTTCCCCCAAAACTAAGTTATACCATATTTGGTATCAATAAAGAAAATGTAAGAGAGGGTTTTATCCCTTTCCCTCCCCATACTGTTAGTTGCTAACAGTCCTGCCATTCTTACAAAGTAAAAAATACAAATTTGGTAACTTTATAAATAACAAAGTTAGGGAGGTAAAAAGCATAAATTTCTGTCTCAACACCTAATAACATCACTCATTTCAGGGAAGGAAACATAATGGCATATTCCTTTTGCCAAAATGATTCACTGTCTTCTGTTGTATCGTAATTTTCTCCCTGCACAGTAAATACACATGGGAAGTGTTGATTTGACTTGGACAAATCTACAAGGCAAAATTTTTGGCAGTAGAAGAAAGTATTGTATGTTTCTAAATTACCTAATCAAGTAGATATTTCATTTTTTAAACACTTGTCAGGTTTTTGTTTTGACTTTTTTTAGTAAGGACACTGATTCTTCAAGATTAGAGACCCTGTGTTTTCTACGGGGAGAACAAATATTTGATCTATTGTGGTTTGGCATAAGAAAACAACATTGTTCATTAAACATATTTACTTTATTCCCATATATTTTGTCTAGACTTATGATGTATTAGTTAAGAGTTTTTTTAAATCTCTTAAATATAAGGCTCTAAGCACCCTGGTGAGATATAAACTGAAAAAGTCTGGAGGAAGTCAGCAAAAATCCTCTAGAATAAACAATAATAGTACGTAGCCACTCATCTAGCTCAAAAGACTGGGCAGAACACTGCTTTTAAAATTGGCTGTTTCTCAAGTTTTGCATGTCAGCAAGGAAGGATATATGTGTACGTTTCAGTATCCAAATGCATATAAATAGTATGTGGTTCAGACTGATGTTCACAACTGTGATGTCTTTGTCCTACAACTGAGATACTGATTTTGTAGGCAAAGAGGGAGTTGAGCAGTGGCTGTGAGGTAAAATAGGCTCAGTTTGGGGTTTGTTGCATTTTAGAAACAAAGTAGCTCCATGGCTCATTAACACTCATATTGAACACATCCAAAGAAAACTCACCCATTGCCTAACCTAGTTTTGGTGTTTCAGCATACACTTTCCTGTCAATCCATATTGACCAAATAGTGTTGACTTTTAAAATTTTTTATAGCTGCCAGATATGTACTGTAGGTGTTTCTAAAGGAAAAGGTTCAACTGGCACATGTGATTTATCTAATGCTCTCCAAGACCCTTTGTTGGCTAGTGTTACCTCTGCCATGGATCCTTCTGTTTGCCTTAGCTTCATTTCTGGTTTCTTATATTTCCATTACTCAATCTTGTCTTACTAGGAAAAACTGGAAACTAGTATATTAGGCAGCCAAAATACTTTAATAAAGGGTCTTACCCTTTACATGGCAATATAGATGATTCAAGTTGTTTGGTACCTCTCTTTAGGTTCCTTGTATCAACTGGACCAACACTGACCTTCCTGATTTGTACTGCCTCACTGTTATTTATGGTACAGTACAAAGGCTGTAATGTTGACTCATGAAAAAGTGGGAAGATCTCATTGAGATTTCATGTCTAGATAACTAAAATGTCAAATTATTTGAACAATTAGTTAAACAGAATCAAATTAGTTAAACAGAGGCTCTGCTTAGCTCATCAGTGTTAAAATACATTATCTGTAGCACTGGCCACTTTCACTGACCTTCAAATGATACAGCATGAACACTATTTCATTTGGTCACTTCCTTTGTGAACATATTGTGGCACTTGAAGTTAATGTATTTGCAATCAAATGGCAATAGTTTAGTACTTTACTTTTTTTTTCTTTCTTTCTTTTCTCTCTAGGGTCTGGGATTTGGATGGAAATGAGAAGGCCCATTTTGTTTTACGTTCTCCTGGAATGAGTGTTTGCTGGCATCCTGAGGAGGCTTTTAAGGTTGTGGTTTTCAGCTTTTTGCCCAAACCACCTTTAAAATAACAGGAGGGGGGACACACCTAAAGTATGAATTTTTGATGCTGTAGTAACATTGAAGTTTGAGGAGCTGATTTACACTGTAATTGAATATTGGTTGGATCTGCTAATATGGAGTGACTGTAAATTAATTCTCATTATCATTCTTGTCATTTTACTGTCAGTCCCTTACTCCTCCCATCAGAAATATTCCTTCTTGATTATGTACATCAGTTGTTGATAACTGTTCTGCTGATTGCATAATTAACTTACAGTTACCAGAGAAGAGCTCAAGTTTTTCTCAGTCACGGTAACATGGTTCACCAATAACGCAGACTCTTTATAGAACATGCCAAGCCTTGAAAAGTATCTGTTTGAAGTTAACAAGGGATTTTTGTTGTTGTTGTTCTTGCTTGAAGCGTATGAAATATGTTCTGAAAAATCAAATCAATAGACTGTGATTTTATACTTATCTCTTTATTGTACTGGGGAGGATTAATCAGCTGGTATGTACCCAAATATCTAGCTTTATTAATGGTCTAGTCCCTGCAGTCTTGGATTTATTATTCCTGTTGTGCCTATCAATAACTGCCTTAAGCAGCTACAAATGGTTGTTCGGGTTACCACAAAAACACATACTTATACCAGAGAAAAGCAGTCAAATAAGATATCAAAATATTTACATAGCAGTAGGGAAGGAGGCTCTCTAATCTCATCACACTTTCCACCAATATCAATATCCATGCTTACAAAGAAAGGAAGCTGTTCACTAGGAAAACTGTTGATTCAGGTGGCATCAGAATTGAATGGGTTAGCTGCTGTTTGCTACTGGGCAACTTTGTTAGCACAAAAAAATTAATGGATTTTCCCAAAAAATATTGCAATAATCCACCAGTCTTACATATTATTAGCATGTCTTTTCTTAGACCATTATCAAAGACAGGCACAGGATTTTTTTTTTTTTTTAAAGAAAAGCCCATTCCAAAAGCTCATAAAACTTGATAGATTTAGTTCTTCCTGAAAAGCTTATTGCAGGTCAAAATGCTTACTGCACCATGACCTTTAGTTTTCAGAAAAGTATGTTTTGGTGACAGTTCTGTTTTCCCAAACAAACTTGGGTGATTGGAGGACTGGTTTTTTTATGCTTCTCTGTCTTTCTTAACTATTGTTCATGACTATATGAAAACCATTTCTTCTCATGAAGAAAAATCTCATTTCATCATCTGATCATTGGAACAGGCTGCCCAAAGAAGTTGTGAATGATCACTCCTTGAAGGATTCAAGACCAGGTTGGATGGAGCCCTGAGTAATCTGGCCTAGTGGAAGGTGTCACTGCCCATGGCAGGGGATTGGAACTAGATGATTTTTAAGTTCCCTTCCAACCCAATCCTTCTATGATTTTATAATTTAATCAGGAAACTCTTTCTATGATATTTAAAAAACAACTGCTTGAGTGTTACTGTAAGGGAAAAAGGTTTAGATAAAATCTAAATCATAAATTTAGATAAAATTTATGGGAATAAACTAAATATATTTAATGAACAATGTTGTTTTTTTAAATAAAATCCATGTTACAGGAGGAAGTAAGAGATGTTATATAAAATCAGTAAGAATGAATCCAGATTCCACAGCCACACTAATTAATACTTTGCTTAGAATGATAGAACCACTTAGGTTGGAAAAGACTTCTAGGATCCTTGAGTCCAACCTTTGATCAAACACCATCGTATCAACTAAACCATAGCACTAAGTGCCAGTCATTTTTTTAACACCTCCAGGGATGGTGACTCCACCACTTCCCTGGGCAGCCCATTCCAGTGCTTGACAACCCTTTCTTTTTTACAGCACTTTGTCAGTCAGTTCTTTGTGCTCAAAACAGAAACTGTTAAATGTTAAAACAGTAACTTTTTTGCTTTATAACAGCACAGTGTCTTGGTGGTTATGAACTGCTGTTTCTAACCACTGAAATTATACACATAGATATCTATAGATATATAGAGATAAAATAATGTAATCGTTGGGTATAACGGTGTAACAGTAGTATAGATTAAACTGGTTTTTATTTATTGGTGAAAGAGCATCCCGGAGAATGTTTTCTGGTATGAAGTGAAAAACTGTATTCATGTGTATTATTAATATTTGAATGAATGAATTCTAGGTTTTCTATAGAGTAGAAAAGATTTAAGTTCCATTACATGCTAAGTTTACCACATTTTATAAATTTCTTTCAACAGCTGATGGTGGCGGAGAAGAATGGAACAATACGATTCTATGACCTGATTACACAGCAGGCCATTCTCTCCCTGGAGTGTGAACAAACACCACTGATGTCAGCAGACTGGTGTTTAAAAAATACTCTTAAAATTGGAGCAGTTGCTGGAAGTGATTGGCTGATCTGGGATATCACTCGCTCCAGGTCATTTTATACCCATGACATAGGTTTCTTTATTCTCTTCCTAATCAGTACATGAGGAGATGCAGGTACTTGGCTAATACAGCATGGCAGTCACAGAATCACAGGATGGGTCAGGCTGGAAGGGACCACATTGTGTCAGCTGGTCCAACCTCCCTGCTCAAGAAGAGCACAAGGCGCAGGATTGCATCCAGGCGGTTCTGGAATACCTCCAGTGAGGGAGACTCCACACTCTCTTTGGGCAACCTGTTCCAGTGTGTGCTCACTGCACAGTAAAGAAGTTCTTCCTCGTGTTCAGGTGGAACTTCCTGTGCATCAGTTTGTGCCCATTGCCTCTCATCCTATTGCTTGGCAGCATGGAGCAGAGCCTGGCTCCATCCCCTTGACACCCCCCCCTTCAGATACTGAGAGACATTGATGAGGTCCCCTCTCAGTCATCTCTTCTCAAGGCTGAACTTCCCCAGCCTGTCCTTGTAAGAGGTGCTCTAGTCCCTTACTCATCTGTGTAGGCCTAATGCACTGTATATTGTATAAACTGTTCAGTAAATAAATGAACAATTATCAGGAATTACAATACTGATACAAACCATTCCCTGGTATTCTTTGTTTCATCTTTATCAATATTTTCTGTTAAATATAACATTGTCTTTTTGTCCATTTGAGATAGCATCTCACTACTATTTACCTCTCACTGTATGTGTTTGTTAAAATTTCATTCCAAGTCATAAATAGATAACTATTGATCCATAATAAACTGGACAACTACTTCAGTTTTCCTACTCCAAATTGAGATTAAAACTGCAGGAATGCTCTGATTTTCCCTCAGCTGCTTCACAGAGAGTAGACAATGTGTCCCCTTCAGTGTACTTTTGGTACTTAGAGTATGAGCTGTAGTTGCTTGCAGAACAGTTTTTTACCCTGAATGTCTGTTTTAGTTATCCACAGGATAAGAGACCTGTCCATGTTGATCGAGCCAGATTATTCAGGTATAAGTGTTGTCTCTATTTTGTGGGTTTTATCTATTTAAATCTATGTCTGTGGAGGCAGTTGTGAGTTTAGTAACCTGGTTGTGTCTCACTTAAGTTATTTTTAGGGGGACTTGGTCTATAAACTGTGAAATTTGTGAATGACCCACATTTATGTGTAGCATTTGTGTGATTTTTTTGTTTGTTTGTTTGTTTGTTTTTTTTTTGTTTTACAACAATGTGCATATGGGGCTGTGGGTGGGGAATCATTTACAAGCTAATTCACTAAATGTATTTCTCTGCTGTTAGTAGAATATGTGACATCTTCACACAGTTAGTGACAAGGGAGGGAACTCCACTCTGTGTGCACTTCTGCTGGTATGACAGGGGTATTTGGAAAGTACATTCATTTTACTCATAGGTGGATTCATTCTATTCATAGGTGGTCCCGAGTGAATGAAAATCTGTTTGCAACCACTGGATATCCAGGAAAGACAACTACTCAATTGCTGGTTCATCATTTAGGACATCCCCAGGTAAATTTTTAACTGGAGTTGCATCTGTTTTCCGGAGATCAGGCTCATGTTACTTAAAAGCTACAATAAAAAACTAGCCCAAACCATCCAGAACTGCTGCTGGGTGTACCTATTTTATTTTATTTTGTTTTGTGGCATTCATGCTAAGGAAAAAAAAAATTGCAGCACACTTAACCTGCTCTTTTAAAAGCTGTTTGATCTATATGTTTTAGTTTGCTTTGCCATATCAGTTCTGAGGGGAAGAAAAATACCTTTAACCTGATATTTAATAAATCTGGCAGTATTTCTAGTTCCAAGGAGGCTAAAAACAGCTAGTTGTATATTTTTCTGGTTTTAACTAATTGTATTTTAAATCATTAATGAAAATGCAAAGCATAGGAAATATTTTGGTTTTGCTGGAGTCAGTATGTATTTGTAATGCTTACAGTAAAAATATTACATCCAAACATATTGTGAGTACATTGAAATAATAGAAGTAATTTCATTTAAAAAGGTTTCTAAGTTTAAGATCATGCCTTTATAATAATAATGTTTATACTAATGTAAATAGTTGAAACTATTTGTTATTGTGGAATATTTTGCTGTGTGTTACTTAAATGTAGTAAGTAGCTACCGGAACTATGTTGCAGAGAATCAGATTTTTCAGTTGAATTTCCGTGGTATTTTACCTGTATTTGTTTAGGAGTATTGAATCTGTGGTGTTTATTTGTCTATGCAAGTTGGTATCTGCAGTATAGAAATCGTTTATAAGGGAAGTTGTATTGATCACTCTCTCTCTCTCTCTTTGTGTTTTGAAGCCCATTCTTACTGGAACTGCAGCTGTAGGATCTGGTTTGACATGGCACAGAACTCTTCCATTATGTGCAGTTGGAGGAGATCATAAAATTTTCTTTTGGGTAACTGAAATGTAAAATAAGCATTTGCCTTCAGTATGAAACTTGACAGTGTAATGCCTTTTTTTCTAGTAAAATAAAGAAATCTACTCTTTGTAGTGGTTTTCTCTTGGACAACAGAAGAAAGAAGCAAGCAAGATATAAATCATTGGTGTTTGATTTTTAGCTTGCAAGTACAAGAGCTTTTGTAAAATTGGTTATCATACATCTGATACTTGGTTATTTCTATTAAAATAAAATTTACTTTTTAAATATGATATTTGGTGTGAAATGAATTTTTAAGGGATTTTAAAAGAGATTTTGTGTCCCAGCATCTCAGCCTGACAATGTCACTCAGTTAACACAGCTCAAGTACTCTGAAATTGTGCAGAGTACCTGCAGAAAGAACACGTCTCTATATTAAGTTTCCTAACCATGACTATCTTACAAGAAAAAAAATATGCAGTAATGTACTGTCATAAAAATTTGTCCCTGGACATTTTTGAATAAACTAGTTACCACTACCAGTGAAGAAGCTAATGGTAAAATCAGAATGAGAATTTGAAGCAGTTTTATTTCTCTAAAGATGACAGAGGGATATACTTCAAGCCTGTCAAACAGCGTAGTGAGGTTTTTTTCTGCTTAAAGCCTTTTACTTCCAGTCTTTACAGGAAAATCAAAAGCATTCTGCTTTCTAGAAACATATTTTTCCTGTCCTTCCCTTACAAGACCCAGAACTGAAGTAAAAGAAGAAAAAGACAGAGATAACTCCTGTTTTGAGTATGTTTTTTGCATGCTTTTGCAAATGAAAGGATGTCAAGATGTTTCAGCCAGTGTAACAGCTCATTACAGCATCATAGCTGTCCTTACTAGCTGTAGTTAGATTTTAAAATATTCTTTTGTTTGTTCCTATTTATGTAGGACACATAAAACCAATTCAGAAGAAGGACATCAATAAGTGAGATTAGAGTCACCTTTTAAAACAAAAACTCGTATTTCTCATAATGCTTTATCTCTGAGAACTTTTGCATTCCAACTGCCACCAAAATTTACCTAAAATGAATATAAAGTTCCTTTAAAGTTCCAGTCTTAACTCATGTGTGTTTAAACTGTAAAATCAGCAGACTGCAGGATGCTTCAAGGTAACAGTGCTCTGTTTATCTTGTATCCATTATCTCTGTTTGACCAGAGATAGCAGCCTAAAGGTTTAATTCACTTGTAGCTAAAAATCTTTGTGGGTCTGGAAGGAAGGATTGGCCTGAAGCACTGTTATCCTTTTGGTGTGTAGTGAAACTGAAACAGATGTTTTTCTGTCCTCAGAGAAACTTTACACAGCTCCTGCCTATGCAGAATATATACACTATACTCAGGACCCATATAGACAAGGGCAGTTTGCACCAGGTATGTGCAGGTGCACTCTTGAGTGAGACTTTTTTGGTTTAGAATTGCTTGAGACCCAAGAAGGACAGAAATTCTTTTGTTCTGTAGTTAATTCAGAAACCAGGATGTTTGCTTTTCATACTCTGTTTTTAAGGAATACTTAAAACTGTTTAGCCAGGAATGATCTTGCCAAGTTCAAGGCTCTTCATTTTATACTGGAAAGAAGCAATATGGATATTTTAAAAAATAAATAAATAAATAAGAGCAGCTAATGTTTTTAGCATGTTCCCCGTGCTCTTTTGTGCAGAACAAAATAATTAGTTAATCCTCTGATGTTGCCTTAGCACAGTACTTGGAAAACTGAAGCTTGACAAACCATTTTCAGAGAACTGCAAATCGTTTATCATTCAGTTTCCATTTTCTCTTTTTTTTTTTTTTTAAGAAACCTACATAATACCTCATATTTGTGTTTCTCAGTCTATTTGACTGTCAAGGGTTGATAATTCTCTGAACTGTTTGCAAGATTTGTACAAATTCTGGCACACCGAGATTATTGAGATTGGGGGGTTGCTGAAATTCAGTTGAGAGAAAAATCATAGAGGCAGTATCAGTTTCATAGAGAAACTTTACTAGAATACCCTTTGCAAGCATGGATTTAGAAGACTCCATGGGAAATCAAGTAAATGTTAATCCACACTGATCTTTTCAGCTGTTCATTGGACCACCTTATTAAAAACAACTATTGCCCCTTGTGGAGGATCAGGTGACACCATGTCTGGAAATTTTTTTGGATCAGCTTTTTCTGTTTAATTTGTCTCTCAGTTGTATAGCTGTTTGAGTTCTGGGCTGATTCTAACCCGAATGTGGTGTCCTGGGACCTGTAACAGTGTACAAGCACACAAGATGCATATGAACACTGTAAGCTACAGTAGCACTTGCCAGTTTTTCTCAGCTTGTGCAGTTTTGTTTTGCAGTCGACCTGAGGCTCTGGGTTTGTGCAGTATATGGAGCAGATCAGTTTCAGTGCTTTGAAACCTGTGTTCTTGCCTTTACTTTCCTGTGTACCCTAATCACAAGACAGGTATTTTTTACTAATGATGAAGATAGAGCTCTGATCAGTTTTCTGCACACACGGCTTTTCCACTCCAAGTTAGCCTCAGCATCTGCAAAGTTAACATCCTCAAAATACTAATGTTCAACCAAACTTCATTTTGCTAACTCTTAAACACTCTTTAATCTATTTTCCTTCACTGGAAGGTGGAGCTACACGGCAGGGCCTTTAAATGCCAGCATATATATGTACTCATGCATAGGGTGTTAACTGGCAGCTGTTAAATACTGTACAGTGCTTTTTCCTCAGTCTGACATTTATCATTCAGTATGGGTGCTGGTATGAAATACACTTTCAGTTGTACACACTGTAAAACTGGATATTATCACTCAATTATTTTTTATAAATCCTCTCCTTGGGAGTTCAGTCATTTATAGTTACAGTTGAACAAGTTAATTCAATTGAAACTTTTTAAAGAGGTTTTGGAAAATTTGGATAATTTTCCTCTGTTCTCTGTTTTTCACTTTTCATACCCTGCATTTCCTAACTCGATCTGGGAGGAAAAAGTGCTGTGTTGCACTTTTCTATGCAGTATTTTTGGCCAAATTAAAAGCAGGAAGTACCAGAAAGTTCACAGAAGAGCATATTCTTGGGAGGTTTCTTACCCAGCTTTACAGACTAAGACATTCTGATAAGATCTGACTATGCATTTACATTAATTTTCATTGCCATTGCCTGGAAAAATTGTATTATAGACACTTTATGATAAATGAGATTAATTCTTCTTGAATATAATTTAGTTGGATTTTAAGGTAATTAAGGTGGCTAAATAACTCAGATAAGTTAAACAAACAGCTCTGTTGCCTAACACGAATTTGCACAACTCCTGTAAGCTAGGAATTGAAAGCTAAACCCACTGAATTTTTTAGGTTAGTCTGCTGCTCTTCCTTTGGGAGAGGTGAGAAATTGCCAACAACATGTCAGTGTTCCCAACCATAGTATTGATGCCTTGAGGTGGCCACCTAAAAACAGAGACTAGACAAAATAAGAGAATAAAAGTCGGTATGTATTTGAAGGGCCTTCAAAGGTACACCCTGGGCAGTCAAAAGGCTACGCCCAAGATGGATGCCGAGTCATGAGTTCTTCACACTTTAATAAGTTTGGTCTATTTGCATATCAGGGTTAATTCCCCAATTATAATTTCAGTAAATGATGTAATTACCACAAGTTTGCTGCCTGCCCCCCCCTTCTCTAGGCTTTAGTTTACACATTTTGGGGCCTGCTGTCCTTGAACAGCAAACCTAGAGAGGCTTGTTATGTCTAACCAGCATGAGAGAACAGTAGTTAATAGGCCACACGAAACTTCAGAGTTACCCACTAAGCAGTGCAGGATTTGAAAAATACAAAAGTTAAAACCTAAGGCATCAGTATGAATCACAAGTTGTTCAACAATTCAAGCAGTATGGACAAAAAAGTTTGCTACACTATCTTAGTAAGAGAGTAATAATGATGTGCATAAGACAGTAGGTTAGTAATAAATACATTGTGAAAGCAATAAAGTCACAAAAAGCTGCTTCAGTAAATAAATGAGAATTTTATGGAAACTTGAGTAACAGAACTAAGTGCTCTGTGTACAGCCACCATGGATTCTGTATATGAATTCATAGAATGCTTGGTAAACTGTAATAATTTGGAAGTAAACTGAGAATTTTGGTAAATTTTAAACCAAAATTAGCATAGCACATTTGGGGTCTAATCTTCAAAGTATTACAGTAATTAGTGTGTCTTTATTTATCTCATCACATTAGAAGGTTCCACTGGACAACCTCAGATTATGGTGGTTTCTTCAGTGCCCTGAATTCAGGAGGGTTTATTAAATTTATCAGTATTTAGATGTAACCACGGAGAACTTCCACCAAATAGGGAAATACACTACAATCTATTTGGACTTACTGCTGTAAACAGGGACTTCAGATCACCCCAATCTTGTCTTTTTCAGAAGACCCCAGGGCCATTCCGTATTCCTTATTTTTACTCCCCACATCCAACGTGTGGCACTTCCCCAGTCAAATTTTTGTTTATGGGCACAGGAGCAGTTCCTTCACTGGCTTTTCTCATTATTTCCTTGAGGTTTGACCGCAGGAGACGACGCTACCCAAACACTACCATGCAGGGCCACGTCCTGAGGCCTGTGGAGTGCTGGGTGTCAGTGTGACCCCCACTGGCATGGCCGGAGCCCCTCAGCGACTGTCACCACGTGCAACACAGAGCGGGTACCAAAGGAGGCACCCCAGAAGCTCAGGGTTTATACTCGGGGTTCATCCTTGGGCCGGCAATGAGAACTCTGGCCCGGGACTGCGTTTCCCAGGAGGAAGCGCGGGGAGCGGGCGCGCCCCGCCCCGCGGAGCTCGGGGTTTGTTTCCGGGCCGAGGCTGCGGAGTGCGGCCGTGCTGCGGAGCGGGGCTGTGCCCGCCCCGGCCCGCGGGCATGGACGAGGACGGGCTGCCCATCGTGGGCTCCGACATTGACCTCACCAAGGTACGGGCTGCGCTAGCCTGGAGCTCCGGGGCTGCCGCTCCTCCTCCCCGGCGGCGGCTGCGCTAGCCCTGGTGCTGGGCGAGCTCCGCGGCCCGGCCCGGCGGCAGCGGGCGAGGGGAGCTTCCTGTGCGGTGGCGGTGCCGCCCTCGCACCCGGGAACGAGCGGACTCAGGTCCTCAGCTGCGTCTCCAGCTGTTTTCCAGAGGCATTTTGCTACAAGTTTTGTGATAACGTTGTATTTGAAGACTAAGCCGTTTCAACGTGGATCTGTGAGGCAAATCCCGTGCAAAGTTGTTTATTCATGTTTTTTAATGTTGTAGAAACTTTCTTTTTAAACTTGGTTTTGTAAATACCGAGCGTCAAGACAGGACAGTTCCAACTGACCCAGTGATTCTTCCATGCTCTGTGCCACCCTGCAAATTTCTGCTAAGGTCATAAGCACTGCTTGACAAGTTTTGGAACCACAGAATTGAACTTTAGCAGATCCTGTTGTAGAGGTGCACAGCGTGAAGGCTCGAGATAGTAGCAACAAAAGTCTCACAAAAAACCAGGATGTTTTAAGATTGCCATAGTGAATTGTATATTGAATGCACTGATAAATCAAGGACTAAAGACTAGAGAGTCACTGTATTCACCAAAAAAGTGCAGCAGAATCTTGGCTGCCAGTAATACTCCTTGTGAATCTTCCACTTAAATCAATGACAATTTCATAGGCTAATTTTGTCTGTGAAGTTTAGGACTTAAAGCAGTTGTCCAAGGTTATTAACTCTGAGGCACTATAATTTTTTACTTAAACTTTTGTGTGTAAGTTCCTGATTCCAGTCTTCTGTAATGGTTTAAATAAAAATGCCAACCAACTCTGTGTTACAATATGACCACCATTCTTTTTGGCAAACATGAGGTTCTGCATTTTAGTCTGAAAAGTATGTGAGCATCAAAACTGATCTGGAGGATAATTTTTGGTAATTTTAGGGTAGTCTGGGCTTGCAAATAAGAACCAGTATGGGTAGCCACTAAATACTTAGACAGCGACATCACTACACTTTAGTTTTCATCATGGTGTTAGTTGTAACTGAGTATTAGTATGGCTGGCCAAATTTGCTTTTCTTTCTTAAACTCCAGAAGGAAAGATTCTCATTTCCTCACTGTTTTTAAAAAACATCAACACTGATTTTCAGGAATATTCACTATTTCATCTAAAGGCGGTTTCTTTAAGGTAACAGTCCTTCATTTATTGGGTCTTGTTGCTTTTTCTGTGTGTCCTGTAAATTCGCAGCTGTCATGTTAGTAGATTTTTAGTGCCAAGGGATTTGTATGAATGCATATGTAAATCTGTGTATTAGAAAATGGTTTGTGTATGCATGCATTCATAGTAGGCACACTTAAGACAGATTTCCAAATAATTTCTTCTAAAAAATGTGTATTTTTTTAAACGGATATTTGAATCCAAAATGACATTGATGTGTAACCTAATTTTCTCATATTTTTTAATGCAGGTTCCTGCTATTCAGCAGAAAAGAACTGTAGCATTTCTAAACCAGTTTGTGGTTCACACAGTGCAGTTTCTCAACCGCTTTTCTACTGTTTGTGAAGAGGTATGTTTATTATTTTCCCAGCTGTCCATTTATACAGTTTAAAAAATTCTAGAAATGAGAACCATTCATTTAAATATTTTTGATGCAGTAATACTGGTAGCTTAAACCAAAAAATACAGTCTGCTTTCTGTTCAAGGTTTCTCTTGAGTAAGCGCTTAAGACAGAATTTTTCCCCGAGGGATCCACATGAACTCCTGATTGTGCCACACTCAGTCTTGTTTCCATAAACTTTTGCATTTGGCACAGTCTTGAACTTTGTGATACAGGAAATTTTCTCTGAGCAGCTTCATCTCTGGCTCTTGTCTTGTTATGGAAGAAGGATGCTATGTTCCTATGGTGCATCAAAACTTACTTTCAGATTTTATCACCTGTACTTTAAAAGAGTGATGCACTGAGCTCCGTGTGTAAATAATTTTTATGTTGAAAAAAGGACATTTTTGGCAAGTGATTAGCATAGAACAAGAAGCCCTTAACTTCAGTTTCCTGTAAAAAGAGAGAAAAATACAAATATTTAGGATTAGTAAGTTTATGTGGTGACTTTGGAGTCAATAGAAATACAACAGACCGAAAAGATTAAAATTGTCTGCTGAACAGGACAAGAGTGCTTCCTCCCTCGTAGAAAGGGTGTTTCCTAATGTGGCTTTGAGTGTAACCTTTTTGTCTTCAGAGGTTTTTTGTAATTTTTCATTAGTTTATTCAACAAAGAATACTATACAGCTCTAGCCAGCTGAGCTAGGGTAGCAGTCAAATCCAATAAACCTAAGCCATGTAATCTGAGAAATTCTCTAATTTGTTGGTGAAGTTTAGAGCCAGACTCGTGACAAGTATAAAATTTGGCTACCACATGAATATATGGAGCTTCAGAGGAAAAAAGTCATTTTTCCTGGATTTTAAAACTTCTTGTAACGTGATAGGTGGGACAGTGTAACTGCCTGATGCTGTTGTCAGTTGTCCAAAACTCAGTTGTCACCTGATCTCAGTATTCCCTCTTCCACGGGCACTGTGGAAATCAGAACACATCTATTTAAAGCCACCTTGAGCACGCAGCAGCACTGTGAAGTCTGCCTAATAAAACAGTTATTAGTTAACCAAAATGTGTTGTTACCCAAGAGACTAAATAGTTGCTTTATGTACTCCTTGAGAAGTTTTTTGTATTTATGAAGTACAGAAGTGTTTTTAATGTGAAAGGTCGCAGTTAAGTCAACAGATGCCAAGAAACTCAAAATCGGGGCTGACACCATCCTTAACTCTAAATTTCTTGGCTCTTGTCTAGTCAAATAGACCCATAAAATTGCGTAATTGTCTTTTGTACATCTTTCCTACTCCCAGCTACATGTAGGACACATAGTTCCTTCCAATAGGAACTGACTCCTCTTCATGAACAAAGGACCATCTGTAAACAAGTCAGTGCACTATCCAAAAAGACTAACTCCTGTCAGTCTCCTTCTACTTTTTCTAGCATATTGGCAGAACTGCCATTTTCTTAGGGTGTTAAAGTTCTGCTTCAGAGCCAGGCAGAATCTTGCCAAGGTGCCAGAAAGCTGTCAGAATGGTACATATCTGCCAGCCAGCACTCTAGCCAACTTCACTTGGACAGGTCTGGTGGAGTATGGTAGTGATTAGTTAAAAGACTGGCAGTTCTTATGGAGTAATTTAGAAAAACTTAAGTTGTATTTTAAAAAAAGTCAAAATTTGATTGAGGTGCACCTGGAGCATATGAAGTGTGGTTAGTTCTGATTCATTGTGGTTTTTTACTGTATAGGACTTTGAATCACCTGCTGTATTAATTATCAGATTTTCTCTGATACTGTTTTCGCTCAGTTACATACGCACACATCATCTCTTTTCGTCTTCTACATTTATAAAAAGTTCTGAAGAAAGATCCTTTGGTAACTGGGAGAGTGCAATATGTCTACCATTATTCTCCAGTTGCCCCAAGTAATACTCTATTTACTTTGGCTTTCTTTTGTGCATAGTCTGTCTTCACTTCTGTCAGTCTTTCTATGGGAAAACCAATGCAGAGTAAAATTATTTAAAATTTGAACTGCTGTAGCTACTGTACTAAAAAGGGTTGTCATTGCTTCATTTATTTCATAATGTGATAATCTCATTTGCACTATACTCTGCCTTTGGCCAGGAGAAGACAAAAGTGATTTTTTTAAACTAGATGCAAACTGGTTTATATGTACAAGTGTGTAAGGGAGTGTTTTCACATCCTAATTGTTTTCTGTTGTAGAAATTGTCAGCACTCTCTCTCCGTATCCAACAAATTGAAACCACACTCAATATTCTGGATGCAAAGGTTTGTATGGATATAGACTTCATCTTCTGACAGTGACAGCCTCCTAGATTATGGGAACTACCTGCCTTTTTATAGTCTGAATTGAGCAAATAAGTTTTCATAATTATTTGAAGGAGCTTGTATAAAATCCTGGTATCAAGAATTCTCTCTTTGCATGCCTTACACTGTGTAACAGTTGAATATGTAGTTGATACAGAAGAAAGGAACCAACAGTACCTAGTGGAAAATTTGAGTTTGTTAAGCATATGGAACAGGAAAGGAGCACTTTTTGCCATACAAACTCTAATAAGGAAATTCTTGCCCCCTTTGTAAAACAAAAGTATCTTTGTATGTTACTGGACTGTAAGGACTTCAGCTGATATAAGTAACTAGATAGAAGCCTTGTAAATCTTTTGATATTGAAATGTGGCCTGAACTGGATCTTAGCTAATGCAGATGTGTTTGTTTATCTTCTTTAGCTGAAATGACAAAAGGATCTAATCTATGGTCCTATGTAGGAAGTAGAGTATATAATTTACTAAAAAAAAAAAAAAACCAAAAATAACCCCAACAAAATCCCACGGTCAATAAACCACCCACTATAAAGTTTTAACCAGTTCTTCTTTCAATAATGATGGAGGCAATTTCGGTTGGCTTTTCTGGGAGCAAGGGTGGAATATTTTGAAACTGTTCATTAAGATCTTGGTGGGGAAAAATAGTGTAATAATACAATCAGAGCTTACTAACTTATTTATTTCAAAATATTTAGGAATGATCAGTATGGCTAATTTTTGCAGAATTCTTCATAATCATGTTAAATAGATTTTCCTTCAAATAGATATGCAGTGTGTTAGTATCCACGCTCAGCATTTCCTTAAAAAATGTGAAAGATGTAGAAAATTGAAAAATTTGTAACCAGTCACCCATCTGTTAGGTGATAGAGCTGTTCTTGCCATGATTTCTTTCACTGTAGGGGAAGTAGCAGAGATTGCATGGCTCTCATGTGGTTGATAAGTGCAGTAGCAAAATGCTAGGAAGGTGTGGAATCCTTTCCTGCTCTGAAACCCTGTGTTAACAGTGAAAGCTCCAATGGAGTGTTTGGAGGGTTTTATTGTAGAAGGCAGCTGAATAGAAAGATTTCCCCCCCCCAATCAAAATACCAAAACTAGGGATAAAAAGTTACAATTTTGCTGATGTAAAACGTACCTGGACAATAAGTGGTAAGCAGCATGCTGCAGATTTTGTTGTACATATAGTCTTGTGATGTGCTCATTGCTTAATTGATGATGTTTTTTGCATTCAGTTATCCTCAATTCCTGGCCTAGAAGATGTCAAATTTGAAGTGTCCAGTGCAAATGTGAACAGTGTTACAAATGGTCCCGTGGCACAAGCTGCTGCAGATCAACAGACAGCTGTATCACCTCAGTCTGGGGTAAGTAATGAAGCATAACTCATACCTTGAAGGAAAAGAGCTCTCCAGGTCAAGTTTTTAGTGTCATTTGAAGTAGACAGAAGAAGCAAGTCTGTTGGAAGTGAGCAATCAGCTGTAAAAATCTAAAACAAAGTTTTTCTCTACTGACACTGTTTTAACAAGTGACTTAAAACAAAAAAGGCTATACCCTTTCTTAACTATGTGCTTGTAGTGGTTTTGGTTCAAAATATTCATTACTTACTTATTTTCCTTCTGTGAGATACGAATTAGGAGAAAAGCAAAGCAGGCACAAACCTTAAACAGTTGCAGTACAATGAAAGAGTTTTATTACTAATAGAATTAAAAGTAAAGAGAAAATAACAAGAAATTAAAGCAAATCCCCCCTCCCCTTTCCAGCACTTCTCTCCTTTTACCCAGCTCACACAAGGGATAACAGAACATGGGATGTTAGTCAGTGTTCCAGTTCTTGAAAAAGTCTCTCTCTTATGCTTAAGGAAAAAAGGGTTTTCCTTCAGTTGGACGTGGTTCCCAAACTGCCACCAACAGCAGACCCGCCCAGAAACAATCAGTCTGCTGTGTGTAAAAATTCTCTCCCATGAAAAAATCTCACAGTTCCTTCACACTGCAAAACATGGGCCATCACATGGGGTTATTCATCTTTTTAAGGATAAGTTATTTTGGCCTGCACACAAAGGTTTTTCTTTGCCACAAGTCTCTCACAGCCTCTTACTACTTCTATATAGCCTGGCATAGGCACTCTTCACAATCTTCACAGGCCACATGAGGATTCTCCATCCCCCCACGTACTTCAAATGGATTAAAGAGACAAACAGTTTGTGGTATTACAGTTTCTTACCACGGCATGCAAGAAGGTTTTTTAAGCTGCGTGCCAGAATCGCGGCACCGCCCTCTTTTCTCCCGTCGCCATGCTCAGCTCCGTCCCACGTGACTCACTTCTCTTTCTCTCTGACTCTGAAGCCACCATGTTGAAGAGTGTTCTTGTTCAGGCTTTCCCCACCGTAAAGCCT